>NC_137156.1:42885476-43485476 GCF_951394435.1 Stenella coeruleoalba | reverse complement strand
TTAAAAAGGTAAATGCAGAGAGAAATATCCTAAGGAACAGGCCCCTAAAATGGAGAGAGTCCAAGTTAACTGTTGGAAACAGAACCATTATTCCCTTTGAGAAGCAGCAGGAGTGAAATGATGCTGAAAGAAAGGGAAATCATTTGACTGACTATATGCCAGATGAGAAGGACAGAATCCCTGCCCTTTGTGAAGCTTACAAAGTGGGGGAAGAAACCACAAGCAATACAGAGAAGAGGTAAATTACGTGATAAGCTATAAGATGATGTTTTTTGGGAAAAAATTAGAGCAGGATAAGGGGAAATCACAGTTCCCTGGAAATTGAGAAGTAGGGGTTTGGGGTTTTCAGGGTAAGCCTCTCTGAGAAAATGTCCTTTGAGGAAGTCCTCAAGATGGATATCCTGAGGAAGCATGTCCCAGGCAGGGGGACCCAGCAATGCAAAGGTCCTATATCAGGTTCAAGAAACTGAAAGGGCAGAAATGAAACAAGAAAGGGAGAAACTAATCACAACACCTTGAAGGCATTAAAAAGCCTTCAGTGGTTTTTCCTGAATAAGAGTGTAAGCTGTTGAGGGTTATTATTGAAGTAATAATATGGTCTCACTTATGTTAGAAAAGGATTTTTCAGGCTTTTCTTTGTTTAAGAACAGACTTTAAGGCTGGAAGGCAGGGTGGAAGCAGGGAGGCCAGTTAGAACTATTGGAGCAATTCCAGTGGGAGGTGATGGTGGCCAGGACCAGACAGTCCTGGTACCAGCCACTATCAGTGATGAGGAGAAATCGTCAGCGCTGGATATTTTGAGCCAAAAGGACTTCTAGATGGACTGAATATGGGATGTGGGAGAAAGAGGGGGAAAAAGAAGATGATTCTAAGATTTTTCAGCTCACCAACCTGAAGGACAGAGCTGAGATAGGGGAGGGTACAGCTACACTAAATTTTAGGTAAAAAACTGAAAAGGCAAGTTAAGTTTGAGGGACTTGGATATTCAAGTGGAATACTGAGTAGGGAGGTCTAGGCCAGAGCTGTCAACTGGGTGTTGTAGTGTAGAGATGACAATTAAATCCAAGTCATCCAGGGAGACTGGATGAATAGTTAGGAGATCTAGTACAAGAGGGGCTAGCAAAGGAAGTCTAAAAGAAGGGACATCCTGAGAGGCAAGTTAAGACAGGGTATCAAGAAGAAGGGTGTCCTCAAGAGTGTCATACCCTACTGCAAGGCCAAGTAACATGAGGATTAAGCATTCATCGGATTTAGTAATATACAGGTAATTGATGACTTCACAGTGTAGTTTTAGTGGAGTGGTGAGAGCAAAAGCTTTCTTGGGAGGGGTTTAATAGGGTTTGAGAGGACAAAGTATATTAAAAGAGCCTAGGAGTGCTATATAGAATGCTAACTTTAAACGACAGTTATAAACACACTTATTTATCCTCCTTGTGTAAACTTTCCCTGCAACCTTTATGTGTATTGTCTTTATCAATCTTTGTGGTTTTCCAAACTGGTATACAGTCAGTATAATTATTAGAAAGCAGACTTCTTTTTAATTAAACATATTTCATTACAATAATTAGTCTGTGTACTCATTAAGTAGAATTATCTATCATTTTCTTCTAAACACTGGATTTGTTTCACAGCCTCAAACTGTCTCAGGGATCCTCCCACACCAAGTATTTATTAACCTCAGATACTGAAAGTTATCTGCAGGTATAGGTAACTCTTTTTGAGTAATCTGACTACAATGAGAAGCAGAAAAATAGAGCAGTAGCTGTGGGTAAAGCTGGGTCAAGAGAAGTTGTATTTTTTGTTTTGTTTTAAGGTGAGAGAAATAACAGCAGGTCTGTGTGCTAATGAAATGCTCCAGTAAAGAGTAAAAATCAGTGATGCAAGAGATGGTGGGAGGTGGGATGGGGAAACAAGGGATTTCTGGAGGAAGGCCTTTGAGCAGGAAATAAAAGACAGGATCTAGTGCAAAAAATAATTAGAGCACAGGGAATAAGGATCTTCAAAAGATCATTGTACTACCAAGCCAGAAGGCTAGGTACAAGGTGCAGGTGCTGGTGGAAGTACAGATGTGGTGGAGGGGCTATGGATGTTCTCCTCGGAATAAAGCCACTTTCTCAGTGAAATGGGAGGCAAGGTCTTCAACTGAGAAGACCTTGGATTATGGAAGACACGTTAGCGGTATGAGGAAAGGCGGTTAAGTAGTCAGCTAGGAGGGTAGAAGAGGGAACGGACTACAGAATATAGTGTGACTACAGAGTGGCATTAAGGACCCACCAAGTCATAAATTTAAAATCAGACCAGTCAATGTGGTTGAGAGCTATTCTCTCTCACCAAGGAACAAAAATTGTCAAGAAATGAGAAGGAAAGAAATGCCCTGGGAATAGACACATGGCAACAACAGCTAGGATAATATACTGGATACATTGCAAGTATGTTAGAACATGAAGAAGGTCATGGATAATATATTATTTAATCCAATAAGATGTTAGAACAAAATACTGGGCCATGTTCAATTTATACAAGATGATGACGTTCTTTAAGCTACCAGTGAAATATACTTCAATCAGATTTTCTTTAGGAAGAACAATTTCAATCACTCTAATGGCCTCATGTGATCCTTTCCTTATAAATGGTATGATGTGGCAGGAGAAGCGAGAAGCTAGTTAGAATAGCCTCACCTGTATCTTGTGCATATTCTCTATAAAATAGAACATGTGAAAAACTTTCAGTCACATCCACAATTATTAATGAATGCATTTATATACAATAATGAGTGATGTGATAGTGTATGGACATTGAGATAAAGAAATGAAAATGTCCATTTTATAAACTTATTTTACAAAATAACTTTTAAAAACATATGTCTAGAGCAGTCTAGCACTATTTTTTTTTAACTAGAAAGGAATTTTTTAAAATAAAGAAACATTATTATACTACACGGTATTCTTTGTAAAAAAATAATCAGTATATCTAAAGAATTTATTTTTAATTTGTCTGATAGTCTCCTGTAACAAATTACTTGAGACTTTGGAAATGAACAAAAACTTTTGACCAGATAAATAAAGGGTTTTGTTTCTAAAAAGTAATTGAAGTCACTCAGTCAATGGAAGATTCTAGTACATAAAAGGTAGAACAAATGACAGTCCCTCTTGTATGACAGATAATGCAATGCATCAGGATCTGGGAGACCAGATTACACATCTTTGACAAATTTATGTGATGTCAATGGAGTCAGGTACCTTATCAGGATTTCTGGTTCCCAGCACCCAGTAGATATCTTGAAAACTTATATAAAGTCTACAGAAAATTTCAGCTGTGCCAAGAAAGGCAAAATAAAATGTAGCCTTTTTTTTTTTTAATTTAATGGTGGGTTACATTCATGGAAAGGAATGATAACTAGAAATGAGGTATGCCAAACCTGATCTGAAGGTGTTACACTCCCAGCTAGTTAACTAAATCACACTGTGCTGTAGAAATAACCACAATGACTATATATAATGAAATAAAAATGATATACCTGATTAGTACAAGGCTTTTCAAAAGGTATATTAATTGATTTCATAAGTCAATACAGAAACCAGTTACATTAAATGGCATTCATTAAACTACCATGTTATATGGTAATTTTAAACTTCTTCTCTTGCTTCTTCATTAATTACTGTTTTATTCTTGTTTGATAAATTGAAAAAGTAAACAAGGAAATGCATTCATCAGCAACATGAGACTTAGGAAACTTTCAGGAAGATATTCTGAGTGACTTTTAAGATTTGAGTGAAACTTTGCATCTTTTAGTAGTTTCAGAGAAACTGATTCAAGGATATGAGTTTCCACTTATTTTTCTCAGAGTAGTAAATTTTCCTGAAGTGACCTAGACACACTGAATTAAAATAATATTAAAATTAAATATTAAAATAATATAAACAGTGACAATAAATTTATGATAACTTCATATTCATGATACAATTTAAGCTCATTTAGGAAAGTAAATAATGAGTTGTTATGTAATTCAGAGAAAAGGGAGAAAAACCTCTAAATGTACATGGTTGTTAGGGTGGGTTCCCAGTAGAATGAAATACACTACCAGGGCTTCATGAATAAGCCTTAAATAATGAATAAAGATTATTTTTAGCCATCCAAGCTGGAAGACTAGCATTACAGAAATAGAGGCAAAAATTAGAATGATGGCAACAGTAATATTTTAATAAATGTTTATTGAATTAACCTAAAGTTAAACACAAAGATTATCACACTTATGAATATGGAACAAATTTACTTAGGATTTATCTGCATAACTGCTATGAAGGATCTTGAAAATCTGACATATGTTTAGATTTGATCTTGAGAGCAATATAAATCCTGAAAAGGAAAATATGTGCACAAAATAGTGTCTTGGGAAAATGTATCTGATAGCAACATTCATATTGAAAGTATCTAAATTCTAATGAATCATATTGACTAACGAGGATCATGAAGCCCTCTTTTTATGGTAATGTTATAAGTGCAGTGAAATATTTTTTAAAATGTGAGGTAGAAACCAATGACAAGAAAAATGAAAAGTATGATAGATTTGATAGAAAATGTTCATCACAATGTTGACACTGAATTACTTGCATTTCCTTAGAAATATGCCTCACCATCTTCAGAATTTTAATTTTGAAACCCATACTGCATTTTCCACTATAATCCATTAAGATAGAACACTATTAGCAGTATGCTTTTATATGACCTAAATACTTAAAGAAATGTAAGTACACCTTGGGTTAATGATCTGTAGTCACAGAACTGTCAGTATTACCCTCAAAATTGAAAAAGTGAATATTATACCTTTTATGCTTCAAAATACTAAGCACCATTTGAAAGGATTCGGACTTCCTTGGTAATTGCCTGCATATATACAGGAGGATTTCCTTTATCCAACAGAAGGAACACTAATAAGGAGTTCAAATTAAAAAAAAAATCAACAAAACTTTTTAATAACCGTATCTATAATAAAATTCAACACAACTAGAAGACCTTAAGAATTGAGTAATAGAAATCTAGGGAAATGATCACTTAGGAATTATATATCTCTGAGTCTGTAATGCCTATTAAAAGCAATGTGCTAAATGGATTTCAGAAAAAAGAGAGCCCGATATTAAGAATAAGTGCATTTGGTCCTTATCCTTCTGCAGCCTAAATAAAAGTATCAATTTTCATATATAATATATTGTATGCACTATAATATTGTTTAGTAAGTTTAAGCTTTACATTATGAATGCCATAACTTTTGTACATATATAAGCATCTATACTAGTAGCTAAATTGATATCAATTGGTTTGGTCTGCCATAAATTGTGTAACCTTTGGAAAGTCAGTGAAGTGATTCTGAGTCTCACTGACCTCTATTATATATTAAATAAATCACAGACGATCGTGTGTGTACCAAGTTCTAAAATTCTATGTTTCAGTAACTATTCATTCACTCCCAATTACCCAAAAATTGGATTAAAACATGCATTGTACTTAGATTGTAAAAATCTCACCAACCACTACCTGGTGAAAGTGAAAAACAAACAAGCAAAAATCCTGGGTATTGTACTAAAATTCAACAGAAGATGTAAGGGGGAATGTTTGGGCTGTGTTATGGCTACAACATAAATCTGTAGAAGTAGTACATATGTTTGACAACTCAGAAGCGTTGCATAATTTTGATATTTCCCTCCCTTTCTGCATTGTGCTACATGATTGAAAGTACTTATACACCAGTATTATGGACTGAATGTTTGCGCCTTCCAAAAATGCATATTTTGAAATCCTGAGCAGGCTTAAAAAAAAACAGCAAGAAGAGCCATAGTCCTTTTACTGATTTCACAGTTCAGCCCTCGTACAAGCTCTCATTTCCCCAGCACTTCCAAAAAGTAACTTCTCCTGAAACTTGACCTGACAAGGGTCCTGAGCATGGGCCCCCAAGCCAAGGTATCAGAATCTAGATCTTGGCAAACTGACCAAAGTAACTTGTTTTCCTGACACTCTTAGGAGATCTCCTTTAACCTGTAGCATAACTATCCATTGGCTTGGAATACCTATTATCTTATTTAAATTTTTCCAATATTAAGGGATGTCTGTCAGGAAGAAAGGAGTGAAGGGCACTGCAGGTGGAAAGACAAAGAGGGAAGAAAGGAATAAGAATCTATTACTAGTTGTGTTGGGAAAATTGTAGAGTAGCACTTAAAGGGGAGGAAACGTTTGGGTAACAGGAGCTGAAGCATTAGGAATACTCACCAGGAATAGCATTAGAACCCATTTTTCTGGGTCATGGAAATCTGCTGAGGTGGAGTTAGCCATAAGGCTAGAAAGATTAGCAAGGTCAATTTGGCCAAGATTGTAGAGGGCAGCCCTTGCACGCCAGGCTAACTACAGATTCCATAAGGCACAATGGGGAAGCATGTAAAGCTTTTCGCCAAAGCGTTATGTGATTGGAAAAATACTTAAGAAGATTAACATTTTAGTATACATGGGATGAATGAGAAACTGGAACATCTACCAGCAAGTAGAGGAGTTAGGAGGTTTCAATCCTAATGCAGCATAAATGTGTAAGATCCCAATGTGAATGAAGGCAGCAGGAATAGAAGGAAGGGATGGAGGTAAAGCTGCAAAGGATGACTTGACAAGACTCAGTGGCTGAGTGCTTGAGAAAGACAACAGAGAGAGGCTAGTCAGGGCTCATCAGGTATTAGAGACCTAAATTACATGGAAAATTATTGTACCATTATAAGAAAATTTAAAATTTGAAAGGAGTATTTGTATATAAGGAAATTCAAAACAACGTGATAAACACCATGCTAAAAAGTTGTACTCTCTGTTTTTCCCATCTACCTATTTATCTATTCATCCATCCTTTCATCTATGCTTTTTTTAAATTAGCCATTGAAACTTAAGTGTTTTTAGGCATACAGGAAAAGTTGGGTGGACATCAAAGGAATAAAATAGGAAAGAGGTATACAGTTGATGGCATACAATCTCGGTGGAGTCAGAATGGGATGGCATGAGCAGAGGAGGGTTTGCCTTAGAATTAGGTTCTACAGATGTGCTAAGACTACAGGGAAGAAGAGAATGAGTACTAACTGCAAGAAACGTTTTGATGGTGTATAGGGTATTGTGAGAGGAGGAAAGGGAAACAGATTAGGTGACTGTCACTGGATGCCCTCAGCATACACTTCATGGTTGGGGGTAAAGCCTACCTCTGGGGCTGTGGTCAGTGAAGGCTCAGACTGTGGGCTTGCATGGGAATGAAGAAGGTCCAGAACAGTTGCTCTGAGGAATACAGTACAGAGTTAACAGGAAATTAAAAGTTATTCAGTATAACAGTGAGAGGCCAACTGAACTTTTTCTTTTAATGTAAACTTGAAATTGACTTTTTAGCAAGTTTTTGAGAAATTTTCCATCAACATTCAACAAATGTCAAAAGACATTTAGGTAACAGAGAAATTTCAATACTGACTAGGTATTTAATAGTAATGCTTTTTTTAGGTTTGATAATTTATGCTTTTTAAAAAGCCCTTATTTTTTAGAGAATTATATGGAAGCAATTACAGATGAAATGAAATAATCTGTTACATGTGATCTTCTTCAACTTAATTCAGCAGCAGTGGAGGATACGGAGGAAACAAAGTTGAACACAAGTTGATAATTAATGAAACAGGGTGGTGGTACATGAGGAATCATTATCATATTCTCTCTTCTTTTATATACGTTTGAAAGTTTCCAAAGCAAGATGATAAGTAATCAAGAAACTATCTAAACTTTCACTCTATCCATTGTATTCCTTCTTCTCACTCTTTTCTATTTTTATCTTTTTAGTTCAGATATCATCCTTGCTAAATTTCCCCTTTAATTTTGTACTCCTTCTTCCTAAGTCACTCTTCAGTGTTTCCTTTACTTCCACAAATATCTGTCCCTACATATCTCTCTGATTCTGTCATTTTTCTAGCGAGGTGAACTAAGAGAAGAACATAACTTTTTTGAGCCTCAAATTTTTCATCTATAAAATCAAGTGAATAACTCCCATTCTGTAGGATTATTGGGAAAATTGAGATGCTGTATATCAAGTTTGTAATAAGTGGCCCATGGTATAAGATGTTACATAGTATAAGCACGTGGCAAAGGATCACTGAATAGTTGCTACTATTAATAAAAGTGTGGGTGATAACAGAGCTTGAAGAATAGATATTTTGTTATATTTGAGCAAAATTTTATAGTCCCTAGTTTAAAGAGATGAGTAAAGTGTTTCACATGTTTCAAGCCATTATTTTCTTAATTTATAGCATTGGCCTTAACCAAATATTCCCCAATAATTAAAACAACAATTACAACAAAACAGAACAAAATTTTCTATTCATGTTTTAAGAGGGTGCATTCTTTACTTGAGCAATAACTGTGTTACTTTAATGTCAACTATTAATTAACCTGACATAAAAAAATCAAACATACCACATGGCAAAAATACCACAGGTCCTATTTATTCAATAGTAATTTCTATGTGGATAAGAAACTTGAATATCAAGGTATACATCAAAGGAATAAAATAGGAAAGAGGTAATACAGTTGATGGCATACAATCTCGGTGGAGCCAGAATGGGATGGCATGAGCAGAGGAGGAAGAGGTATCAAGGTATCAAGGAGTTACACAAAAGTTATGAAATATTGCAGAAGCATTTTTGCATTTAGTATAAGTCTTTCCTATGTCTTTATAGTCAAGTTACATGCACCTAATCCTCTGTTTATTTAACTCTACTACTCTCTTTTCTCTCTTGGATAATTTTTTTCACCGCTAGCCTCTGAGAATTGTGTATTATTTTTCACTTTGATGCCTGAAAGTTGAAAGGCCACATACCTTTGGTGGTAGGGAAGAGTCATTCTAAAAGCTAAGAGACAGGGGAAATAATTATCAGGGGCTCATCAAGCTAAATTGAAAAATGTTAACCGCATTACCTAGAATATTTCCTGAATAATCCCTCTCCCACACACTCCAGGTTTCTTAAGTATTTTGAACACCTAATGATACTCATTCTCTTCAGATAAACAATATACAGACACAAAACAGCAAATGTTTTTCAGTTGGGCTACAGAAACAAGACACAGATTTCCTATTTTACTAGCAACTATGTTATTTTCAAGTCTTAATTAATATGATTAAAATCTCATTGTGAGAATCTTCCCTTTCTCTGCTGAGAAAATTCTAAAGTATAATTTATTTATTTTCCTTATATAGGTTCAGAAGAAGGAACTTGTCAGAATTCTAGGTTGAAAGTCTGTTTCACTTTATTACATATTTTACATCTGAAATTTGAGGTTTTATCAAAAGGAAACGGTTTTTATCAAAAGCTGAAATAGCCACATTTATTCCAAACATTTTTATTAACTTAAACCAAATTGTTTTATCTGTAAAATTAAGGAAGGTCCATGTCCTTACATATCACCCTTGATTAATATTCTACATAAATATGTTATTGAAAAATAAAATATGTTTCATATAACTATATCCTCAAGCAGCTGGTAAAGTTATAGATTTTGGCAAAATGGAAATTAATGATTAAAGAAGAGGAATAGAATGAGATGAGGACAAAAGAGGAGAAAAACTATACAAAAATTCTCTTGGAGTAATACATTAAATTTCGTTCTTATACCAAATTTGTAAAATGACATTTGAAAAGTCATTTAAACTCTAAGTATTTCCAAAGGTCAAATAATTTCATCTTTTACATATAAGGACACAAATAATATTAAAAAGGTACTTCCATTCTAACAAAATTCAAGTTGGAGTTTCAATCTGGGCCAGTGAAATGTTTTTGAAACAACTTAAATATGCCTGTAATTTAGATTTCTTGAGACTTAATTTTTGAAAATAGATCAAATGGCAAAAGAAAAGTACACTGGATAAGCATTAAAACATTCAGATAAAGAAAAAAACATATCCAAATCATTAAAATGTGAAGCAGTTCAGTAAGAAATCTAAACTTAAGCTTTTATTATTGAGCTGATCAAAGGCAACAGAAAGCCTGCCGATTGATAAGGAGACCAAAGGAATCTGTCCTCTGGGAGGAGTGTAGAAAAGGGGTATGCAGAACGCTCTCGTGAATTTAATGATCTGACAGGAGGGAACATGTCAATGACATATTTAGTTTCAAATTAAATTAAAGAAATTAAAGTTTCATGAGCATCTAGAAAAGATTTCCAACCACACTTTCTCAGATAGGCTAATTATTCAGTTAAAAGATCATCTCACAGTTTTTTTAGACATAATGTTAGATTATTCTTTTTTACTTTCAAATCAAACTTCCTAAGTAAAATTTAGGAGCATTTCTTTCAATTCTAGTATCTGGATCAGAAAGTAAACAAACAAGTGGTTAGCAACATTCTTATGACATGAAAAAAATGTATAAAATATTTTTCATAATTAGACACACACACATGGGGAGGGGAGAGGGAGACGAGAGAGAGAGAGAGAGAGAGATTGATTATCTGTCTCGTTCTCTCTACCTTCAGGGGAAAAATTACAAAAAACAGACTAAGAAAGGAAAAATTGCAACAATTTCACAATTATGCCAGGGACAATGGCATTTTCTTTTCTTCTTGGTATATACGTAGTTTTACAAAACTGACATTATTTATGTAATGTGTATGCCATATATTTGTCATTCTAGAATATTCTCCTATTAACAAACTGTCATAACATCACATGTTCAGAAAAGACAGTTCTCCAAAGCAGTGTGAAGAATGTAGTCTGAACACAGAAGGACCGACTAGGAATCCGCTGCAAAGGTCCAGAACCTGATCGGCAAAGTTGGTTATATCATCCAGAGGTCTGCCAAGAAAACATGTTTCCCTAAGAGTTTTCATTGTTGAGAAATTAATGAAAATATTTACAAAAGTGTGGGTACAGTTAACGGAACTGACTATAGAGACAAGCAGGGAGAGAGCAAGAGAAAAACAAACAGAACATAAACTTCTCTCCAGCTGGTGTTCACTCTCCTGCTGGCACCTCCCACTGAGCACCCTTTCCTGATCAGGGAGGAGGTGGCAAGGACACCCAGGTGATGCAGTCTATGGCATCAGCGTTTGAAAAGCAAAGAGGGGCAGAGAAAGGTGGAAAACAGATCTGGGATGGGTGGGGATAGAGGATAATGTGCTCAGGGATGCAGAATGGAGGCTAGGTTTCAGAGATATTTAGGAAGTAGGTGGCAAAAATGCAATGTGACCGGCAGCTGGATGGTGGGGTCATGAGTAGAATATACTTCCGGATAACTTCCAGATTTCTGGATTGAATGACTGACTGGTTGGTGTCGTCAATGACAGACACAGGCAGTTGGGAGGTTGGAAAGGAGGAGGATGGCCTTGGGTCTATTGAGTGTCAGTCATCTATGACACATGGAAACCCTTACAGGCTGTGGGTTGTCAAGGTCTGGGATTCAGGAGAAAGCTTCTGGCCTCCAATGTTACAAATTTCCAGCCATGATTTAGACTATTTAAAAATATGTAATTTATAGAATCAAATGTAAATTCTTTACAATGGCATGCAAAGTCTATCACAATCTGAATGCCTTTTCTTCTTCGTTTCATGCTTCGCTGCATCTTCCATGCATCCCACTCTGATGGCCACGTGCTTTCACATCATGCTTGTGAAGTTCCTTTTGTCTAAAATCCCATGTTCTCCTTCTTTATGAAAATCCAATTCATCTCTCAAGGCCTAGCTTACCTGAAGACCTCTTTCACAAAGCCTCTGCTAATTCCCTGAGCCTAAATAAATGGCATCCTAACTTATGCTCCATCCATGGTGTTTAATACATTTAGCATAGCATTTATTTCATCAGCCTTGTGGCTCACTCATTACTTTCAAGGGAGTAATAAACTAGTGGAGGGTGGGGAAAATATACCTCAGTCATTTTGTATCCCCATCAACTTAACAATACAACTCAATAAAATTTATTAAATTATTCATGCTTTCTCTAAAGCATCAAAGACAGCTATTTTCAAATAGTAAACAAGCAAATTTTTTAAATGAATATTTACAGTTCTAATCTGAATTCCTAAAGATTCCTATCATTTTCTAAATAAAGCACTGTCTCAGATATCTCTCATGGTACTTTTCATTTACAATTTACCAAGTCTGGGAAGGAGGTGGGTTGGAACACATGGACTGATGTTATTACTGTGTTTACTGGTCTTCTGTTTCTGGGCAATGTTTTATGTATGTACACCTGTATGAAATAGCAAGAAGACTCCTGAAGGTCATCTGCCTGCTATTCAAATGAACTATGTCCTGAAATCTATCCTAAATGGCACAGGTAATAAAGGTAGAAAACATGGGTCCTAGTAAGTGGGGAATAATAACACTTGCACTGTGGAAGGTGTTAGTAAGAATCATCTTTCTCAAAATGGCTCACTTTAGTTGGGCTGGATAAGTTGTATTTCACACGAGTGACATCAGCAACAAAAAGCTAAAGATCATGGAAATTAAAGTATTTAAGATCACACAGTAAATGATGAAACTATGGCTAGAACTGATTTTCTTCTAGTTCAGTACTCTGCCATCAGGCCATATGCCCCCAGACCTTGCCTGAAGCAGGGGAAAATGTGTATACCTGAGGAGGTTCCAGAACTTGGTTCCAGACCATCTCTTTTGGTAGAATCCAGTTTGGTCACAGAGGTGTGGTTAATGCTTCATCAATAGTGAGAGGCAAAGAATAGTTTGATGCAGAGTTCCATTCTTGAAATACAACTGTACCCCATGTTCTGAATCTTGTCTAAAAGTTCTGAAAATCTCCACAATATTACCATTGGGTTAAGCTAGTATTAAATTCTACTTTTTCTCTACAGTCTATCTAGAGCTATATCTGAGCCACTATGGGATAGAATCTTATTTTGAGAGGTTCTATTCCAAATGTATATAAAACCCACATCACACCTGTCAGAATGGCTATCATCAAAAAAACAAGTTAGGGGGCTTTCCTGGTGGCGCAGTGGTTGAGAGTCCACCTGCCAATGCAGGGGACACGGGTTCGTGCCCCGGTCTGGGAAGATCCCACATGCCACGGAGCAGCTAGGCCCGTGAGCCATGGCCGCTGAGCCTGCGCGTCCGGAGCCTGTGCTCCACAACAGGAGAGGCCACAACAGTGAGAGGCCCGCATACCGCAAAAAAAAAAAAAAAAAAAAAAAAAGTTAATAAGTGTTAGTGAAGATGTGGAGAAAAGGAAACCCTCGTGCACCATTGGTGGGAATGTAAATTAGTGCAACCACTATGGAAAACAGTATGGAGACTCCTCAAAAAATTAAAAATAAAACTACCATATAATCTAACAATTCCACGCCTGGTTATTTACCTGAAGAATACAGAAAGAATAACTCAGAAGGATATATGCATCCCTATGTTCCTTGCAGCACTATTTACAATAGACAAGACATGGAAACAACCTAAATGTCCATCAACAGAAGGTGTGATATACATGTACAATGGAATATTACTCAGCCATAAAAATAGGATTAAATCTTGCCATTTATGATAACATAGGTGAACCTAGAGGGTATTAGGCTAAGTGAAATAAGTCAGACAAAGACAAATACCATATGATATCATTTAACATGTGGACTCCAAGAAACAAAATAAATGAACAAACATAACCAAACAGAAAGAGAGTCATAGATACAAAGAACAAACACGTGGTTGCCAGAGAGGAGCGGGTTGAGGGGAGGGACATAGATGAGGGGGATTAAGAGGTAAAAACTTTAAGTTAAAAAATAAATGAGTCACAGATATGAAATGTACAGTGTGGGGAATATAGCCAATAACTATGTAACATCTTTGTATGGTGACAGATGGTAACTAGACTTATCATGGTGATCATTTTGAAATGTATAGAAATATCAAATCACTATGCTGTGTACCAGGAACTAACATAGTAGTGTAGGTCAGTTGTACTTCAAAAACAAACTCATAGAAAAAGAGATGAGATTTGTTGTTACCAGAGGCGGGAGATGGGGTGTGAAGAGGGAAGGAGGAATTGGATGAAGGTAGTCAAAAGAAACAAACTTCTAGTTGTAAGATAAAAAATATAAGGGATTCAATGTACAACATGATAAATATAATTAAGACTGCTGTACGTTGTATATGAAAGTTGTTGAGAGTAAATCCTCAGAGTTCTCATTACAAGGAAAACCTTTTTTTTCCTATTTAATTTTGTATCTATATGAGATGATGGGTGTTCACTAAACCTATAGTGGTCATCATTGCATGATGTATGTTAACTCAAATCGTTGTGCTTACACCTTAAACTTATACAGTGCTGTATATCAATTCTACCTCAGTAAAACTGAAAGGAAAATGTATATAAGCCACTATGGATGACTTCAATACATGCATAAATTATATGAGATATGAAAATTATGCCTAGATTTTTTTTCTTAAAAAGTATAGCCGAAAAGTGGTTATTTGAAAAATCTATCTCATTAATTTAAAAATTAAAAATCAAGTAATCAAAATAAATCGTATGTTCATTCATAATAAAATATATAGAATATTTTAAATAAGACAGGTTTCACAGCATTTAAAGGAGTTCTTGGTGGCAGAACTGTGCTCTAGGGATATTTCTCAAAATGGAAGAATCTCGCCAGGTAAGGAAAAGTAAAAGTAGAATGGCTGCAAAAGTAAAAGTAGAATGGCTCATGAAAGAAATTGCTTAGTTTCTACTAAAGAAATGGAAGAAAAAATAAAGTGGGATGAGGGTGTAAGGGGTTTGAAGGTCAATGAAATCACTGACTACAATTCTCTTAGTAGACTATCTTTTACCAGAATCTTTGCCAGCATTTGCCAGGCTTTTTTTTTTTTTTCTTTTCTCATGAAATGCCAAGAAGGCAGAGATTTCCATTTGGTCAATAAATGAAGTAGCAACAGCTGCCTCATGTTTCACAAGTGTCAAAGTCCATTAATTTTTTCTTCCTCCAAATTTTGGTAAAGGAGAGCCTTAAATAAGTAATGGTAATTTTTTTTTTTTTATCCCTCGAGTGAATTTTCTTTCATGACAGGTTCTACGTCACATCTGTTCAATGCCATTCCTTTGATAAAAATCATATGGTGACTCAAGCTAAATATGTCATCATAACATTTATGTCATTAGGTCTCTTTTCTGAGATTCCTTCAAATCTTAATACATTCTCTGAAGTTTGGTCCTGTGTTTACTCAAAAAAAAAAAATTCATTTGTTGAACAAAGGCATGAATTAAATCAACTCTGACCTCCGAAGTGCTTTCAAACTCTGAGATACTATGCTTCTTAAAAAAAAACACAACAAAAAAACTTCATAAAAGATTCCCTATGAAAATATCACTGAGAATTCTCCTCTACTTCTTCTGTCTCAGGCCATCGGCTCCTCATGCTGCAAGCTTATGAGATGTTAGACACAGAAGTTGAAAATGACTATCAAATGGGAGTAAAGAGAATAAGGAACTGAAGAGGACTTCACTGGGCTATGACATCACCCAGAAATGTCAGCCACCCTGGTGTCTTCTACTTGTATATTTCAGTAACATTGAACAGTACTTTGGAGTCATTTGGTTGTCTTCCATGGTAATGTTTCCAAATGATTGAGATCAGTAAATAAAATTACACTATCTAAGAAAAATAACACATTCTTAAATAGCATTTGACTGAATAAAACAATGATGGGGATAATCTTCTTCAGTTTAATTAAAATTATAATAAGACTAATCTAGCTAATGGCTTTACTACTCAGAAGAAACAACAAAAAAAGGCTGGAATATGTTTCTAACATTTGTGTTTTTTTACCATTAACCAGCATTCAAGAAAAGGCACTGCCTGAAAAGAGATGCATAGCACATATTAAAAAGTAAGCTTTCTCCCATAACTGTAATGAGCTTTATATTTGATGCTCCTGTTTACCCTAAACTCATTACAATAATAGAATATAATGGAAATGGGCACTTCATAAAACAGGATGAATTTTAATATAACCAGAAAAGAATGTCTAATAAAAAAGGTTCCTACATATACATTGAATGAAAGAGATTGCATGATACTTGCCATACCTGTGAATGGATATTACAGTATGTGGTTATTTAATTATAACATTTTACCAGGTCTTAGAGATAATTCTTAGCAACATTATATCAAATCACCATATATATAAAATCACCTATTAACTGTGGGAATAATCAATAACTTGTTTTGCTTTGACTCTATACTAGATTGAATTCTAAGTCTAGAAAAAAGTTGATTTTTTTCTTAATTTAAATTTAGATGATAAAATCATATAAAATAGATAAGGAAGTATAAGCAGCTTCTGGCAGGAAAGAGCTCTCTACAGGGGCCCCTTTTGTCTTGTCACTAACCTTACACCAGGTACTCCCATGCTCTACTCATCTCTGGCCCTAGTACACCTTTCAAACCTTAATCACACAATACCTTGCCCAATCTGTTGGTTCTTTCCATAGATCAAAGGAGTAGAAATGAAGAATAAGTAATTAACAGACGACCAGATCTCTTCCCTAACTTACCCTTTAGTAATCTCGAGAGCGAACAGTGTGAACAAGATAGCATCTAAAGAAAAGTCACAAGAAGGCAATAAGCCTGCATACATGCCTGTGCACAGTGGGGTATGGTGACCAATCTGATGCCCTATCCCAGTGATTAACTGAGATTACTTCCTGTTTCCCTTTAAAACTTTCAAGGTTGAGCAGAATCTTTGGAGTTGGTTTTTGGGGAACACAAGTCCACCTTCCCCCCAGACTGATGGCATTCTGATTAAAAGAAACTTTCCTTTCTACTAACATTTCTCTGTCTCTCTCTCTCTCCCCCACACGCCCACTGATTTTTGAGCAGTGGGAAGCTGAACCTGATTCGGTAACAAAATCACCAGCTTAATTCAGCCCATGTACGTTACTTATATGGGATCACTGTCACAGGTTCTGGGACTTTTTTCTGCTCTTAATAGAATAAATGACCTAGCTTATTTCTAAATTGAACCAGACATTCTGTACTTTGTGAACTTTTGAAAATTCCATTTAAATGGAATTTCAGTTCTCCATAGAGATAAAACAGGAACGTCAGTTGAAACAAGTCTCAGATTTTCAGTTTAGTCCTTTCAGCACAAAGACACACCCACGGAGAGCTTCATCTTAGAACAAGGGAGGGAAGCTGTTTTCTGAGGCGAGAATTCCAGGCACCTGGTCATCGTGGCACAAGCTGGGAGAGGCACAGCTGGAGCCCACAGTGATTTCAATCTGCTTCACAGCCTTCCATTTTGTCTGTGGCCAATAACCTGTCCTTTTCTCCACCTCTCTCACTTTGGGTGGAAGCACAGAACTTTATTCCGAAGCAGTTGACCTTTGGAGCATGGCTGGCAGCCACTCCCCAGCTCTGCCACTCCTGCTTCCCATGTGGTTGCTGCCTCTGGGGGTCTTTTCCAGGCTTCCCCAGGATGTCCTTCATTCTCCTTACAGGTCACTAATGTCCCCTCCTCCACCCTCCCCTTCCTCTTTTCTTTTCCTCCCTCTCATTTTCTTGTTTTCAATTGAAGTATAGTTGATTTACAGTGTTGTGTTAGTTTCAGGTGTCAGCAAAGTGATTCAGATATATATATATTTTTTTTCAGATTCTTTTCCATTTTAGGTTATTATAAGATATTGAATATAGTTCCCTGTGCTATACAGTAGGTTCTTATTGTTTATCTATTTTATATATAGTAGTGTGCATATGTTTATCCCAAACTCCTAATTTATTACTTCTTCCCTTTCCCTTTTGGTAACCATAAGTTTGTTTTCTATGTCTGTGGGTCTATTTCTGTTTTGTATATAAATTCATTTGTATCCCGCAATCCCTCTCCTGGGCATGTATCCGGAGAAAACCATAATTCGAAAAGAGACATGCACCCCAATGTTCATTGCAGCACTGTTTACAAAAGCCAAGCAACCTAAGTGTCCATCCACAGATGAATGGATAAAGAAGATGTGGCACATGTATACAATGGAATATTGCTCAGCCATAAAAAGGAATAAAATAATGCCATTTGCAGCAACATGGATGGACCTAGAGATTACCATACTAGGTGAATAAAGTCAGAAAGAGAAAGACAAATATCATATGACATTGCTTGTATGTGGAACCTCTCATTTTCTCTTGGTCTCTTTTTCCCTCTTTCTCTATTTCCCTGGATATACATTTTCTTTGCTTCTTTTTACTGCTTGGCTTCCCCAAAAGTCAGTTTTTGCCTCCCATGGCCACTCTGCCAACGTTGGATTGCATGAGGCTCCTGGAGCCAGAGCTACACTCTGGTTCTCACTCTTTCCTGGCACCACGGCTCTAGTGCTAAAGGTGTCTACTGACTCCGTCTCTGAACCTCAGTCTAATGTCTTAACAGCCAGAATCTCTTTGGCCCACCCATGGAACAAACACTGAAGTCTGAAATCAGCAGAGATGGGGTCTCATCCGTCTGCTTATTTTTAATTTTAAAAAAGTGCATTGAGCTCTCATTCTTTGCCAGACCCCAAGAGGCATTAAATCCAGGGTGGAGGAAGAGGGCAGTGTCCAGTGGAGAAGTGTTTATCTTATCTTAGAAAGGAGTGGGGAGGCAATAATCCAGATTAGAACAAGATGTAACTTTTGGACAACAGTACTTCTAGGTAGAGATGGTAATAGCTGTGAATTCACTCAACAGGGTCCCTTAGGACTTTTGGAAGATAATGCTACTCACTGCTTTGGGACAAGTTTTGTTTGCTCAGCTGGACTTGTTGATAACTGTCTGCGTATCAGCATATGTACTGACCATCACTCCCTAACACCATTAAATATCTGAGAAGACCAGCTAATTATAGACATTTTAGAAGAGAGAGAAATAGTCTTTTACTTATGATTTTTTAAGAGCACTGACTTATTACTTAACAATTGGACATTGAACAATATGTAAACAAAGACTTTAAACTTTGTGATTAGTCATAGGAGCCTTAAAATAGAAGCAAATATCTTTGCCAAATGGAGTGAGACAATAACCATCCAGGGTGCCCAGGACAGTTTCAGTCTAACAAAGAGCTCTTCCCCTGTCATACAGGATAAGGGTTGACACTAATTCCTCAGTGAGGAGCTGGGAAGTGACATTAGAACCTACTCTATACATGCATGATCCATAAGCATATAGGGCAACGATTCTAATATTCACCTGGAAAATAAAATGTGAGTACATAGAAAAATTCAAAGAAAAGGGTAATTGAAAGTGTACTCTTACGCTAGAATAAATAGTATGCTACTGGCATATAAAAACTAGACCAGTAGAAAGAAATGGAGGAAAAATAAAGAAGAATGAGTTAAAAAATATACTGTAATCAAGATTCTGTTAAAGATGATTTTCAAACAGTTAAGAAAGAACAATGTTATTACATTAATAGGGTTAGAAAATAAGAAAATAAAGACTAATACCCCAATAGAAAAATGACTGAAGCCAAGACACGTGGCCAATAAACATATGAAATGTAGCACAAAATCTCAGTAACAGGGAGTATTACAAATTAAACTGTCGTGTTTTACCTGTCAGCCTGTCAAAAAGACTGAGGTGACTGACAGCACTCCATTTCGGCAGGTGGTGAGAGAAAATCTCAGCAGTTGTGTAAATTGAGATAATTTTCCTAGGTGACAATCTGGTAACGTTCTTAACAGTGAATAGGTACCAAACCACATCCTTTTTCCCACCAGGGCAATTCCCTGGACTCATCCTAAGAGAGACGGTACTCAGAGGTAGAGATGTACACCTTCATGTTCAACCCTGCACTCACTATGACTACACATATCTGTAAGCAGCCTACATGCCCAATAGATAATATGGCATTATAGTACATCCATATAATGGAAAACAGTGGTGACAATAAGCCAGTTCAAAGCAGTTTGTAGGATATAAAACCATTGACTGAAATATAGAGGAATATATACGTAGAAAAAAAATCTACAATTATAATCACCAAATTTATTTCAGGTTATTTTTATTGTCTTCTATCTTCCTCTTATTCTTGTACTGTATTATTATAAGTGAGACTAGTTCTATTTTTTTGATTATCAAAATGCATTTGTTTTAAATATTTATGAAATCAAACTATATAATTTTCACCTTCGTAGGTGAGAGTTCAGTCATTCTGAACAAATCGTCTTGTTTCATCCTAAAGGCTGAAGTTAAAGAGCCCCTCAAGACACTTGTGTACAGAGACAACAAATATAGTAACCAGCACTCCTTGAAAAATTCTGTCCTAATGAGACTTATTTCTGCCTGAGTGTGTGAGCTACAGGTTATACATAGATAAGATTTTGGACATCACTAGTAGACAACTAGAAATAAAATGAAAGGACAATTTGACTCTTGTACAAAGTAAAGGAGGTTTGCCCAGAATTCTATGGTTCTTTTATCTTAGAACCCATACAAAAGTTTTGGAAATTGTCAAAAACAAGATAACTGTAATGATTAAGAAAGGCATGTAGCCTCCCCAATAATAATGACAAACTGACAGAATTCTCAGAGAGGCTAAGATCATAGTAGAGCTGAAGACTAAATCATGGCAGTCAATTCCTACTAATGAATCCCCAGGTAAGAAGAAATTCCGTATGATAGATATTGGACTTAGGAAATGTCTACCTCTGGAAGTTGGCAGAGTCAAAACAATGGAAATATGATCCAGGATTCCGAAAAGTGAGTTGTAGATTCAGAGCTCTGAAATAGAAGGTGGGGGGCACTTGGGGACATTGTCTTCCATTCTGGGGAACAGGATTATTTTAGCTCACATCATGCACTTGGATGTCAATGTCAGGGACAAGACACAGACACAGGACACAATGTTTGACCCAATAAGGCAACCCCTTTGCTAGGAGGTGGATGAAAGAAGAAACACAAAAACAAACGTATGGTTACCAAAGGGGAAACATAGGGAGAGGGATAAATTGGGAGACTGGGATTAACAGATACACTCTACTATATATAAAATAGATGATCAACAAGGACCTACTGTATAGCACAGGGAACTCTATTCAGTACTCTGTAATAACCTACATGGGAAAAGAATCTGAAAAAGAAGGGATATAGGTATATGTATAACTAAATCACTTTGCTGTACATCTGAAACTAACACAACATTGTAAATCAACCATACTCCAATATTTTAAAAAAAAAGATATAAGAAAAAATAATGGTAATAAACTACGAAGAGAATTTTTTGCACCAAAAAAAAAGAGAAACATTTTACACCAAAAAAACCAAAACCAAAACAAAAAACAAAAAAAACTGTGCTGAAAGTGATTCAAGCAAATGGTGGCAAATTCACAAATCATGAATGAAAATGAAGTCAGTCTTAACCTCCTTAAATAAGAAAGACCCAGGGCTGGGAAGACAGCTGGCTTCTAAGACTTGAAAAGGAGGCCGAGGAGGGATGACTCCTGGACTGAAATATAGTCTGTCAAATCAGGTGGCTTGCCTCACCAATGACACACCTGTCACTAAACAGCATCAGCCTGTCAGAGCTAAAGTGCTTAATTACTTTAAATAATTTCTTTATAAATCTGGCTAATAAAAATGAGCTGAATGTAAAATGCTGACTTCTCTTCAAAGTCATTCCAAGGTAGAACTTAGTGCCTCAACAGCCTAACTTCAGCAGCAACTGTTATTTCTTTCCTTTATGTTCAATATTAAAGGACTGAATAAAGAAAGCAATGCTATTTTTATGAGAACTTACATAAGTCATTTTATTAACTTTCTATATCATGGCAATGCTGTGTCACCACATTTTTAAAAACTTCTTCAGTTGAGTATATGATGTGTTATATATTCTTTCCTATGACAGGAAATTCTTTAACATAACAGTTACAGGGGATAAGACGATTGATCATCTACTTGCTTTATTGTAACAGGCTTTCACCATATTTGTTTCAAGAGCATAACAATACACATTTTTTTTATAACAGTGAGCAACCTTGTAAACCTGATACAGTATTACTGACTGAGATTCTATATTGAGCTACATGGTTACCAAATTCCCCAGTCCCGGTGGTATTTCCAGTCTAGGAAAATGTGGTAAATATATCAAGAGGAGAGCAACAGAACTCGAGGAGGATAGCGTAAAAAGCAGGATCAATATAAATTGAGCTCTGAGACGTGTCATCTTTAAGCTTCTTCTTCTTTGTAGACTATTCAAAGATACTGATTTGGTGAGATATATAGGCAGATTCTCAATTCTTTTCACACGTGTCAACGATAGCTTTTGTTGCTAGCAACTCAGTAAATCAGTGAAGTTGACAAGTGCCAAAGAAGTGTCATGAGCTATTGAAAAATTTAAATTTTGACCTATGATTGCCCTTTAATATCCTAATACACAATTAGAGATGCTTTGAGTGTTGAGTATGCCAGTGCAGTTACACGTGTGGTCTTGCACACACATTTCCCAGCCATTCTTACAAGGTCAATGGATTGGCCCATCATGCTCATCAGTTTCGGCATCTCCCAGTTTC
Organism: Stenella coeruleoalba; assembly: GCF_951394435.1. Taxonomy (NCBI): domain Eukaryota; kingdom Metazoa; phylum Chordata; class Mammalia; order Artiodactyla; family Delphinidae; genus Stenella; species Stenella coeruleoalba. The sequence goes on along the minus strand of NC_137156.1, from coordinate 43,462,955 downwards.
TTGCTTTTTAAAAGGACTTGTTTGAGGCATGCTGCCATTTAGCTGCAAGCAGAGTCAATTCAGCCTCCACAGTCAAGCGTTTTATTCGCTATGTATATTTGTTATACACATGTATAAATATACACATATATATACATATGTTGTCAGTGACATGTGCTTTTTCTCCCCTGAGTCATCAACATTTACTTGATTAACAGCAAAGACAGAATCTGTGGCACCGAAACTATTATTTTTATGAATGCTTCACTTGAGTATGTAAAAATACAACTGTTTTATTTTTGGTGCTTTTGAAGTATGAAGCAGAAATCATACCAACTGCTGACTTCGTTCTTCAATAGCACTCTCACTTTTTCTGCCTCAATATTCTTCAAGAATACCACACTCCCAACAAGTGAAAATTTTCTTTACACATGGAGATTCCTCCCTCCCCAGGCTGTGAATGGCCACTTTGAAAAGGCCCCCCACAGATTCTACTCTGTTGCCACAGGGGTGGGATGTGGCTGGGGATGCCTCACTCTCTTCCCATCTCTCCATCCACCGAAAGGCAACGATCTAAAGAGGTAAGTTCTTTGCTCCTGCTTTCAAGTTGTGCCTTGTATTTACATGAAGATGCTAAAAGCTGTAAGCCCCACCATTAAGGTGATGTATGTTACAATATTCATTACATGAATAACTTTGTGTACATAATTGCATTGTACACATCAAATGTGCATTTTCACAAAATCTTGGTTGATTTTAAATGTGATACTGCATTTTGTAAACATTTATAAACTATCATGGGATAAACTCTTTTAACCTGTTTTATATATCAGGTTTGATTTTTGTTTGTTTTAACCCAAATTGTTTCATTTCATTATGATTAAAAAGTGTGCTTTGGGTCATTTGGGCCCTGGAGCTCAATTTGCCTTCAGTCCCCAAAATCTGAGCATGAACATTTGAACAGCATTCAGTTTGGAAATTTCCCTGAGCTTTTGAACAGAACACTGACAGACCCAAGTAAAGAGGGCACTGGAATTATTGGGTATGACAAAGGATAAAATGTGTATTTTAAATCAGGCTTCCAGTTGCTGCACTTACTACTACATCCTAAAATCTCAGTGCAAGTTGTCCTTGCATGTAATTTCTAAAATGCTGAAAAAAGGAAATGTTTGGAAAAACCTTGAACCTATTCTCTCATTCACACAAATGCTGTATGTAATATCTATTTAAAATATAATAATAAAGCTTTCCTAATTTCTACTTTATCAATTTATACCGCTGATTTTGGATTTCATGGCAAATCAGAACTCACTTTTCTATTTCTCATTTTTGTTTAAGAAGTATGCTGCACATTCACTATGTGCTAGGTATTTTAAAGTATACAAGGTAAAGTTCCTTTCTCAAGGACTTTAACGTTTAGTTGGAGAAACAGAGGCATAAACAAAGATTTGAATCACAGCAGGATTAAGGGCTAAAAAGATGTGCATGGGAGCATGGAAAGTAATACTAAGAGAACCTGGGAAGTTCAGGAAATGCTTAGCAAAGATGTGTTAACTAAAACATGAAGGTAAAGAAGAAATCGACAGGAGAGACGACTGTAAAAGAACAGAAGAGGGGTTCCCAAATCAGTCCAGATAAGAAACCATGCAAACCTGAAGTTGAGCAGATGACACTGGGCACTTGCACATCTTGGTGAAAGAACCAACAGGTCTTGATAAAAATTTGGATGAGGGTAGGGAAAGATACATGAGAGAAGGAGTTAAAATGATTTCAAGGTTACTATTTTGAGTATTTTGGGGTTTTTAAAATTTTTATTTTATATTGGAGTATAGTTGAGTTACTGTTTTGAATGCATGTTAAGATGGTGATACAGGCAGAAAATATAAATGCAACATCTGATTTGGAAGTGGGGTAGAGATAGGAGTTCAGCTGAGGAAGTACTAAGTTTGGGGTGCACGGGACACTCAGGTGGCAATGTCTGGAGACGCTGGTGTGAACTGGTGATGGGCAGCATGTCATTCTTTCTGGCCTTTTTCCCAGTTCTCCACAAGTAACAAATGACCTACAAAGACCAGCCATCTCTGTGTCTGAGTCTGCCAAGTGTAGAGCATCTCCGAGCCTGCTTCACACTTGAACAGAGCTAGCGATGAGCCTCCCAAGGACTCCTGTTCTTCCTGCATGGCTGTGGGGCTGGCAGAGAATTCTCTGAGCTAGAGACAGCCGGGGAGGAAAGAGCACCAGACAGAAGCAACAGGCAGGTTTAACTATGTCAGAAGCTTCTGGTTCATTTCAGGTTTAATTACCAGGGGATATACAGAGAATGTCATATTGGATCCTTGGAAACCCTTTGTAAGACAAAAACATTTCGCTAAATATCCAAAGGGGGAGGAAGAAAATAACATTAGCCTCTCTAAGAAAGGCCACCCTGAGTAGAGGAAGGAAGGATGTTTTCCTTATTCTGGTCTTCTCTCGGGCCCAAATAATTGATTATTTTCCTTGAGTATACTGTAATTACAACACCAAAATTCCTTAACTTTAAAGGTTGCTAATTAGGAAAATAGTACAGGTACTATTTCTATTTTATGCAGGTCTAATCCCTACCTGCTAGCCAAAATCATTGCTGGCTGTGAACTGGTAGGCATGTGACCTGCTTAATTCTTCTTCTGGCAGATGTCTTAGTGTTACTTGCATGTCTTTTTTTTTTTTTTTTTTTCCTGTTACATTATCCTACTAGTTCAGACAAAAAGAGAGTGACTAGAAGTTCCAGAATATTCACCAATCGAAAGCTTAAACACTTTGACCTGAATTTGACAGCTAACTTAACAGTTAGGTTTTCATGTTCTTTTGTCTTTTTCCAGACATCTGCAGAATTCTTTAACATGAAAATTCTTATTAGAATTTCTGTCAAAAGCTGTAAGAAAATTTCTGAGTCCTCTGTCCCTATATTCTATTTGTAGGGAACACAATAATACATAAGTACATGTCATAAATTTTAATCTCATCTAAGGGCTTTCCTATTTATAACATTTAAGCTACTCAGAATACACAACTATGCAATCAAGGCTTTCATTATCAGCAAGAAGACTACAAATATTATTTCAGATTAATCATGGTACCCAAAGCTGTTTCCCATCTGTGGTTTCCCTACTTTCCAGGTGCTGTTGTTGTTTTCTATTATCAGGTCATGTGATGGGTTACTCCACACCAGTGCAGCAGCAGTATTGGCTGGTAAAGCTGTCCCAGGTCTGCTGAAGGTACTAAGTAGCCTAAAGGGTCTCAAAGAGAGGACCTGGGAAGGAATGTAGCAGTGGTGACTAGGAAAATAATAACAATAAAAACAAGAACAGCAAAGACTCAAGTGAAGGAAACAGAGAGACAACATCTAACTAAATACTAACAGGATGACGTCAAATGTAATTGTATACTATTTTGCTTTTGTACTGTTTCCACACGACCTCTTAGAATCTAGACTTGACTATAATATTATTATGTTTAATTCTTAACAAATGCAGTTGATTTTTATTAAAGAAGATCCTTCCAAGGATTTTGGGTAACATGTATAAATTCAAACCAGGTAAATTTTCCTGATAGTTGTTGAAATGTGACTAAATACCAAAACATTTTGTTGTTTTTATCCTATCAATTTTAAATTGACAGCATTCTTAAATACAGAATAATCTTCCCTGATATACACACTACTATATATAAAATAGATAAACAATAAGGACCTACTGTATAGCACAGAGAACTATATTCAATATCTTATAATAATCTATAATGGAGAAGAATATATATATATATAACATTATATATATATGGAAAGAATTTGAAAAAGAATATATATATATATATATATATATATATAAAACTGAATCACTTTGCCATACATCTGAAACTAACACAACATTGTAAATTAACTCTACTTCAATTTTAAAAATGGTTAAGAGAATAAATCCTCCCTGACTTCTCAAGCATAGTATACTGAATATAATTTAAATCCGATATTATTTAAATGTACTCTAAGACAATGACAATTTTAAAGGCTGTTGGCAGAGACACTTGCTACATGCTAAGGCCTTATGAGGCTATGCTTATGGTATTCGTTTGTATGCTTCTTACTGTTTCTTTCTTGCTATCAGGATGTCAAGCTAACACTTTCTTCTCTTGTCAGTGTGGCTCCTTGTATTCTAACTTGATATTTGTAATTTGATCTGGGTTTGGAAAGAGCTAATTTGAATTTTGTATACTATAAGGGACTAGGAGGCCTGTCCAACCAAAAAGCTATCATTTTTGCCATGTCTATTTTGGCTGTTCTAGGGCTGATTTGTTTATTTCTTGGTTCTCTGCGTCATTCTAGATGGTGGTATAAACAGGCGGTCACATCTGGAAAGGTAACATGTTGGTGTATACTTTAGGTTTAAGCAATTGATAAAGTATAAAGTATTTTAACCAGTGATTTTTTTTTTTTAGTCTTTGCAACTGGTTATTGGTTTCAGAACCCATTTTTCCCTAATTTTGATGAAGCCTCTCTCAACAGAAACAACCATTATACACTACATTTACAACACACACAAGTAAAAACTATGAACGTGAACTTCACATGTTTATTTTCAGAATATATGATGACTTGATATGTGAGTGTATGTTAAAATTCTCTGATGCAACAATCGTGTGTGAACACAAACTGCCTGAGAAGGTAAAAGCCAGAAACACAAACTGGTACATCTACCTGAGGATAGGAAAAAAACACGCGTGTATTATAAAAAGATATGTACAAATCTCAAGGAAGTACAACAAAGTATAGTAGTATTTTATGCAAGGCTAAAATGATAAAAACTGAAGGGATCTTGATGTGGTATTGCATCTCTCCGTTCCCAGGTCTGTTCCCAAGAAAACACACCTGCCCCAGGCAAACCAAAGCTTGTCCTGTCCAGGCTCCATCATGATCATCTCTTCAATATCCCTTTGTAATGCGCATTCTCACTCACCCACATTTTGGATGTTACTGTTGTTGTTTTCCCACACCCCTTCTGAGTTACAGAGTCCGTGGCAATAAAGTATTTATAAATGCCCTGGCAATAATTAGGTTCCAGGCTTGGAACTACCATGCTAGCCGTGGTCAAATTACTTCACTTCTTGAAATCTCAGTTTCTTTATCTGAAAAATGTGAAAATAAAGCATACCCAACAGTCTTTTCAAGGATGAAATAAAATAGTCTTTTAGGCATGTAGCATCATACCTAACACATGGGAGAGGCTGCGTGGTCGAGCTGAGGTTCAAAGCCAGGCAGTCGGGATCCAGGGTTCACGTCCATGTTCATCATCCCTGCCCTAAGCTGCCGGATACATTTGCATATTCTGAAGTTTCTTCCTGAAAAGTATCACATCAGATTTGTCCCTGCTTATTTCTAATAGTTTTCTGGCCAAACAAAGCCATTCTTCATGAGCAGCCTAAATTCCAAGGGTCTATTACCATTTCTAATATGTCTACTGAAAACTGAAGAAACAGGTTTTGTATTCTATTCCAGTAAAAAACAAAAACGTTAATTGAAACACCAGATGGCTGAGGCACACCCCTGTAGAGTTCTGTTTCTTAGCTTCCCTAAGATGACACATATTCTTAATTAAAATCTCTTCAGGTATGTTCTCTCAAATATAAGACATGACACTTGCATAAACTATATTGTATTTGTACCATTTTTGGCATATGTGTGTTTTTTTATTGGCAGACATCACACACATATGTTAAGAGAACTATATTCAATATCTTATAATAATCTATAATGGAGATTATGTTACAGAAAGTACATTATATTTCCCTAATTTACCTATAACTATCATCCTAAACAAAATCAAGAGACTCATCAGTATCCAAATAGACTATATACACCATCTATCAGGGAAAAAAAAGTGCTTCTAGGACTTGGAGTTTGTAAATTCTGGGCAGATCCATTGCTTCCTGAATTTAGATATGGAACACTGGGAGAGCCGTTTAAATCACTGGACACCACAGTCACCAAAGGCCATTGGCTACATACGCCACAACACTTACGGGATTCAAGTGCAAAAGACACGCAGTTAAATATGAGCCTGGAAAGAACTCTTCTCTCTCACCCTTAAATTAACCCCCTAAATTAACAGACAAATATAAATGTCCAAATGGAAAAGAACAGTTTTCTTCATGGAATAATTAAAGACTGCTGTTCTCCGACGACCATAAAACACACTGATTCAGATTTGAGTAAGGTGACAAGAAACCAATTATCTTTTAGCACTTGACACACTTAAAGTAATTAGAATGTCAAATCACTTCCAGAATGGAGAGGAGTAGAATGGCTACAGGAATAAACATTGAGGCCTCACGTATATGCACATGTGCACAAGAAAGGACTCCTTGGAGGTTCCTTTTATAGTTCTCTTCATATAAATATTATCAAAGGAGAATCTTAGGTGCTAAACTTTTAGAAGGTTTTTATCAAGTCACATTCCATCTACATCACTTTGTTCAGATATTTGACCTTCGATTTAATTTAGAAATTGGTTCTGTATGTAACTTGATTTAGTAGAAGCAGAATATTTTAATTGGTCCATACATATTGGGCATATATCAAAGCTGGAACTGTGAAACTTGTGATGCTGAGAATGTCTTTTAAGAACCACCAGTTGATGGCAAACACCATCTCTAGAACCAAGATATGAGGTGTTAAGTGGCTGAACTGATATCAGAAATTTTGTTCATATTATAAGTGCTGATGTATTTTACATAGTTTATTAAACAGTTTAGACTTGTAAAAATTTGCCCTAATACACCAACTATAAAATATTATTAACAAATAACCATGATACGAAGAGTGTGTGTCAAGGAACAAGTCAGTGGTATAAATTGAAAGGGTTCTCAGGATTAATCTCATCTTGTTAGTTCAGATCAGGCTTCCTATAATAGTTATCTATCGCTGCTTAGCAAATTATCCCTAAAATGTAGTGGCTTCACACAACAAACGTTTATTATCTCACAGTCTACATGGGTGAAGAATTTGAGAGCAGCTTAGCTGGGTGGTTCTGACTCAGAGCTAAGGTTGTCGTCATCTGAGCCTGGCTGAAAAGGAGTATCTGCTCCCAAGGGGGTTCTTGGTTCCTGACCCCACGGACCTCTGTATAAATCGCTGGGGGACCTCATGACAGAGCTTACCCCAGAGCAAGAAATCAAAAGAGAGTGAGAGGCAAGCAAGATATCTTTTAAAACCTGATCTTACTTCTGCCATGTTCTATTCATTAGAGGGAGTCACTAAATCTAGTCCACTCTCAAGGAGAAGGGAATTCAGCTCCATTTTTGGAGGGAGGACTGTTGAAGAGTTGTGGACATATTTTAAAATTAGCACACGTAACAGGAAGATATGTTGCCGAAAATTACACAATATTAGTAGGTAGAGATGGAGAAGAGTATTTCTGGAAGAGGGAAGGACAAAAGCAAACATTTAAAGGCAGAAAATGGCAGATGTCAAATCTAGAAGGCAGATTCTGGATGTGGTCAGTGCTTCTGTGGCACTTGAAGAAAGCAAAGACACAAAGGTTTGTAATCAGAAAAGGATGATATTGATCCTTCTGGCAAGAAACTGTAGGGATACTGGAGAAAGCAGAATTGTTAGGGAGCAAGAGGAGTTAAAGGGACTGTTGCAATTAACCGTGAAAAGTTGGGAGCAGAACTTGGGCGGTAGCAATGGAGAGAATTAGGAGGAGGGAGACGTGGCCGAGGTCCAAACCTCAGGGCCCGATGACAAAACTGGAAGCGTAACATGAGAGAGGGATGAATCATATGTGATTCCAAGGTACTGTGGCCTTGGTATCTAAGAAAGTGATGATGCCTTTCACAGAGAGAGAAGACAGGAGAAAACACTTAGGGAGCTTCATAAACTTCTAGCTACTCTTTTGGACATAATTGCATTTGAAAGTCCAGTGAGCCATGTAGGTAAAGATGTCGGACAGTCAGCTAGAATTAAAGGGCACCGTTCAGAAGACAGTTCACACCAGAGTTGTAAAGAGCAGGAGGTGTGGAAGTGGAAAGGGACACCAAGGAATAAAATGCAGAGAACAGACCCAAGGGCTAAAACCTTTAAAACGTTCACTTTCAGAAGATGGAAACAGAGCTACCAAAGGACATAAAGAAACACTAGAAGTACAGGAAAAGAATGAAGAGAGAGAAATATCATAGAAACCAATGGTAAGAGATGAAAGGTGACCAGTGCCTACAGAGAAGTGGAGGAGGCTGAGGATTGTTAAAAAGTGGCTGGCATGTCTTGATCATGTGGACAACAGTGGCCTCAGAGGCACTGGGTTAGAGAGGAATGGAAGACAGACCCAGACTGCAGAGATTAGAGGAAAGAGCAATAAAGAAACAGAGACGCTTGATGGAAAATACTCCCTAAGAAAGTATAATGATTAAAAAGTAAGAGAGAGAATGGTAACAGGGTGGAGGCAAGCAACTCACTGAGTATGTTGTACTGGAAAGCAGAGGGAAATAACTATAAACACAAAATAGAGATATAGAAATCAAAGTAATAGAACTGCAGGGGACAGTTAAGATCACAGATTTTTTTTTTTTTTTTTTTTGTCTGAAGAAAACAGGAGGTTAGGAGAGAGGACAGCCGATACTAAGCTTTTGAGGGGGAAAAGCTGGAGGTTGAAAGGGATTCACTTAGAAAGTCTTCACATCAGGGATTTATCCAGGGAAGCAGCTCTTGGCCTCTGAGTAGTAAAGATGTTCAATACAGTTCAATATGCTAAGCCCCATAATAAACATGTGTAATTTTAAAAATTCTCTTGTCACTGTTTCTTCTTAATATGAGATTACATGAGTTGAATATACTGTGACATAGGTTACAGCAATCTGAAGCAGTTTCTTCAGCAGTAACCAGGAAACAAAACAAACAATCAAAAAAAAAAAGAAACAAAAGAAAGAAAAAGAGGAAAGAAAAAAAGGACTTTTTCTACTTCCAGGCTGAAGGGAGAATTTCACATGTGTAATCAATGAGTGCACTCTTTGGGTCACATTTCCTGAAGTGGTATTTTTAAATAATTGGGCTCTCAACTGCTTTGATCTTACCCTGAAAAATAAAACTGTGTGGACACACATGTTAAACGTGAAAATAAGCTCTGGGAAATCTGTGACTCTGAGCTCCAGGGACTTTGCTACTGTGAAACTATGCAAATAAATCTTAAAAGCCCTGATGACTGAATGAGAATGGGTCTACTTCTACAAACACATAAAAAGGCAGCTGACATGACAACCTTTTATTTTAGAAGTTAGCTTCATGGTTTTCCAAATTGGATTGTTAACGGAAATAAATTATTTGGAATGTAACTTAGAAAGAGAAAAAGACTGGTGTACTTGGCTCAATGAATACATTTATTTTTTGAATGTGGCAGATGTTTTTTGAAAAAAGGTGAAATGAACATACATCTGAAAAAATTAACACTACATTTTCCCAAACTTTATGCTTTCTAAAATACAACTTTGACAAATATAATGCTATAAAATTCTTGTATTTGGTTTCACTCAGGGCCATTCATTTCCCTCTTGATGTTTTGAATAGAATCTGACATTATATACTTCTGTTTAAAAAATTAGGTTTAGGGAGTTCCCTGGCGGTGGTTAGGACTCGGTGCTTTCACTGCTGTGGCACCAGGTTCAATCCCTGGTCTGGGAACTGAGATCCTGCAAGCCACGCGGCACAGCCATAAAAAAGAGGGAAAGAGAGAATATTACTAAAAAATTAAGTTTAACAGAAATTGTTAAAATATAAAAGTTATATGTACAAAATTTATATGTAAACTTCACTACTTAATATATCTAAATAATATATTGCTATACATGATATTTATATTTATAAAGCCATTTTAAAAAGATACACAGTTTTTTTTTTAAGGCTTTAAACCTAGGAGCACTTAAACCCTATTAAATTTCCCATGGAGTTAAACATTTATAAGTGTGCTTTAAGAAGTCTCTAAGATTTTAAACATGATGAAAAGCATGTACATATAAAACATATGTAAATATGAACATCTATCCTTACACAGATAGAACATCTATACATAAATGTATTCTCACATGTATACTATTTTTAAGTAGTATTTTAAACACAAGACTATCACTTGCAGCTCAGATAGACAAAACTCCATGAAGATAATGGTTGTAATAATGAGTTTGATGATGTGTACTGCATGGAAAAATGTTGGAAAAGTAAGGCATGAGGAGGAAAAATAAAATATAGGATGGTCTCCATTCATAAACATGTTAGAAATTCTTAAAATAAGAGTAAAATAAAAATAGTCTTTAACTGATTCATTGAATGAGTAATATCTATATTTCAGTACTAGACATAAATTTTAAACAATTTTTCTCAACTTTAAAATAGTGATAGCTTACCCTTTATTTTTATTTTTAATTCCATTAATATATATCTAAGAGATGTGTAATTTTTTTCTCACATGAAGATTTTGTGATATTTACTCATACTAATTCATCCTAAATTAAATGAAAGGGAGTCCTCTAATACAAGACTATGATAGCTTATATTAGACCAACATTCTTTCTGAAAACAATAAAGGCTATAAAACAAAAATAAAGGCAGCCAGAATTTGTGGAGCCAAGATCATAGATAAAGGAGAAGCAATGAGGAAAGCCAAGTGTTTCCTGCCACTTTTTCACCTAATATTTTTTCACATTTGCCAGTTCACACAGCAAGGCACTGAGGCCAAAGCAGTAAGCTGTGGTGAAGAGTTTTTAGCAATTTCAGAGGGATGAAGAAAACAGAAACTGGATTCCAGTACCATCAATGCAAAAAGGACTTACAGACACCTGATCACAGAGAAAGGGGAATCATGATAAACTGAACTCAGGATTCCATGCAATTATTGCCCTAAAGACATTTGGCAAATCTTAAATTGCACACTGAGTAAAAGGATGAAAAACAAAAGAGAAGAAAGTTGATAAGAGGGTAAAGAGCTTAAGAAAGCTTTTGAAAATCACATTAGGAAGATAAAAATTGGAGTTGAGATTCTTCCAAGAAAGAGAGGCTCCTCTAAATACCTCCAGTGAAATCCCAGAAGAGTTACCCTAGAAGTAGATGAAAACTGGAGATAGCCCACTATTCTGTAAGACTAAATGTCATCCTTATACCTCAATCCCTGTATGGAATAGGTTGATTTACCCTTACCTTAACTGTCAACTTAAAGAAAACTAAATCCTCTTTAGTGGAGATTACTTCTGCACCTTTTCATACTAAATATTCAGCATTCAATAAAAAGTTCCAAGCATGTAAGAGGACAGGGCCAAATGACCAAACACCAGGTGGAAAAACAAAACACAGATAATAGTAACAGATTTATAGGTGATCCAGATACTGGTGCCACCAGAAACAGACTTTAAAATAACTATTATTAAGGCATTCAAGAATTATCTGGCTGTTATACCCTGAGAAAACCATAATTCAAAAAGAGTCATGTACCACAATGTTCATTGCAGCTCTATTTACAGTAGCCGGGACATGGAAGCAACCTAAGTATCCATCAACAGATGAATGGATAAAAAAGATGTGGCACATATATACAATGCAATATTACTCAGCCATTAAAAGAAATGAAATTGAGTTACTTTTACTGAGGTGGATGGACATAGAGACTGTCATACAGAGTGAAGTAAGTCAGAAAGAGAAAAACAAATACCGTATGCTAATACATATATATATGGAATCTAAAAAGAAAAAAAAAATAGTTCTGAAGAACCTAGGGGCAGGACAGGAATAAAGACGCAGACATAGAGAATGGAATTGAGGACACGGGGAGGGGGAAGGGTAAGCTGGGACAAAGTGAGAGAATGTCATGGACATATATACACTACCAACTGTAAAATAGATAGCTAGTGGAAAGCAGCTTCATAGCACAGGGAGATTAGCTCAGTGCTTTGTGTCCACCTAGAGGGGTGGGATAGGGAGGGTGGGAGGGAGACGCAAGAGGGAGGAGGTATGGGGATATATGTTTATGTACAGCTGATTCACTTTGCTATAAAGCAGAAACTAACACACCATTGTAAAGCAATTATACTCCAATAAAGGTGTTAAAAATAAATAAATAAATAAAAATCCCAAACCTAAAAAAAAAAAAAATTAAATGGCTGAAAAATACCATCCCAATTAAGAATTCAACAGTTGAGTTTAATAATAAATAATACTCAAAGAAAGGATTGGTTAAGACTTAAAGATACCTATGTAGAAAATATCCAGAATGAAATATACAGGGAAAAAATTATGGAAGATACAAAAATGAATATGAATTATATGGGATGTGTTTAAGTAAAAATAAACAAAGATGTATACACCAGCAATTAGAATTCTTAGGACAGGAGCAGAAATAGAACAGGAGGATCAACACTTGAAGAGATGCTAGCTGAGATATTTCTAAAGCAACAGAAAGACAAGCCAGATTCAAGAAGCTCTACTATGTCAAGGAAAAAAAAAATTAAAAAATAAGTCCTCATCCAGTTACATCATATTAAAGCTCCTGAAAATGAGACATGAAAAGGAAGCCTTAAAAGCAGATGTAGAAAAAAATACATTATCTCTAAACAAGCAACAATAAAAGTCTTTACAACTGCAATGGTAGCTTGTTTAAAAAAAAATTCACAGCAAGTACTGTTTGTATTTCATGCTATATTCAACATTGTAATGGAAGACCTAGCAATGTAGTAAGGTAAATCAAAAATATAAAGAGTTACATGGATTGCAAAAGGGAAAATAAAACTAGCATTAGTTACAGATATGATGATATATCTAGAAAATTCCAAATAGTCTATACATAAACTATTGGAATTAATAAATGAATTTATCAAGTCATTGAATCCAAGGTCAAAATATGAAAAATATATTGTATTTCTACACACTAGCAAAGAAGAAAAATTAGAACAAAAATATTCAAATATTATTTCTAATATCAGAAAAAAACAAATAACCATTAATAAATCAAACAAGTGATATGTAAGACCTATATACAGAAAACTACAAAATCTCACTGAAAGAAAGTATTTATAACTATAAATGTAGGAACATATGTCATTCATGGATTGGAAGATTCAATATTGTAACATTTAATTCTGTTCAAATAGTCTACAGATGCAATATAATACCAATCAAAAGCTCAGATTTTTTTTTTTAATTGACAAGATGATTCTAAAATTCCTACAGAAAAGCCAAGGATTTAGAATAGCCAAGGCAATACTGAAGAAGAGCAAAACTAGAATACTTATGCTAACAAATAGAGAGGCTTACTATAAAGCTATAAAAACTAAAACACTGTGGTCTTGGAACAGGGTTAAGAAATAGATCAAAGGAACAGAATACAGTGAGAAATATATTAATATCAAAGTGGTCACTTAAGTTATGACAATAGTGTCACTGCAGTACAGCATAGAAGGGATGATCTTTTCAATAAATGGTGCTAGGTCAACTAGATAGTAACTCTACAAAAATTAAAATGGACCCTGACCTCATATGACACACACAAATCAATACCAGAAGGATTTGTAAACCTAAATATGAAAGACAAAATAAAACTTCTAAAAGCTAACAAAGGAGAACATCTTCTTGATCGTAGGTAGAAAAATATTTCTTCCATGAAACTCCAAAATAGCTAATCCTAAAATAAAAAATAAAAAATTGAGCTACATTAAAATTAAGAACCTCTGTTTATCAAACAAATATACCATATCAGGGTGAAAAAGTAAGCCACAGAGGAGATTTGCAAGACATGTATCTGACAAATAATTAATATATGGCATAAAAAATTCTTAGAAATCAATCTTAAACAAATAACCTAGTTTAAAAAATAAGAAAAGAATGGGTAGAGAACCCTGAGCCCTATGACAGAATGCAAAACATATCTCATCTAAAATCCAAAGCACAAGTATAAAGGTGACAATATCATAAGAGCAACTAATCAACATCTGGCAAGAAAACTGATCAGGGCTCAATGTAGCAAGTAAAATTGAACATGGATTTTCAAAGATGAATGGGAGGCAAAGAATATGGAAAAGGATGTTCCAAGGAGGGGAATAATCATGTAGAAAATTAGGAAGCAATAAGCTGTCATGAAAGGCCCACAGAATGGCAGTAAGTAACACTGCAGGGTCAAGTGACAGGAGGGAGGTGGAAGGAGATAAAGCACAAAGGTGAGAATGCAGCGGGAGCCACCTTTAACAGGAGGAGCCTCATATACGCCATGCTTGTTGACCTGGACTCTATCTGGTACATCATCAGGAACCCGAATGTAATAGGACCTGTACAAAAGTGTCCTGAGAATTCAGTGGTTTGCCTGGTACCAGCATGGAAGGTCTATCAGGTGCTCTGTTTGGACTCAAGTACCAGCATTGCCTACTTCACATCCTAGTATAAATTATTTAACCTCTTTGTTCTTCACCCATGAAAGGAGGCAACAGAGGTACCTACCTGAGAGAGCTGTTGTGAATATAAATATTAATACATATAAAGAGCTTAGCACACAGCCTGGCACATACCAGCCAATAAATGCTAGATAGTATTAATGTCATGAACAAATTTAGTTCTCCTTCCCAGTAGAGAAGCGACGTGATATGAGTCTGGGAATGGAAGACCCCTGAATATGATCTGTACTGAGAGTTATTAATCAGTTGGGTGACTTTGCACTTTTGGACTTTCTCAATTTCCAACTGCTCTTTAGTAAAAAGACCACATGGTCACTAACCCGAGATTCTTTTCTGTTTTTAAGTAACTGCTCCCAAATTTCAGCAGGCTTGAGTATGACTATGTACTGTGACTCAGATACTGATTTTTTCTCATGATTATGGATTTTCCAGTAGCACATATTGGATTGATATTTAGCCAAATGGCAATGTTTTTGCATTTTCACATTTATTTACTTATTTAAAATATTTGTTTGACTTCTTAGGGGGAAAATTGATAGGTGATGATTAATAAGACATTAATACAGCCCAAAGGAAAGAAAATGTACACTTACTGATTTTTCTGCTTTTAAAGCTTCGAGATTAATTATTGAGTAGCTAATAATTATGCAAAAATAGTTATGAGGCTTTCTTCATTTCTAAATTCTAAAGGCTTTCTAAAGGAATATTACTGGGAGATGCTCATCATATCAGTACTGGTGTGCCGAGGGGTGGGAGGAGGGTAGGTACGGGTCCAGGTAGCAGGGATCCGCCCTGTCTGCAGCAGAGGCTGCCCTGGTGAAAGAGCACATTATCCCTGATATTATTTACACGGTCTCTGCCAGCACACGGTGTCATAAAAAAAGCACACTGCCTTTTAGTCAGACTTATTGTTGTTTTCAAATTCCCAAGAGACAATGAACTTCCTTATTACCTGCACCCAAGCAGCCTCCACTGCCCCTGTTCTATATGCCTTTGCTTATCAGCACAGGAAATCAAGTATTTTATTATGGGAAAAATCCTAAGTGGAAAAAGCAGGAGGCAAATTGTTATACATAATTTCAAATATGATCTCAACTATTTTACATGCGAACATTCTATTTCAGCGATCTAATATTGGGTGTTCAGAGATCTCTCTCTCTCTCTCTCACACACACACACACACACACACACAGTTGTGTGCACATGTACTTCTCTATCCATCTATTTATATCTTAGAGGGAAGAAAATTTCTAAAGTTTATTTTCTTAACCCCTTCCTGTATTTTCC
Organism: Stenella coeruleoalba; assembly: GCF_951394435.1. NCBI lineage: Eukaryota > Metazoa > Chordata > Mammalia > Artiodactyla > Delphinidae > Stenella > Stenella coeruleoalba. Next base: position 43,447,241 of record NC_137156.1, on the reverse strand, counting down.
CCCATATTTTCTATAAGGAATACGTATACTCTGATAATAAGAAAAAATAAACCTTTATTCTATGCAATCATTGAACTAGTAATCTGTCTCTGCCAGCAAATATTTTGAAGGCATTTCAACTACATCAAAACTTTTCTACTTTGAAACTTCAGGAAATATCTCTATAACACTCTGATACACAGAGTAAAAAGGTGGGAAAAAAATCCAGCCCCTTTGTAATACATAGGTCACTCACATAATGTCCATACACCCTCAACCTCTTATCTATACAACTCCCAGAAATCTTTTAGCACATCCCCCAAATATTAGACTCTAAACCACTTGAAGTGTTTATTTTTCTACTTGTATGACCTAACAGATTGTCTTGAACATAGCAGGGATTCAATAAAGACATATAAACTATATATAATATAGTATGTAGTTGAGACTTTTTATACAGAAATAAATTTTATTGACTTAAAATATTAAGACATTTTTAAATAGCTTTAAGACCTACCCCCTAAATCATCTTCTTTAGGGCACAGAATTAAGTAGTTATAGTTTTCTATTCCTGCAGGAAATTGAAGGTATATTCTCATTTCAAGAAGACGTCGTCAGCTCCAGGCCATTATCAGTCTGCTGGTGAGCATTATCCCAACATATGTTACAAACTGTTTTATATTTCCCTCTACATTTTAGCTAACCAACAAAATGTTAATATATCCAGGATCGGATGTAATGGTATTACTCAGAAACATTTCATGACCTCTCACTGTCCATACCCACAAAGCTGGACTGAAGGACCTTCACAATTTGATCTCAACACACACCCCCCACCGCCTTCCTTTTTACAGCCCCACTCTACTCCCCCCACATTCCCTGTTGTCTAAAATGTCAAGCTCTCCACAGTACATCTCCTACTCCTCAACATGTATGACCCAAGGTGACCTCTGAAGAAAGTGAGGTCCCAAAGGCACCCTCCCAGTTCTTGTTTTTCCCCTCACCTGACCAGCACATGGGGTTGCTTAACACTTGCCTTTGGGAGACTCTGTTTCTCAGCAGGTTATATAACCTCCTGCCTTATCAGGTCCCGGGTCATCATCCAGACAGTCTTCTTATCTCACATGTTTTTTTTTACCTACTTCGTTGTATCTGAGGCTTATCCAGGTACTTCCTAGGCCGCCTCTCACCTAAGAGCTCAGGACCAGAACTATTTCCAAGTCCAGCCACGCTGGATGTAGATTCTAATCTGAACCCTAATCTCTATTTAGACACATGTTGCTCTTGGTGGCTGCCATCACCAGTCGACTATCTCAGGGCTCTGGTGAAAATGATAACTTAAAAGCCTCTGTGCCTTGGTCTCTGCCTGCTTTCTGATTCCAACTCTCTCATGACTCTGAGGCCAACCTCAAAGGACAATGCCATAATCCTAGTTGCTCAGGCCAAAAATTTTGGGGTCATCTTATATTATTCAACTTATTTCATACCCCACATTTTACTGCCTTCAAAATAGATCCAAAATCTGACCAGCACTGCTACCATCCTGGTGATCTAAGACAATATCATCTCACATTTGAATTATTGTAATAGCCTCTGCTATGCTTATTCTTAAGCCCCTATAGTCAATTTTCAATACTGCAGCCAGATGTGTCCTTTTAAAATAAAGCATATTTCAAATTGATCATGTCTCTCTTTTGCCCAAAATTCTCCAGTGGCTCCCCATTTTACATGGAGCATAAGCCAATGTCTTTGTGATGGTCCATGAGGACCTCCATGATACCTCTCTGAACTCACCTAACTCATCTCCCCTTTGCTTTCTTGGGTCCAGGAACTGGCATCCATACTGTTCCTCTAACAAACAAGAAGGCATGTCCCTGCCCTAAAGTTTACCCTATGTCTAGTCTGCTCTGCCCTCAAAGAGATGCAGGGCTCATTCCTTCTTACCTCAAATCTTGACTCCAATGTCACCTTCTTGATGAGGCCTCTTCTGAACAACCAATTTAAAATCGCAAACTAACCCCTGCCACCGCTCTTAATCAGCACTCCTTACCCAGCCATATTTGTGTTTTGTTTTTTTCCATAGCACTCCTAATTTATTACGCTTATTAAAATCTAAATCTCCCTATTTGTCAGTAAGCTCCATTCAAAGATAGGGTTTCTTTGGTACTTTATTCTCTTCCGTATCCTCAGAATTTAGAACTCTACTTGACACACAGCAGACATTAAATAAATATTTGCTGAATGAATGAGTAGCTTGCCATACTTGTCACCTGTTAAGACTGGCCAAAGGCTGGCTGACCCAGTCATAGTTGAACCAAGAAGAGGCCAGAGGACAACCTCATTGACTGCCCTTCTCTTACTTCTTTGAATGTCTCCTTTATTTGAAACTCAGAGAACCCGTTTCTGTTCAGGACATCCTGATTTAGTCTGCATTCTAGGTGCTACATCTCATCTACGTATCATAACCTTCTGTCATTTCCAGTAGGTCACTTCTGACTTCTAATAGTAACCCCACAATGGCTTTGTACCTGACCCATTTAGAAACCAGTGCTTCCACATCCCCACCAACTGGTCTCCATCCCAGACCCTCTCAACCAGGTCTTCTAAAACCTCCATTTGGGAATATGCAGCTATTAATAGTTTCCAGTTATGACCCTTTTAGATCATCACCACTGACTTAGTCACACCTATCACAAGATAGCAGATTATTCATCAGTAAAGTATGGATAATAAAAGTACCTATTTCACAGGAAGGTATGAAGGTCAGTTTAAAGTACTGCATGCAAAATACTGACCAGTACATGACACATAAGTGCTCAATAAATTACGTGTTCCTGTTACTAGATAACATAAGATAAATCTTTTACTCAAAATCAGATGCTAGTTCCAGTCCTGATAATAAAAGCAACGTTTTTCAAGATAATTTGAAGAGCGACTAGTTAAAAGATATGAATGATTGATATAAAAGTATATGCCACATGATGAATCTGTGGCAACTACAGGAGAATAGGCAGAATCCTTGGAATACAAACATCCGTCTGGTGTGAGAGCCACCCTCATCTCAAAAGGGTCCCCATAGCAACCCCCCATTACATTTCACATCTCATTAGGAGGACAGATAAGCAAAAGAAAGTTATATCCCTTTATTCTCATGGAAGTTAACATTTGATAAGATACTTCAATGTGTACCTGAGGTCCTAAGCTTATCATCCCATTCAGCTGCAAACTACATTTTATGTATAACATTTTAAACAAAGATGCCTACAGAGTTCTCTTCATCCATGTTCCTTCCGCTTCCTATTAGAATACTACTTGCCCCGTTCTCCTGTGCAGGGTTATTTTTCTGGCTTGGCTCTAAAGGCATCTGAGTTTGCAAAACTGCTAAATTCTATCCCTATGAACTTTAAGTATTATTTAGACATTAGGAAAACTGAATGTTTTATGATCATAATGTTTTATGATTAGCTTTGCCATTCCAACACACTACTAAAGGTGTATTATCAGAAAAATATTACACACTTCAATAAATAAATAAGTTTTTAAAAATTTAATCCTATGACAGGAAGGAAAATGAGTAAACAAATTATCATAAAAAATAAACTGTCTATTTCAGAGAACCCAGAATACAAAGAACTAAATTTTGTCCTATGGTCAATAACAGGCTCTCTCAAAGTTCAAGAGAAAGATTGTACACACCACATGCAGTCCCTATAGGAATTGCTTCTCACAGCTTATTTTGGAAAAAGAAAAGAAAAAGAATTAAAGAGTACCAAAGGGTAAAAACTGAGAACAGAAAATGGTCTTAAAAACATTTCCCTTAATCAGATAAATCATGCTCACTCTGAAATAATTCAAATTCAATAATAATAATTCAAATCGGTTAAAAATGAAAATCATGGGCGATTTAAGACTTTACCTGATAAGACATAGCCTGGTAAAGCATCTGAAACTCATAAATCACACATGACTTTAGTATACAAACCAAGCTGGAGGTCTTATATAACAATTTTTTTTATTTTTTCATACACCAGATTTTTTGCTTCCACAGAGCAGAAAAACAGCCACTCTATCAGGAAAGCAAAGTCTTTTAATCTAAGACTAATTATGGTAGACCTTAAATAATATACCTAATATTACTTTTTGAATTACATCAGAATATTTAGTAAGTAATAATAGTTCATAAACTCAGAGTTACTTAAACCAACTTTTGACCCGAAATGGCAGGTCTATAATAAATATGAACTTTAAAAACTTACAAAAACTTGCTCTTCTTTTTTATAAATATGGAACCCTTGTATAATGTCTTTATTTAAAAATCTAATAAAATTATCACTTTTAAAATTCAAGATGAAAATGGAATGACTACCTTTTTTCCTCTTGGTCTACAGAATGTTCCCCTACCTCCACCTTAGCTTTTCACCAGAACTCTGTATCTTTTCAGATCTTTGGATCTTTATGTAAGAAAGCAGGTTTATAATTTTTTCTTCAACTCTGAATACCTGTCCATAAAAGAGATGCCTTTTCTGCACATCCAGAGTATAAAATTCATACATCTAAGCTGTCTTCACAGTGGGTCTTATTTTCAAATATACAAACTTATGTTGAATCAAAATTTTCCCATTTTGAACTTTCTAAGCAGTAATACTGGGAAAATGCTATGTAGATTGCTAATGCAGTGTACATAATCACCACGATACTTCAGAAATGGGTTTGAGTCATTTCAACAACAGCTAATAACCCTGGCTGGCATTCCTGGTAAGATGCTGTCTTGTTACATACTGGACTTGGTCATTCATTGCTCTCACTTTTAAAGAAGAAATGCCAAATCACAGTGATACAAAAATACAGGCTGATAAAACAAATACTGTATATTAATGCATGTATGTGGAATCTAGAAAAAATGGTATAGATGATCTTATTTGTAAAGCAGAAATAGAGACACATGTAGAGAACAAATGTATGGATACCAAGGGGGAAGCGGGGGTGTGAGAGGAGTTGGGAGATTGGGATTGACACATATATGCTATTGATACTACGTATAAAACAGACAACTAATGAGAACATACCACACAGCACAGGTAACTCTACTTAATACACTGTAGGGACCTAAATCGGATGGAAATCCAAAAAAGAGCGGATATATGTATATGTATAGCTGATTCATTTTGCTGTACAGTAGAAACTAACAACATTGTAAAGCAACTACACTCCAATAAAAATTAATTTTAAAAATACAGGCTGATGGATTCTTTGACAAAATAAAGGTCTTGAGTAATGTAGTAAGAGGAAAAGTAGAAGAAGGAGAAGAAGGGGTCGCCATCATCTCAACACCACACGCAGGGTATTAAACATGTGGAGGTGTCATGGTAGATAGGTCAGCCAATTCATTCCACTCTCTCAAGGATCCTATGGAGTATTAGCATCTCCGTTTTACAGATGAGAAAACTAAAGCTCAGAGAGTTTGTAGTATAATGTCTAGTGCAAACAGCTGTTTGAGTTGGGATTCAACCCAGCCCTAACTGACTCTGAGATTCAGAGCCTTCATGTCATTCCAAGAAGTCTCTTTGAAAAAGAGCATTATTTGAAATTGGCAATTAAAAGAGGCTGCAGCTTTCTGTGTAACTGTGTTAAAGTAACTGTGTTAAAGTAACTGTGTTAAAATCATCAGGGTTATTGTTAGTAGTGGAGGATAGGAGTAGAGAACCAGGAGTTTGGCATATAGAGAGTATTCCCATGCAGACACAGTGAGAGTTAACATTGTAAAGTCAGTACAATTTTAAAAAGATTTTTAACAAGATCTCTCGCTCTCTTTCTCTCTCTGTCTCTTTCTCTCTCTGTCTCTGTCTCTCTCTGTCTCTCTCTCTCTCTCTGTCTCTCTCTCTCTCTCTCTCTCTCACACACACACACACACGTATATACACACACACATAAAATGCATTTTATTCAAAGAAAAGCTGTTCAAATTAATGTCACAGGATACTAATGTCATTAAATCTTACTAAGTAAAAGCTATTTTTTGGAAGAAACTAATTTTGACTCAAATTTAAACAAAGAAATATTCTTTGTGTTGGAATGGGAGGGTGCAGAGAGGAAATTCTTAATAAAAATTGGGAATATCAGGAGAGAGATAACCCTAGTCTAATAAAGGCACTGACAAACACATAAATATCACTTAGCTGGGCAGGATATGGCTGCAAAGTAATAGTGATGAAAGTGACACACTATGACACAATTATTATTATTCATATAATGAACTAATTCAGTATAACATATTGAAATAATCTTGAGGTGGTAAGTGCTATTAGAGATTTGGATAAGAACATTCGATTTAAAAAACCCTAAAATGCTTTGCTTCATGTCTTTCATTAAACAAGTGAAGATACCTGTGGTGTACAATGACTTGTTCAATCCATAACTAGTTAGCTATCAAGCCTCTAGTCCAGTGCTACTTTTATAACACCCATCAAATCCCAGAAGCCCCCATCATTAGTCCACCTTCCCTTTTGTGGCAATGGGCCACCTGGTAGTAAATGTTTCTCTGTATTACTAAGAATTCTGAGGCTGTAACAGACACACCTAGGAACAGTGACTCAGGGAGCAACCAAGATCTGAACTCAGGAGATGCAGGACAGAGCACCTCAGGAATCACTTCTGCCCTAATTCTCACTAGACTTTTGCTTATGTATCTTCTCGACCCCATATTTCACAAGAGTAAGAGTCACATCTTATGGAAGATGCTAGCCTAGAATTAGGAAACAGAGAGGCCAACAGCATTCTGGTTAAACATTTACATATTCAAGACTACCAGAAATGGTTACTTTAGGGATATTTATCACTGAGTGGACAGAAGAAAAATGACTTTAGTGAAAGATGACTTTTTAAAGTAATTAGAGGGGACATTTTCATAACACAGAGTAGAAGTAATTAGGAATAAATGCATATATCATCTTGGGAACACCTCTTGACAGACAGATAATTACCTGGGAAAAGTCTTGCTAGATGCTATCAGACTTTATAAAGTTGAACCAAATTTAATTATGTCAACCACACAGTGAAAAATAGAAGGAAGTTAGGAAAGAACCAGTAAATAAAAATAAGACCATTTTAGGGCACAGGGTATTACCTGTAATTAGATTTTCCCAAAGGAAAATTGTCAAATAGCCAAATAAGCAAATATACAAAAGAAAAAAAAAAAGAAATGGAAACAAAAGAAGAAAAAAAAAATCTCTCTGAATAACCTGTGACAACTGACATAAATGAAATGAACAAATACAAACAAATCTATGGATTTTTGAAATACTATAAAGATTATATTCTGCTTATAAAAACAGAATGATTCAGAGATAATAAAACTAATGCATATAAATTAATGAAATTCAAAAACAAAGTATTTTCAGTGGTTATGATCAGACTTCAAATGATTGGACCTCTAAGAAAACTGCTTTTGGCTCCTTTCTATTATTTTAAGATTTTTTTTTTCCATTATATGACATTTATTTTCATAAGCACCTTATCTTAATTGCAAACAGAGCAGTGAAAACGAATTTAAGTTCTTCTCTGAGATCACTTCCTGGATTCTGCTTTGCTGGTTCCTAGCTCTACTTGTTATGGCCTCATAGCTCCACAGAGTTTCGTAATGTTGATTAACAAAATAATTTCACAGAGGCAAAAAACTTTATTCTATTCACTAAAATAAACATTATTCAAATACTTTATGAAAAAAAAGATCATCCTCTTCATACATTTCATCCTGTCATGACAATTCATTGAGAGTTACCAATAAAGAGAATTTGTCCTCTGAAAATAGTTCAGAAAAAAGAAGTTTATCATAATAACTAACAGGCTTGATTCTGAAGGTTTACAAGAGCCTAACTTACCTGCTGAACAAATGATAGTCATGAAAAGCAGGCAGAATATTTAAAAGGCAATGTGTTTCAACAAGCTGGTATTTCATAATAATATTTGCTCTTCTTATTTTAACATTTTTCACAGGACCTTGTTCAGTTATGGGCTAAATAGTCTAAAATTTTGTAAAAATGTGATCAATAACTTTTTCTTCTCTGGAGTATTGGATCCTTCAAAAATCTTTAAACTAACATAGTGACATATGAAGAAATTTCCAAAATATTCGCAAAATATACATCCCATGCATTTATAGCCCATTTAACCTCAATATTTATTGCATCTGATTAGAAACAAACACATTCTCCAATGCTTTCGGGAAAAAAAAAAGGAAAGAAAACCACTAAGTAATCTATTATGATTTATATTCAATTTCAATATACTCAACTTATAAAGTTCAAAAATTCTCTTTCTTTGAATTCAGCTTGGATATGTATATACAAGGTAATATACATACCTTGGGTATGTATAAAGGTAGAATTCTTTCTTATTTTATGCCACTTAGATTTGGTGAAAGAGAAGCAAAGCATTACATTATTGTTTTACAGTTTGGACTTTGAGTTCCTCAGCTTGTTAATTCAAGTAGGAATTCTAAGCAGACGATGACCAGGCAGAGGATATTACTTTTAGAGGCTCACTAAATAAATAGCTGCCACATTAGAAAGAAAAATACATCAGATGGTCATGACTAATGTTCAGTTTCCAGTAAGTGCTAGCCCAAGAGCTCATGCTAGCTCCTGAATTTCATTTTGTGCCACAGAAATGCAATGCCCCGTAGGAGATTAGCTGTGGTGCAGGCTAATGAACTCATAACTACTAAGTTTACCATAATAACAAATATTAAGCTTCACTGATGTATTTTTCAATTTTCAGTTAACACTGTAGTTCAAAAACATATTGTCTCCCCAAGAAGAAATTCACAAATGTTCGTACTTGATATTTGTTGTTTTACCTTTACAAGGACTCATATATTTTCTTGACTTCTGTTGTTTCACAAAATACAATTGTATACTTTGTTCTCAGAGCACAGGATAGTCCAGTTTTAAAAATCCTCATGGTTCAATTCAGAAAATTGAACTGACAGTTCAATTCATTCAATGAAAGTTTGGACACCTACCGTGTACCTGATTCTATAGCTAATGTTTAACAACTGGAATAGATTAGTGCTCCCTTGATGTAACCCTGCTAAAGGAGTTAATATGGTTACAAGGTCAGGTTATTTGAGTTTAAAAGGTCCAGGGAAAAAAAAAATCACCTTACTTTTGCAAAGCCTGAGTTTGACAGTAGCCTTGGAACACTGTGTCTTCCTAATGTGAACGGGAGGCTCTTAGTTGCCTGTCTTCTAAACTACCATGTCCCTGTGGGTTTCAAGGGTCTAATATGTCTGTACTTCATAAAAGCATGCTTTCCCAAGCATCTCTGTGTCTTGTTGACATGAAAGAAAGCAATGCCGTGTATGTGTGCATCGCAAGGCCCCTTTTAGGTCTAAATTTCTATACTGTATAGTACCCATAACTAAGAAATAGACACTTCATAGTTAACAATCATAACTTTTTGATCATATACTTTAAAACTCAATAAACAGCCTGGGAAATTTTGTTGTAGTTTCCAAAGCATCCATCATGGTGGTGAGTACATAGAAAACTCCCAAGAAGCTTTATTAGATTGATTAAAAGAACATTTCTACAGTTTTATCTGAGCTTTAAAATAGAATTTCTGAGATTTATAAACCAATATAAATATTTAAGAGAGAGTACAGAGGCCTTAAAATGCTAAGCACCTCAGGACTTTACTTTAGAATTTTACATTATCAAGCCTGATTTTTCACCATTTTCACACAACTTAGGAAATAAGTAAGAAAATCTATGCTTTATTTAATAGGATAAACTATATCCAGAACAAGAATTAGGGCTCAGTCCTGTTAAGAACAAAGAAAAATTCACCAGATTTGCCAACCACATATTTCCTTTCAGAGATTAAGGAAAATGTAAGTGATTTAGGCTATGAATACATCAAATCATCTCTTTTCCGGTCCATACACCTCAGCCTTCATGGGTGAAGATCTCTCATGTACGTGATGAAGAGAAGGAAATCTCCACCTGTAGTAGGAACCCAACACCACTCTCTCAGATATTTACAAGGTATGGGAAGTTACAACCTTTCTACGTATCCATATATATATTTCCTGAAATAGGCATGGTCTATACATATAGAGACTCTTTCATTAACACATATGTCTGTTATACTACTCTGGTGATTTTCCACATTTCAAATTTTTCATTTATAAATAGAAATATTACCTTTCTTGCTTCTTTTATCATCTTCCGAATGGTTTCCTTAATTGTAAATAGTTGTGCTCTTGGTGGATGAAAGAGGAGGTCAATTTGGGTACCCCTTACGAGTCCAGGCATCACATATGGCCAGCCCAATTCAAGATTTGGAGCTTCCACATCAGACTCAACGGGCCAGTAAGTCCCTGAAGATGAGGTATCATCGCAGGAATTATCAGTACCATATGCTGTGCTTTGTGCCACTTTTTGAACATTTTTCAAAATATAATTAATTTCTTCCTCAGCTAGAAAGTCTGACACTCGTTCCTTGGCAAGAAATTCTTGGTATGCATCTAACCCCTGTTCAATCAGTGTGTCCACAGCTAGTCGATACCATTCCTTGTAGTGAGGTTCAATGTAATTGTCTAATTTACATTCGTCATTCAAGGAGGAAAGCATTGATGAGTTCTCCATGCTTGCAAACCTTTGACAATGGCACTTTCAAATGCCCATTCGTGCAGGGATGAGAGGTATCTGGGTATTTAAAAAGAAGGAAATCAAGATCAGTTAGAATTCTGTAATCAAATGTTTCATAATCCATGTCAACTGTTATTTTTACATTTACTCATAAAAATGAGTACCAGTAGCTCAATATGACATACATTTCATATCCAAAGTGGCAATAATAATACCATAATTCACATATCTATCACAAATAAGCTAAACAGAATCCCATTCACAGACTGCTAGCTGATATTCCTTTTCCAGGTTACCTCTAACTTTAGTTTCTCATCTAAGGAAATACATCTTCCTTTTCTGATATCCAGAAAGTCCACCCTCCTTACCTTTAATCTGGGATTACACATGGTGTGATCAGTTTCTTTTTGGTTTTAAAATATTTTAAAATAGAATTAGAAGAAAACCAATGCCTGGCCAGCCATTTATATAAATCTTACTGATTACTTGTTATACATATATCCTGATGAAATATAAAAAGCACAGAACACTTGTTTTCCAGGAACTTATTAATTAGATGAAGAGGCAAAAAGTACACACAAAACTGTTTGTTACCCACTTTGAACAAAGACATATATTGCTAAGGGCCAAAATGAGTACTGTCTGTAGTCAATGCTTTCAGAATAAAAGCAAGTAGAGATCAATATGGAATAAAAGAGTTACGGATAGCCTTGCACAGGAGGGGGGCTTCAGGTGAACCTGGGGCAATGAGTAAGAATATCATCAGGTGGAAAGAAGGAATATTTTCATCCCACATAAAAATGTAAAGCATAAGAAAAGCACAGAACAGGTATGCACTTGGTGCATTCAGGAGTTAATTTAAAAAAAAAAAAACAAAAATAAAAACCTTGGTCTGCTGGAAATTAGGATCGTTGTATTAGGGGTAGGAGATAAAGTTGAATAGACAAAATGGAGCCAGGTGTGGAGGGCCACTGGAGACTGTTGTGATTCAGCAAAACTTGTGTTTAAAACAATTAGTCTGGCAGTATCAGGGGAGTGGAGAAGAGAGAAGTAGCTAGGAGAGTCTTTCAGAGTTCAAAGTCTCAGTGAGGACGTGACAAGAATATTCAAGTGATGGTTCAAAGCAAGAACTCCTGAAATTGGATGGCTTGACAACATACAGGTGATAAAAAACTTCAGGACATCAAAGACAATTCAGATTTCTCATAGGAATTAAAATCTGCCTATCTGAGCTCATGCCCCATCCCTCATGCCCACAAAATGTTATCTGTTCCATAATTCCCTGCATGAGATACTGGACTGGACCTTATCTCAATCAAATAAGGGACTTTCTAGGCTTTTGAAATCAGGATCTTCATTGTGTGGATTCAAACAAAGTACAACCCTATGATGTGCTACAAGCACAAAAGGGCTTATTTGACCAAAAACATCTTTGTCAGTGGCCGTGCCCTAGTTTACAATTTTCCACTTCACTCAGACTTTTTGGTCTCAGGTTTACCAAAAATTGAATCTGATTTGGGAGGCTAACCCAGGAAGCCATTACCATTTATTAACTCCTTACCTGAAAATATGTAACAAGAGTCACTACTCATAGACAGAAGTCGTGAAGGAATGGACAATAAATAGGGTCATAAGTTCTGCTGGGGGAGAAAAGATCAGAAAAAGATCCAGCATATAGGAAGGCAGAGATGAGGAGTGAGGAAGATACAGGGTACCTTACGTTACTATTTTAGTGCAGATAAGCCTACGTCCATCCCTAGGCTCAGAGTTTTTACAGAGAAAATCTAGCAGTAATGAAAGCCTAAAGAGTAAATCTGATACAAAAATAAAAACAGAACATGTCCCTTTTGGTCTCCTAGAGGGTCCTCAGCTTGAGCCATAACTTGATCCAGGCCAAGGAGACTGAACCTGTCCCTGGGTCCCAAGACCGTCAGGCTGTGCAATGTGGCATCTGAGTTCTGGGCAATACCGTCTTCCTGCCCCACATGGTATTATGGTGGAGCTTTGGGTACCACACTCTCACTCCTCCATGCGCAGAAGGAGGAATAAATACCAAGCTGTCTGCTCATGTGAGAGATACGGTATGAAGAAGTAAAATTTGTTTCTTTTATTACCTAATTACATTTAACTTAATCTATTGACATGCACCAGGAAGCCAATGAGGAAACTTTCATAAATGTCTCAATCTTGTATAAGGTGCCATCTTCTTTCGAATGACATTTTATTTGAGTCCAGTGGTTCTCAACAGGGGAGATTTGACCCCACCCCCATCCCAAACAAGAACAATGTCTGGAGATGTTTTTAATTATAAGGATTTGTGGGGAGGGTGCTACTGGCATTCAGTGTGTAGGGGCCAGGGATGCACAGGACAGCCACCCACAGTAAGGAATTCTCTGGTCCAAAATGTCAACAGTGCCAAGGCTGAGAACTCTTCATCAAGTTGCGCACTTCCTACGCATGATATCATACTACTAATTGATGACTTTTTGGTGTTCATTACAGTTCTCTTTGGCACATAACACTCATTTTTAACAAAGAAATAAGGTTTTTATTTGCTTGAGAAGATCAATCCATTTGATGAAAGTATAGTTCCCTAAGGTTTAGTGAGGTGTGGTTCTCACTTGATAATTCCAGTCCATGAAGGGACAAATATCCAGGGATGACATGAAAATCACACAGATTATCTGTAATTGTTAAAAACAGTAGGTAACTTCTGATTGTTCATAACAATCCCAAGTTTTTTGAGCACTCATTTTTAAACTTTTAAAATTTAACTTTTGAATTCCTATAACTTATGATGTTAACTGCCTATGACTTATCTGGAAATTAAAATGCAAAAAGTGCTTTAAAAAACTATATTCATTTCTTAGCTTTACCTACGCATATATATACACTCTGCAACTATAAAAAATTTATTGTTGAACTATGTGTAAGCTGAGATATCATAAAGATCGGAGGGATTAGGAAAGTAAAATAAAACTAGAAGGATAAAGTGGAAAGTTAATTATGAAGGAAAAAACAATTGAAAATGAGAAAAAAGCAAAACACTACAGGACTAATCAAATAGCAAAGCCAGAAATGATGCAGAAAAACACACCAAAGGAAAAATACAACAGCCATAAGCACTGAAGCTGAGATATGATTTATAAGGGTTAAGAAATAAATACACTTGATTTGTCCTGCTGGAGAGAGGCTATCTTTCAATGTCTAGAGATATCCATTTATTGCAAGAGGTGTTTACAAGGGATACTTATAAAGGAGCCATCTACAAACAAATTTTAATGGAGGAGAGCAAGGTAATGGCACCTACATAAACAGCTACTGCAATAAAATAGCAACAGTATTTAGTTATAGACTTAATATAATACTTTCAAAAGTTCAATTATTAAATATTGGAAGGGCTATAATTGAGGATAAAATGAATTGGGTGTACCTTTAAACATACAAAAAGCATTATTTAATTCATAACCATTAAAAACTCCTAGAAAGTATATTCTTTCAACATACAGGATAGAGTTAATAAGTAGAGAAAAATAAAATCTTGCCATGATATGAAAGCTGAGCAGAGTGCTAGGCTCGGCTGCTATTTAAGTGACTCAGTCCAGAAAAAGAGCCTTGGAAAATACATGATTCAAATCCAGGCCCCAAACCACTACACACTGCATTTGATATCAAACCTTTAGTGTGACTTGAGGGAAGTATAAATTCCAAATGTTAAATCTGTAAACACAAAAGCTATAAACAAGGTATAAAAGAATAGATTTCAGTGCATGGGCCACTCTGAAAAACAGTTTGGCAGGTTCATTTATAAAACTGCATATAAATACACAACTAACACATGAGGCAAAAATTACACGCCTGGGGTTGATCCCAGAGAAATGAAAACTTATCTTCACACAAAAACTTGTATATGGGGCTTCCCTGGTGGCGCAGTGGTTGAGAGTCCGCCTGCCCATGCAGGGGACACGGGTTCGTGCCCCGGTCCGGAAGGGTCCCGCGTGCCGCAGAGCAGCTGGGCCCGTGGCCCATGGCCGCTGGGCCTGCGCGTCCGGAGCCTGTGCTCCGCAACGGGAGAGGCCGCGGCGGTGAGAGGCCTGCGTACCGCAAAAAAACAAACTTGTACATGAATGTTCATAGCAGCTTTATTAATAATAGCTCTAAACTGGAAACAGCTCAAATGTCCTTTGCAGGTGAATATTATACAAACCGTGGTAACCTCAGACCACGGAACATTAGTCAGCTATACAATAAACTAACTTCTGATGCCTGCAGCAACCTGGATGAACCTCACGAGGATTACGCTGGGTGAAAAAAGCCAACTCCCAAAGATTCCACACTGCATGATTTCATTTATAAAATAGTCTTGAAATGACAAAGTTATAAAAATGATCAGATTAGCGAATGCCAGGGGATAAAGAAGGGGTCGATGTGGCTATAAAAGGGCAACAAGGGGCATTTTTGTGGTGATGGAAACTTTCTGGATCTTGACAATATCCACGTCAATATACTGGGTGTGATACAGAATGACTGTTTTTGCAAGATGTAACCACTGAGGGAAACTGGGTAAAAGATAACAACGAATTCCTCTGTATTATTTCTCTCAACTTCATGTGAATCTACAATTGCCTCAAAACAAATTATACTGATGAGCAATTTCATCTGCCTTGAATAGAAAGCAAAAACAAAAACAACACATAGCTGGGAGGGTGAGAGCTTGTGTGTAGGCTCACACCACCAGGTTCAAAGCCTGCTTCCCAAATTACAGTAAGTCCCCTACATAACAAACCTTCAAGTTGTGTCGAAGATGCAAACGTGGGTTCCATCAACGTCAGGCGTGAGTGAAATTGCAGCTTGCCCTCTGATTGTGTTAGCTGGGTACATAGGCTAACTTTGTTGGACTTAACGAACAAATTGGACTGAGGAATACACTCTCGGAACAGAACTCGTTCATATGTAGAGGACTTACTGTATTGCGAAGCTCTTGGACAAGTGACCTATGTCCACAAGCCTCAGTCTGTGTTTGTTACCGAATGCAAGTTCATGTTCCTGACCCCCAGTGAGGCCAATCAAACTGAAACATCAGAGTTTGGAGCAGGGAAAGGCTTACTGCAGGGCCCAGCAAGGAGAACTGGTGGCTTGGGTGGCTCACACTCAAAAACCCCGAGCTCCCCACAGGGTTCTAGCAAAGCATTTGTAAAGGCCAGGTGAGGGAGGGACATCTCAGGGAATGTGGTCATCTGAGGCACAGTTCTCTGATTGGTTGATGGTGAGGTACCAAGGTGGTGTCACAAGGGTTAACAATGTCAATCCTTAGGCTCCAATAGGTCTAGGGACTATGTGGTCATGGTCATCAAGTAGTCAATTTCTTCTATTTGGTGGTGGTTTTTAACATCTGAAAATCTCAGGAAATATGAGATGCTATTATTGGGGGGTACTTCAGAGAGGAGCTAAAGCAGAAGATAATGGGGCAGGGGTCTGTCCCAAGAAGGCCCCATAGGGTCCTACTCAGTTACATGTTAGTGGCATTAGGTCATTCTAAGGAATAAATGAGGTAATACCCTTAAAATATTTAGCTTTTATCATAATTATTATTATACTACTATTCGTATTTTACGTTTTAACAATCTGTTAGAGTATAAACACTATAAAGATACAAAAATTGTTTGTTCACAAGAGTCTTTTAGGATTCAAAGAAAGGTAGTGTTTTCTGTCATCCCATTAACAATGTTATGCACTGTTTTGTCAACTGCAGTATTAAGCAAACAGCCAAACCTAGTCTCCATTTGTTTATGGTTTCTGATCTAAGAAAACTCATTGAAAGACTTCTGAAATAAGAAGAGGTCAGTGGAAAAATGCTCCAAGGAGAAATTACAAGCTTCTTAAATGACAGATAGTCTGAGGTTATGATTATTTCATGTGCAAGCAGCTGGCCCCAAATCAGGACTTTGACTGAAAAATACCAAACAGATCAGAGTTGCCAGTGTCTTTGAGGTCCTTTTCCCAACTTCCATCTTAGGCTGTTCCTATTCAACTATTGAATGCTGTTATGAATTCAATTGTGTCCTCCAACAAAATATGTTTAAGTCCTAACCCTCAGTACCAGTGAATGTGATCTTATTTGGAAATAGGGTCTTCTTTGTAAGATACAGGACATAGACAAATACACAGGGAGAACTCCAAATGAGGACAGAATAAGAGATTGGAATGCTAAGGATTTCTGGCAACACCAGAGTTAAGAGAAAGCCACGGACAGACTAACCCCTAGAGCCTTCTAAGAAAATGAGGTTCTGAGGAAACCTTGATTTCAGAGTATTAGCCTCTAGAACTGTGAGAGAATAAACTCTATTGTTTCAGGACAAAATTTGTGGTAGTTATAGCAATACAAGGAAGCTAATATAAACACACATAGGATTGTCTTTATTTGTAAACCTTAAAGAATGTAAAATAAAGGAACTTAATAAAAAATTAATTTACCCTCCACAAGTAATTTCAAGTGTTTTTCTAGTTTATGTGGTATTATAAAACCAGTTCTCTGACATAACTTCAATGTTAGGCAAATTTCACTAAGGGACATTTTACAGTCTTTTAAATATTGAGGAAAAAATGCCTCATATCACTCTTTTTTTGGGGGGTGAGAACTGACTCTATGATGTGTATCAAAATGTCTACTTACAGGGCTTCCCTGGTGGCGCAGTGGTTGAGAGTCCGCCTGCCAATGCAGCGGACACGGGTTCGTGCCCCGGTCTGGGAAGATCCCACATGCAGCGGAGCAGCTGGGCCCGTGAGCCATGGCCACTGAGCCTGCGCGTCCGGAGCCTGTGCTCCGCAACGGGAGAGGCCACAACAGTGAGAGGCCCGCGTACCACAAAAAAAAAAAAAAAATATATATATATATATATATGTCTACTTATAGAAGATGAGAACATGTTTTATAAAGGATTGTTTCAGAACATCCCTGTCTTATAAAATCATAATCTATGGTGGACCACTGTTCAAACTCATATATCTCTTCTTCATTCAAATTTGTACCTGCCAAAATAAGTTTGACTTTGATTATCAGAAATTTAAGATGACAATTAAAACATTAAAGAAGTTACTGTTAAATTAAAAATTCACTATAATACTGAAGCTGCCAAGGACAATCTGATATCTAATTTTGGCATCTAAATGTATTAGGAGATTCTAAGCTGGCTTCATAATAACACTTAAAACAAAATGGTCCAGTATCCAAGAGCACAGGTCACAGGCTTCCACAGAGCAGGCCAAGGAATACATGCCTGCGTGGCACACGCAATCAGAGTGTGGGTGTAGATGTCTCCATACGTGAGTCACCTACAGAATCACCCATCTTATCAAACTCATGAAAAGCACAAAACTAAGCAGCTCCAACTCATTTTATAAATCCCAAATGAAAATTCCATTTGCTCAATATCTAATCATTTATTAGTTTCCTTAATCTCTTTTAATTGGGGATAGAATGATGATCACTTTCACATCAAAATAATTGCAGGGTTTGTTTATATTGGCTGCTCTTCAATATATTTGCACCCCCAGTCTAAACTATAGTTCAAATGTAAGAAAATAAAGGCCACCGATTTATGTTAATGACATTAAAACATAATCCTTCACTACCATTTGGAAGGATTTATTGAGTAATTCCTGTAAAGAAATTTGTGGGAAAAAGAATAAACACTTTACTGAGAGAACATATACTTAATAGTCAAACTGCAGAGGATTACTCTATGCATGGCTTAAAATGCAAGAGAAATTAGAGTAAAATTACTTTTTGACCAATATCTAACCTGTTCCTGAACTGTGTTTTATTATGATATTAGTACACCAGAAGCTCCAATGGATGAAACAAGGTCATCCTGATGGGTTGTAACTTGTGCCAAAATGATCCATCTCCACCTGATCCTGATAAATGTGTGTAACAACCATTTGGACCAATAAATAGAAAAACATTGATACAGTTTACGGAATTGAACAATAGCATATATATTAGATGCCAGAATCAATATTCAAAATGAATTCAAAATGATCTTAAGTAGTGAAATATAAATTTATTTAAATTTAATAAATCAACTGGATAGGATTAAACTCAATAAAATAAATTTTAAAGTTTGAATTTACATTTAAAACTAGCTATACAAGTATAGGATGGAGGAGGGTTTGGGAGCAGATTATGTCATAAAGAATAGTTGAATAATTGGAATGTTTAGTCCAAAGAGAACACAAAGATAGGGCATATTAGGGTAGTCTTTAGTTACAAGAAATGGTGAAGCAGAATTATTTTAAAGGCAAATGACAAATCACAAGTTGGCTCAGTGACCCAGAGTGGGAAAGATGGCCCAGGATTTGACTTCTGCTCTGCCACATACTGGTTGTTAAGACCTAGGTCTTCATTATTTCAGGGCTCCAAACCTCGTGTTCCTCACCAGGAAAATGGGTAAAATAACAGTACTGATAGCAAAGGGTTTCTATAAAGACTAAATGAGATTAAAGCTTTACTCTATATCAGCCATAAAAACTGCTAAAAATGGTGAGGTAGTCATATAGGAAGGAGTTTTATTTAGTAATAAGGCTCTATTTTTCTTTCTTACTGAGAATCCTCTCTCTGTATGTAATCACACAGAGGACATATTTTTGGATAGAGTCCTATAATGTGTCACATATTGGCTTCCTGGGGGACCCTTTGCTTTAAAATTTTAACATGATGTTTATTTGGCCTTCTGAAGAGACCTGGGATACCCACAAACTCACGAACTTTGTTTGGAAGCAAGGAAGTGGTGAGCAAAGCGTTTCTTAGGTGTAACAAAGACCTGCCTACTATGCCCTGTCCTGGATTCTCCAGAGTCAGCCTTCACAGTTTAGCTTCATTCTTTTGAAGTTAAATAAACAACATTATACACAAATGCAAAACAAATGAACAAAAAAACCCAAGAAAGTCAGAAGGTGTCTCTAGTAGTTTTAATAGCAGGCAAAAATGCTTCTGTTATGATGCTATATGGACAAGAAGCAGGCTACCAAACTACAAAAGAGCAAAATTATAACTAAAGAAAATTCATCCAAAACCAAAAGGAAACACACACATAAAAATGAGAGTGCTTGTCTTAGAGTGGTGGTTCTATGAGTGATGTTTTAAAACTTCTTTACACATTTCTGTATTTGCCAGATGTGTATCAATGAATATGTATTGTTGGCACTGGGGAAAAAGAAAGTTGATAAAAGAAGTATCCCAACAGTTATTTTTGACTTTAGAATGTCCTCCTCTTTTTTTCAGTCATGTGCTAAGTTGACTGTAATAGGTAATTTAAAACTCTGCATATAATAATTATTAGACTCTGCAGTCTAATAATTATTACAAAGCAACACATGAAAAACTACAAAATGTCCAGAAAATAAAGCTATGGTCACAGGGACCACAAAGAAAAAAATAAAATTAAAATAACTCCATGTGGTTAACGAGGTCTTACTAAGTAGCTCAGAGATGCACAGTGTCATCCCCAACTCTCAGGGGTCAGGACCAGAACCAGGGCAAGGAGTGCCACAGCACTCGTGGCACCTGTTATCACATCTGATGCATCAATTAAAGGCCTTATTCACTATACCTCCTTCTCTAGACTAGGAGCTCTGGGATAGAGGAGACTCTCTATTTAGCACACTCATTAATGCTCAGGATGGACATAATTGTTAAATAATAAGCTAATCACATACTGCCTTAATAACTCAAAGTAAGAGAATGATAGTTGATTAAAGTATGATAGGTCAAAAATTGCCAAAATATAAATTTTTTTATAAAGCAATAATACCCATGCAGAACTTTTAAAGATAGAAGCAACTACTTGTTTATATTAACTAGAGGTTAATTTTTTGACAATACAAAATATTACCCATTTGTAAAGCACTTCTAAGAAAATAATTAGAAACCCAGTGACTGCTGTAAGTCATTAGATAAATCCAGATATCTCTATCAAAAAACACAAACACTTATTTCAAATGAGCACTTTGTCAGGAGAATGGAGATGTTATCAAGTGTCACTTGGGGATTCTAACAAAAATTTGTATTTGGAAATGTTTAATTATGTTGAAGTCATTCTGAAAATGGTTTCTGTGCATTTAACATCTTTACTAGAGTATAATTGCTTTACAATGGTGTGTTAGTTTCTGCTGTATAACAAAGTGAATCATCTATATATATACATATATCCCCATATCCCCTCCCTCTTGTGTCTCATTCCCACCCTCCCTATGCCACCCCTCTAGGTGGTCACAAAGCACCAAGCTGATCTCCCTGTGCTATGCAGCTGCTTCCCACTAGCTATCTATTTTACACTTGGTAGTGTGTATATGTCAATGTGACTCTCTCACTTCGTCCTAGCTTACCCTTTCCCCTCCCCGTGTCCTCAAGTCCGTTCTCTATATCTGTGTCTTTATTCCATTCCTGCCCATAGGTTCATCAGAACCATTTCTTTTTTTTTTTTAGATTCTATATATATGTGTTAGCATACACTATTTGTTTTCCTCTTTCTGACTTACTTCACTCTATATGACAGACTCTAGGCCCATCGACCTCACTACAAATAACTCAATTTTGTTTCTTTTTATGGCTGAGTAATATTCCATTGTATATATGTGCCACATCTTCTTGATCCATTCATCAGTCGATGGACACTTAGGTTGCTTCCATGTCCTGGCTATTGTAAATAGTGCTGCAGTGAACATTGTGGTACATGTCTCTTTTTGAACTATGGTTTTCTCAGGGTATATGCCCAGTAGTCGGATTGCTGGGTCATATGGTAGTTCTAGTTTTAGTTTTTTAAGGAACCTCCATACTGTTCTCCATAGTGGCTGTATCAATTTACATTCCCACCAACAGTGCAAGAGGGTTCCCTTTTCTCCACACCCTCTCCAACATTTATTCTTTGTAGATATTTTTTATACACCTGTTCCATTAGGAAGGAAAAGAACAAATTTTCAAATGCATAAGATGCTAGAAAGGTATTGGGTTTTTCTTTTGTTGTTTTGTTTTGTTTTTTGCAGAACACGGGTCTCTCACTGTTGTGGCCTTTCCCATTGCAGAGCACAGGCTCTGGACGTGCAGGCTCAGCGGCCATGGCTCACAGGCTCAGCCGCTCCGCGGCATGTGGGATCTTCCCGGACAAGGGCACGAACCCGTGTCCCCTGCATCGGCAGGCAGACTCTCAACCACTGCGCCACCAGGGAAGCCCTCTTTGTAGATTTTTTGATATGGCCATTCTGACCAGTGTGAGGTGATAGATCATTGTAGCTTTGATTTGCATTTCTCTAATGATTAGTGATGTTGAGCATCCTTTCATGTGTTTATTGGCAATCTGTTATCTTCTTTGGAGAAATGTCTATTTAGGTCTTCTGCCCATTTTTGGATTGGGTTTCTGTTTTCTTGATATTGAGCTTCATGAGCTGCTTGTATATTTTGGAGATTAATCTTTTGTCAGTTGCTTTGTTTGCAAATATTTTCTCCCATTCTGAGGGTTGTCTTTTCGGCTTGTTTACGGTTTCCTTTGCTGTGCAAAAGCTTTGAAGTTTCATTAAGTCCCATTTGTTTATTTTTGTTTTCATTTCCATTTGTCTAGGAGGTGGGTCAAAAAGGATCTTGCTGTGATATGTCAAAGAGTGTTCTTCCTATGTTTTCCTCTAAGAGTTTTATAGTGTCTGGCCTTACAGTTAGGGCTTTAATCCATTTCAAGTTTATTTTTGTGTATGGTGTTAGGGAGTGTTCTAATTTCATTCTTTTACATGTAGCAGTCCAGTTTTCCCAGCACCACTTATTGAAGAGGCTGTCTTTTCTCCATTGTATATTCTTGCTTCCTTTATCAAAGATAAGGTGACCATATGTGTGTGGGTTTATCTCTGGGCTTTCTATCCTGTTCCATTGATCTATATTTCTGTTTTTGTGCCAGTACCCTATTGTCTTGACTACTGTAGCTTTGTAGTATGGTCTGAAGTCAGGGAGCCCGATTCCTCCAGCTCCATTTTTCTTTCTCAAGATTGCTTTGGCTATTCAGGATCTTTTGTGTTTCCATACAAATTGTGAAATTTTTTGTTCTAGTTCTGTGAAAAAATGCCATTGGTAGTTTGATAGGGATTGCACTGAATCTGTAGATTGCTTTGTGTAGTGTAGTCATTTTCACAATGTTGATTCTTCCAATCCCAGAACATGGTATATCTCTCCATCTGTTTATATCATCTTTAATTTTAAAGTCCTGTGTTTTTCAATGGAAATAGTGATACAAATTAGCTGTAAAGCATGACTCATTTCACCTCTGTTATTAATGTCAGTTATATTATTAAATGGATTTATTTCAGCAGGAAGGAATGATTCATTCTCTGTTTAAATGAATTATGATTACAGACGTTTGGTATATCATTAAGGTGAAACTGGCATCGACGATATATTCCAGAGCAGCCTGGAGAAGTTTAAAAGTCCACATTTTTTTTTTAACAGCGTGATAAAACACAGCAGTGTGAGGCTTCTGTTTGTCCAATAAATTATCCTGTTACAAAGCCAGATTATGGTTTCGAGCAGTATGTAAATCTCTCCATTCTAAAGGTACGTAAAACTTGTGCGAGTCACTTGGTGGCCGTCTGGGTTATCAGACCAACTGGGGTGTCACAGGGCTTGTGCTCAAGTGACCCTTATTTTACTTAATAACGACCCCAAAGCAAGAGGAGTGAAGATGGCAATTCGGAAACGCCAGAGAGAGGATGTAAAATGCTTCCTTTGAGTGAAAAGGCGAAAGCTCTGTACTTTTCATCAGGAAAGAAAAAAAGGTGTGTGCTGAGGTTGCTGAGATCCACGGGCTTAGTAGTACAAGATGAGCACTTTCTTCTAGATACCTTGAAATATTTACGAGAATGCGTCCACTTTAGGAAGAAGCTAGAGCCATGTGGCTGACAGGGTCTTGGTGCTCCACCTGGGTGTCAGGCCTGAGCCTCTGAGGTGGGAGAGCCGAGTTCAGGACACTGGTCCAGCAGAGACCTCCCGGCCCCACGTAATATCAAACGGCCAAAGCTCTCTCAGAGATCTCCGTCTCAACACTAAGACCCAGCTCCGCTCAAAGACCAGCAAGCTACAGTGCTAGACACCCTATGCCAAACAACTGGCAAGACAGGAACACAGCCCCATCCAATAGCAGAGAGGCTGCCTAAAATCATAATAAGCTCACAGACACCCCAAAACACACCACCGGATGTGCTTAGCTAGCTATATCACAGTTGAAATAAAGTGATCCTCTTTTATTTTCTCCCAGAAATTCCCCCTAAAAACATGTGATTGGAAAACTAGCCCATAAGCTTCTTCATTGGCTCCTTTCACTTGTTTATAAAACAATTGCACACGTAGAAATTAGTTAATCAGGTCTAAATAAAGAAACACATTTTTTAAATGTGTAAAATGCTGCTGCATTTGTATAATGGATTCTAGGTCTTGTGGATTTCAGGGAAACAGTAACCTGAGTTCCCTGTGATCTCTCTTCGTAACTGTGCTTTAATCTCTCTGACCGTGGTTCTAACCCGGAAAACTGTAATGACAAGCAATTCCTACAACAATGTACATTTTCAAGTGGAAAGACCCTGGCACTGTTCTGAAGGTGTGTTATCACTGGTTACATTATCAAAAGCTGTCTTCTCTGTGCTTCAGTTGTAACCATCCTCTGTACAAATCAAGAAAGTCATTCACATGTATGTATACATGTGAATACATGTATACAAAATAAACAACTATTGAGGGTCTCCCCCAGATAATGGTATTACTATGCTGTGATATTAAAATCAAAAGTAACAATTTGTTTCTTTAACTCAAATCATTAATGATTTTATCAAGTCACTTACTGTGCACACACCTACTAAGGATGATCTAGGGCTCCTGTCCCAAATTTCTGGGGAATCATATTTGGGATCCAATGGCCTTGAATAGATTTTATGCTCTTTTCCCTTTAGGTTTCTTGTCCTAACTCTTCTACATACAAGATGCAATCTGCTAACTGGGAGTAAGTCTACTCTATAAACAAAACACGGGATTTAATATAGTTTGAAGACACTGTCTTAATAACAGCGCTCTGAATTAAGGCTTTGAGGATGTACCAGATGTGACTGATTTCTCAGGGAATACCTTTAGATGCGAGTGTACAAGAACTGGCCAATTGCACAAACAAATGCTTTTGTAATAAAGCACTTTTCATGTTACTCTCAGTGTTTAGAGGCTGATGTTTTTTGCCTCACATTAACAGACACGGAAATTGTAGACATAGGCTATCATTTCAATTTTCTTTAGTATCATTTTTCTATTGAGATTTTTTTTAAAAGAAAGATTCAATTATATGTTTAAGTGGTCCCTTACTTAGTCCTTTTGACCTGTGACTTTTTCTGCATTAGACACTGACACTCAAAGTAACTCTTCTGTGATAAATCCAGTCTTTAATCCATCAACTAAGAAACATTTCAATTTACTGCCCAGTAAGGCTGTCAGCATGTCAATATGCAGTTTCAAAACATCGTTACCCTCTTTTTACTGTCTTATTTGCACTCTTATTTGAATATTTTATTCCAACTTGAACTTATAAGTTTTTGAAAAATAGATAAATGAAAGTCTCCATGGTAGTGATAAAATGCTTATCTGATAAATGGAATATAATCAAGGCAAAGATGGAAATGATTGGATATGACAAATGAGGCAAATCTTTAGTTTTAAACAGATGATCGTTATACACCTGTTCCATTAGGAAGGAAAATAAATTTTCAAATGCATAAGATGCTAGAAATGTATTTTGTTGTTGTTGTTTTGTTTTGTTTTTTGCAGTACGCGCTCCTCTCACTGTTGTGGCCTCTCCCGTTGAGGAGCACAGGCTCCGGACGCGCAGGCTCAGCGGCCATAGATCACGGGCCCAGCCGCTCTGCGGCATGTGGGATCTTCCCGGACCGGGGCACGAACCCGTGTCCCCTGCATCGGCGGGCAGACTCCCAACCACTGCGCCACCAGGGAAGCCCTAGAAATGTATTGTTAAATATTGTATTTAACATTAAAGTGTAACTGGCAATATTATTTATAGTTTGGCTATCAGAGAATAAAACTTCTCTTGCAATGTGTTTTTTAATACAATTTGATTTTACAGATTTTTAGAAACATATAATGTACCAAAGTAGAGACCTGTACTGATGGAGATGACAGATGGAAATGAAGAAAGATAAATAAATAAATAGGTGAACAAATGGAGAAACAGACAAACAGAAGTAGGGAACGGGAGGGCTGGACAGAGAAAAGATGACAGGTGAGGTAGCAAAAGAAGATGAGAGAAAGGATGAGATGGTGGAGCAAAGAAAGAAAGAGAAGACTGAGGAAAAGAAAGAAAAGGAAGAGAAGGAACGAGAAGGGACAAAGAGAGGCCAAAAAGGTTAAATGGACAGTAAGACTGGAAAGCAAAGGAACAGTTGAGACTGCAAAAAAACCCTGAAATCATTGGGAAACACCGTCAACAGTTCCTTACTCTAAAAACACCTTACCTTTTTTTCACTTTTCTCAAACCAATAATTCAGGAGTTACGTTTATTTGAGAAAAATACATTTTTTAAAAAACATCAGGAAACACCTATTGAATGAGTCAGATGATACTGAGTATTTGGAGCAACACACTGTTTAGAAGTGAAGCCATCATTGCTTCTGCATGTATATAAAAGACAGCCCAGACAGACATCCCATGGTGAGCGACGCTATTACAGCCGTTGAGGTGGAAGATGCCGCTTTTTAGTACTCTGAAAACGGCCTTTTCTTCCCCAAGTGAGTAATGCTTATACAATCTGAGAAGCAACGTGATAATAAACAGAGAACTAAAACCCTTTGAAATGAAAGTTGGACAATAGAAGTGGAAATAATGAGATTTCAGTGATACCTTGGGGAGACCTTAGTTAACACTATTTTATGGTACCGTCAATTAAAAGCAATCACAGAGAATTTCAGAGCACAATGGGATACACCAGTGATCATGTATCCAAGCCCTTTCACACCAGTGAAAAACTTGAGAGGTTGAGAGAATTTAAATACTCCGTCCAAAATCACCACTAACTCAGGTCTGCTAATGTTCAATTTCACAAATGATTAATGAACATATACAATATCTGCTGAGATCTTCAGAGTATGAAGGAAATACTGAGTAAAGGGACCTGATCATTAATATCTGTTTGTACTTATTAGGTTCCTAACTGTGAGCTTCCCGAGATCCAAGAACAGGATCTTGATACCCTTACATTCCTGGAGCAGAACACATTGCTTGGTGCATAACTGTCAATATATATATGTTGAATGAATAGATAGGGCACAAGAGCACAAAGTTATAACCTTTACACATCATGACTGCACAGCTTTTGTATAAACTCTTTAAAATAGGTCACTGCCTACTGGCTGTCATTTATATACATTCACATGGAGGTTACACCAGACCCTATGCCAGTACGCAAGAGGCTGACCACTACCACCACCTTACCTTCCCCAAGGATGAGCAGAGTCTACAAATTATTTGACACATAGCTCAAAGGATAAATGGCACGTGCCTCTAGGGGGCATCTGGGCTCACTCCAAAGGACAGTGTGAAAATAAAACAATATACAAACTGGGTAGGTAATTAGATATCCCCCGAGGAAAAGTTCCGCATAGAAGCCATGATCATGTGACTCAAGCACTTTGCAATGTAGATGTGTCCAACGGGTGAATATTCCTTATATTGGTATCATCTCTCCAACCCAGGCTCATCTTCCTCACAGCATCACAGCTGCTCAAAACATCTTTTACCTCCCTGATCCCCCACCCCTACCTCCTACGCATGCTAGCATCCTGACTCCTTAAAAACCCTCCTTCCCAAATGGAAGCCAACTTACTCCCATTCAAGTTCACCTCCACACATACCCTTTCTACTGGAGCTCACCATCCCCACCCTCCCGTCCTGTGTCAGTTGCCCACAGTACTCATCTCCCATGATTGGCAATGCCAACCCCCGTGGGTTCCCGACTCTACCTTGTGGGCTGGGATAGGTACCACAAACAGTGCCAAAGCCCACTGACCCACCTCAGGAGGAGGAAGAGGCATCTGAAGGCTCCAGAAAATTTTCTCAGAGAAATTGGTAGTTGGTGGATTTAATTCTTGATGGAGCTTAGGTGCTATTTGTATAAAATTTAACCCATGGAACCCCTAAAATCCATCATTTAGAATTCTGTTTCCAGGGTTCTGGGGGTTGCGGAGTGTATTCTGATTTTCAAATGATAAATTCACCAACAAAGTTCTAAAATACACTTCACTTCCAGATTAGATATAATTAAGTGATCAAAAGGACATTTTTAACACTGTGTTTAACAGACGCTGTGAAATTGTGAAACATCCCTGGGACACACATACTCGGCAAGTTACAGAGGGAGACACATGAACTTACCTAACTAGCTAAACAAGGGCAACTTGTAACTTTACAAATAATTAGTTAAATTAAGCTAAGAGTGGGGCCTTTTCAAAAGGTCTCCTCCAACCAGATTTACATTACAGAAGAGGCCTGATTTACTGGAATCATAACTTCACTGCAAGATTCACAGGGCCCTGTTACATCTTGGAAACTCACAGGTGTATAATGTAATGGAACCGGAAGCAAGGAGGTGAGTTGTTTCTGGTCAGTAAGTCATGGCCAAGAAAAGCTCCACCATAAACTGTAAGGGGTCTGCTAGCAGGAGGGGATGTACTAGAAAGAATAACCATCCCCCAAAAGTTTAGTCAGTTACAGTTAAAGTAACAAACTCCAGAGAGTAACCACAAAAAACATCACTGAGCAAGAGGTGTGGTTTGTCTCCATGTACGCAACACCTTTCAGCAGTTGTTCAATGGGTGATGCTTCCCACATTACATTCTGAGCATCTGGGGTCTAAAACGTGCCAGCTTGAAAGGCAGGATCCACCCAGCCCCTCAGGCAGGCTCTGCAGGGTGCCGCCAGCATTCTACACAGGTATGTACACGACGTGTGCCGTAAACTCAAAAGCAAGGGGTGAAATTTGGACTGGATGGAGTGGGGGCCTCTATCATGCTAGGAACTGCAGGAAGACAGGGAGAAATCAAACAAAACCAAGACCCGCTTCACCCCCACCCCATCCGGATCCATGCCACTCTTGTTCTTTTGTTATTTTGCAAAACTGAAAAGACCAGCTTCCTCTTCTGAGTCCCTTTCATCCCTGCTCCCTTTCGTATTTCTTGTCAGGACTGATTCAGCCTCAGTCATGGGTTTCCCTGGGGCTTCTGCCTGTGTTTGGGGTGAGAAAGGGAAAGAGGGGAGGTGCCTGCTGGTAACCTAGCATTATGTCTATCAAGTGGGAATCTGGAAAGGAGCTGCTGGACATCAGCGTCTGGCCTTGACTGCTGGCTACTAGCACCACTCTTTCCTAGTGTCCTGGCCTCCTTAGCTCTTATCTCCACTGCTGGGGCTGAGACGCTATAATTTATAAGCACATTCCTAGGGGCACAGTCTCCATGCGGTCCTGTGTTCCCAAATCTCCAGTCTCTTCCCTATAAAGCACCACTGTCTCTTCACACACCCGTGATTCCAACTACTAACATACATACATTATCTTCCTCTTCACTGCCTGCCCGCCATATAGGTAATAATTCTCCCAACACGACACAAAGAACAGACCTCAAGTCTCCATGTGAGTTTCCAGGAGCAATCCCCTCTCCTTTTAAGGCCACCACCACCCTGGAGCAGTGGTTCTCAAAATCTGATAGGAACCAGAATGACCGGGCGAGCTAATCAAGGTCACAGATCCAGGCTCAGGGGAACTAAAATTTGAAAAGCACAAGTCTGGATTAATGTGAGAGCAGAAGCGCGATCGGACACAAATAGGAGAGTGTGTCAAGGTAAACTTTTATTTTCCCTTTTGAGTGCTGTTCCCCACGCAGGGTCTAAAGGACACCCATGCCCTGTGCAGCCGCGGTCCCCACCTTTTCCCAAGCTCCCCTCCTCCATCCAGCCGCCCTCCTCCCAAGGAGGCCTCCAGGACTCTCCCCACCGCCGACCCCAGAGCCAAGAGGAAAATGATCCAAAGTACACCGCGAGCGGGGCCTGTCCCTCGGGCACCCGAACCCAGCTCGCCTGAGACTGAACTTTTCAAACTTTCCAACTCACTCTTACACACACGCTAACGAAAGAAAAGCAGATAAAAGCAAGAGACAACTCTGCACGCCGGCAACTGTCCGATCCCGCGCGCGCTGCCCGGGGAGGTTCGCGCCCTCCTCCTGGCCGGCCCCGGGGTGGCCGTGGTCCCCGCCCCTGTCGCCCCCCGCCCGCCGGGGAGAGGAGGGGAGGGGAGGGGAGGGGAGGGGAGCCAGGACCCCACTTACCGCCGGGAGCGTCCCGAGCCGCGCGCAGCCACGCCCGCGCCAAAGGTTTGCGTCCCAGGAATTGGAGGTGAGGAGTCACCTGCGCGTCAGGCGCTGAGGGCAGCTCGGTCCCGCCCGGGCCGCGCCTCCCGGGCCCAGGTGCCGAGCCAGCGAGGGCGGGGTGGGGACGGGCTGCAACAGGTTCCAAGCTGGGTCGTACCGAAGCCCGCGCAGCCAGCCAGCGCCCCGGAACCTGTCTAACTCAGACCTCCAACCCTCGGCCAGCAAAATAGAAAGCCTTTCTTTCCTGTCCGCCCTCAGGGCTACCAGAAACTACAAGTCGCGACATCCCGGCCGGGCGAGCAGAGCCCGAAGGGCGGCAGCGCTCACCTGGGCAGGGGCTGGGCTCACGGAGCGGCATTCAGCTCCCATCCCCCGTGCGTCCCGGGCTCAGGAATGCGCGGGGGCGGGGGGCGGCTGGGTGAAAGCCGGGGTGGTACCACCCCCCAGGGAGCGGATGGACTCAGCTCCAGGGAGATAATTCCCATCGGCAGCCCGCAATGCAGACCCTACCCCACCGCCCGAGTGTGTCCGGGCTTGGAGGAGAGCAGGAGGTGGAAAGGTGGAAGACAAACTGCGTGTGAATTTATCTTTTTGTAAGAAAGAGTTTTACGTATCATCAAAGATGTGGGACTGACTTTGCATTGTCTTGATTACTGATTTGGATGAAAGGAATACCTGCGCGAAAAGCAGGTCACTAGGTGGGGTGCTGTGGAGCAATGTTATGGACATAGAGACACTATCATTTGGTTTTAATATAAAATAATTGCGGCAATTAATGAAATTAATTTTATATTTTTTCTTCTACATCTCAGTAAATCTGTTTCGAGTGTTGTTAATAATTGTATAATCACGTCGTCTTCAAGATCTAGCCATTTGCAGCAAATGTTAAGAATGCAGCCTAGTAGGGAAAGAATGAAACTTAGGAAAAATAGGCATATTTTAAACTTCTGGCATGATATGTCAATTATCATAAGCTGGAATTGACTTTTTAAATGACTTTTATGGCTATTTTGCCCTGAATAAAAACACTTG
This sequence comes from Stenella coeruleoalba, assembly GCF_951394435.1. Classification (NCBI taxonomy): domain Eukaryota; kingdom Metazoa; phylum Chordata; class Mammalia; order Artiodactyla; family Delphinidae; genus Stenella; species Stenella coeruleoalba. The sequence goes on along the minus strand of NC_137156.1, from coordinate 43,416,141 downwards.
AGGAAAATGCTAAACTGTTGAGATTTGAATTAAGTCCTGACTGATGAGTAGACACAGGAGAATGAAATGTACATATTCTAGATGTTGAAACAGGGCAAAGGACAAAGATGGAAAGTAAAAGTAAGTTCCAGCACATCACAAAGACAAATTTCCAGATTGTGGTATCTGCGATCTGCAGTTTCTTCAACAGCATGTGCAGAATATTCTTGTTTTACTCAGTCAACTTCTTTCTTCTGTTTCTGCTAATTTACATGTCTCACCTTTTAATAGTTTTGCAATTCTGGTCTTCATTTTTGGCATGAAATCTTCTGACTCACTCAGTCCATGTTCTCTGTGTGGATCTTCATTTGCTGGTGTTCAAAAATAATGCTGCATTAAGAGAACAATATTTATGAGCATTTTGAAACTATGTTCATAAATATATGCTTATCCTATTTAAAAAACAGCAAGAACATTTAGACTAAAATTAAAAGGGACCCGTGGGAAGTTGAATTTTATTAACATATGCATTCGTGCATAAATCAAGTGAAATCTATATCTACTAAAATGTTAATTATTCAAAGCAAAAGAGAGGAAAGTATCAGTAGAGAGAAAGAATCCATTAAGGGTGCTATGCTAAGGGCTTTCCATCCTTAGTGGGATGAGAGAATGTATAAAATTGACCTGACACCTTAAGTATCCTGCAAGCTAGGTGAGGAGAGAGGACACATGTACAGGAAAGGGAGCTACTAGACAAGGCAGTAGAACTTTAAGTGGAAAGGCTCTGTGTGCTTTACAGGTAAGAGGAAGAAATGATTAACTGCTTAGATTACTGGGGAATGCTGACAGAATAGAAATGTCAGAGTTTGAATTGGGTCCTGACTGATGAGCAGACTTGGCAGAAGATGGAAGTTGACGTATAACTAGATGTTGAAATCGCAGACGAAAGGTTAGAGGTGAGAAAGTAAAAGTGAGTTCTGGGACCCTACACAGCAATAGCCACATGTGGCCATGGGTATGGCAGGGCTGCACTGGAAGGTAAGTTTCGGAGAAAAGTTTCGAGATATTTCCTCAGCTGCAGAATGATATCAGTGTTATTTACTGCCTAGGATTGGTGTGAGAATTATGAATTAGAAATAGTACGTGTAAAACCCTTACCATAGCACTGATATGTGATACTAAGTGGCCACTATTATTATACTTGGGCTCAGGTTGTGAAGAGCCCTGATTGCAAAGCTGCAAAACACAGACTTGGTATTGACTGATGGTGAAATAATGACTAATCTAACAGTTGATGCCCTTTAGGATAAATTCTAGGGTGTGAGGAAGAGCAGTTAGGCCAGCTGTAGTGTAAAAAGGGTGACAAGGGTAGCAGCAGTGACAACAGAGAGACCAATTAGACAGCCAATGAGACTGAAAATCAATATCATTGGGGGTCAGAGTGGATGTGGAAGTTCAAGGGTTTGAAATAAGAAATAACTGGAGCTGCTAAAAGTTATCAGTGGAGGGAAAGAAAGAAATAAACTAGCCATGTATGTGAAAAGTAGGAAGAGGCAGGAACAGGGTCACGTGGAATTTATTTCTGAGATGTTGGAGACCTCTCTTAAGTCTATAGGCACTCAGGGAAAGATTGTGGAAAGGAAATAGCAAAGGATAGAAAGAATAGTGGTAAGGAAAAAGAGCCAGGTAGTGTGGGAAAGCACACATAACCCTCAGTCTTTCCATATGAAAACCGTGCCTAATACATTCTCATCTCTATGATTTTTTTAAACAGGTTAGATTGAAAACAGGAACTAAAATTTTACAAATAATCCTTTAAAAGTAACTAAAAAGATGAGTGAGAAGATGGCATGCTTGACTAAGAGGCTCCCAAGACAATATTTATTGATCAGACAGCAAGTCCATCTTCATTGCTTCTTTACCCCATTCGACAAAATTTAGGCTGAAGTCCGAGAACAAAATAGTGGCAATGTTAAATTACACTCAACAGATCTTGAGCTATCTCCCACATTGAGTTCACATGCACAAGGAGATTCAAAAGCAGTATCAGTTTCTTTTTTTTTTTTTCTGATCCTCAACATATTTATAATTTAATTGAGAAGACAAACTATACATATATGAAATAGAATAACACAGAGTATTATACAGATGCACAAAAACATTCATAAAAATAAAAGATACAGAAATCATAGAAGAGAAAAAGCAAATAAAGTTTATTGGAAAAGAGAATTATATTCTTGGTGATATTTTTTTTCCTGACTGTTTATTTTGCTTTTAACAAACACGTGTAACTTCAAAACTTCTTAGAAAAATGATAAGAAGCTATTTCAGTGGGTTACCAGATTTCAGTCATTATTTGTAGACCAAAGGAGCACTAAGCTTCTGGTCCTTTCAAGAGCTTTAAAATAAACATTTTAGTGCACTTCAAGGCAATGGCTTCCAGGCAGATAAAGCCATTGATACAGAAAGAATGTCACATTTAACAATAAAAAAACAAGTTGTGCTTATCAATAACATTTTCCCTAAGTACATTAGGGAAAGTTAAGAAGCAAAATTCCGTATCAGTGTTGACAAAACCTATAGCTGGATGAATCATCACATCAGTTTAACTGTCTTATGACATTTCATGTATGACTACTGTGGAAATCATTGAAATGAACTTCATTTTATTTATGTGCCACATTTAAATTGCTATATAAAGTATTATGTAAGTGTCATTAATTCAACACATATTTATCAAGAGTTTTCTGTAGGAAAGGCATCATGTCAGGCACTAATTAGGGCAGAGGTTGGAAAGTTAATAAAGCAGAGCAGATATGCCTAGGAATTATCTATGTTTATCTGAATCTTTGACATTTGTGTATGTTTGTGTGTGTGTGTTCATGTGTGTGTAAAAACTTAAATACAATTTAAAGTCCAAAAAGATGGTATGATTCTTTGTGAAAAGAGGTACGGAAACAAATATAATTAAATATTATTAGGTACATATGTAGATTAATAATAGTTTTTTCTGGGTCTTTTTTCTACTGCTAAATTCTTTCAAAAGGATGGGAAACACATTATTATACTTTGTGCTTCCTCCATTCTTCAAAATTAATGTTTATTACTGTGTAATTATTTTTTTTATCTAGAAGTATCTATAAAAGGTTAGATAATTTTTTTTTTTTTTTGGCTGCGTTGGGTCTCCATTGCTGCATGTGGGCTTTCTCTAGTTGAGGCGAGCAGGGGCTACTCTTCTTTGTGGTGAGGTGCGCGGGCTTCTCATTTTGGTGGCTTCTCTCGTTGCGGAGCACGGGTTCTAGGCACTCGGGCTTCAGTAGTTGCCGCACACGGGCCCTAGAGTGCCAGCTCAGTAGTTGTGGCTCATGGGCTTAGTTGCTCCACGGCATGTGGGAATCTTCCCGGACCAGGGATCGAACCCATATCCCCTGCATTGGCAGGCAGATTCTTAACCACTGTACCACCAGGGAAGTCCAAAGTTAGATAATTGTAACAAATTATTTTAGGAAATGAGGTAAAGAGAAATTAAATGGTAATTAAAACACAGAAAACCATCATCTTTTATTTTTAAATCACTAAACTCATTAGATCCTACCCTCTCATGAATGCATATTCTCTTCTTCTTGGGCAGATCAAATATGGGAAAATATTAGGTTGCTTACGTTTTTCATGACACACACAAATAACTTTAAAAATCTTGCCAGTATTTACTAGTAAAACACACAATCATCAATGAAGTAGAAGGACAGAACATGTAGTGATGCTGATAGAAGATATTTGATATAATCTACTGATTATTAGAGTTACTAATTTTTAATAAATTTCCATTAGTGTTTTGTTACCAGTGTTTGCTAAGGTATATGAAAGTTGTCCAGTTTAAATATCTTTTCAAAGGCTTCACCTAACTTCTGAAAAGTCATTAGCTATTCATCATTGTTATGGATGAATATGAATAGCTGTCTTCAAAGGCATTTTAGAGTGGCAGTATGCAACAGCCATGATCACCAAGGTTATTAACATAATCACGGACATCCATCGTTATCCTACATTGTATGAATTATTTAGACATACTGCAGTAGCAGTCATTTTAGTTGTCCTCAGGGTCACTCACTACCTGGACTGGATTTCACAGAGGTCAGCTGAGGTCTGGGATATAACTTGTGCTTTTGTGATTAAAACAATGAGGGGAGAGAAACAGAGACAGAGAGAGAGGAGAGAGGAGCAGCAGCTAATTGCCAACTCCAACTGCCTTTTCTGGAAGATCTAATTTGGGGATGTCTGCAATCCTATATCACTGTCTCCCAGATCATGTTTATTTGCACTTCATGCATTTGCCCACGTCTGCTCAGTGGATCCCCAGCCTGTGATGCCCTCCTGTTCCTTTCTGCCTCTCTATAGGATAACCACTGCTCAAGACCCATCTCTATTCCTACTTTGTCTAATTCTAGCTTTGACTAGTGTAGGCTCTTTAAAATGCAAAAGACTTAATCCCTTTACTACTTCTCTGCTAAAAATATGTGACCTTATAACATACCTATCATTGTTTTCCAGGGCTGTTACTGAAGTCTTCTGGTATAATTTAACCTTCCCAGCATCCTGTCTTCCAATCAGATCAGTGGTTCTCAGCAGAAGGAATACCAATCCAAAGAGGACGTTTGGAAATGTTACAATGATTGAGGGCTCTCCTGGCATTTGGTGGGCAAGAACCTGGAAAGGAATATGTCCTGCAATGGGTCCAGCACAATGGAAAATTCCCCCCTGTATTGTGCAAGTAACTGCAGTCCTGCCACATAATGAGGGTGAAAAATCCATTAATTATTACCTAAGACTAGAATTTCTTCCTTTTACATACAAGAATTGTTTGCAACTAAGTTAATTTTTGCAAGTCAGTAATTCTTTTTTACTTGTAATCTTTTACAAGTAAAAACAGTTTTAACATACATTGAATTCCAGGAATCTACTTACAATATATTTTGCTTAATTTAGAAATGTGCTAAGAATTATTCTTTATTCTGTAAATCACAACACTAGCAGAACTGCATCAGTTACCAGTAAAACGTATCTGTCTTCCTAGGCAACTGTAGGTCAAGCATCTGATTCGTGTTTTCTGGTAGAATTCTGTGTGAATATTTATATATTTAAAAAACAGTATTGTTTTACAAATTGCTTGTATTTATATTACAAATGAGGGCATGACATTCCTTTTTAAAAATATGTGTGTAGGTTGTTATTTTATCAATAGTTTTCAGTTTGTTTCAGTATAATGAGGGGACATTAACCTTATTTGTTCAGAAACATAGAGGGACATTGAGTCTGAGAGTTGAGACCTACAGAACCAAATTATACTATTTGTGGGAAAAGCAGGATCAAAAGGAGGAGTAAGTAAAGTAGAAAACTAGGATTTACTGAGTAATTCCTTTGTATCGGGCACAGTGTCTTAGATTCTAATATACACACAACACTGCAGGACCAACCCAGTGATGGCTGCAACCACTAAGTGATGAAAGAGCAAATAGTCCAAAGGCATAAAACATATACTGAATGATAACAACAAAATCCTTACCATGGCCTGTTGCATGCACTGGCCTGCCTATTTTGCTACTTACCTGGCATCTCCACCTCCCTTCACGCTGTACCCCCTGCTCTCACCTTCTGAGTTCCAGCCCCATCAGCTTCCTCCAGTTCATCTGTTTTCCTGGACGTTCTTCCTCAAGGCATTTGCAAATGCTGTTCCTTCTGCCTGGAAAGCTCACTGTCTTCCCCAGGCTTTCCCTCTTTTTCCCTTGAGGAAACCACTCTCTAGAATTATTCCCATGTTTTTTTAAAGCATGTTTGTTAGTTTGTTTTTCTGGCTCAATATTACTTCATGGAAATCTTTCTGTGTCAAAAGGCAAAGCTCTAATTGATTCTTTTAACTGGGACATGGTACCTTTTGAAAGGATGTTTTATATTATATATGTGGCATTTCTCTATTGATTACAACTTTATATCCGGATTACTATATTTTTCTACTATTCACAGCATTGCAATAAACATCCTGGTGCATTTAAGAAAAGAGTCTAATATGAACTCCTCCTTCAGAGTTAAACGTTACCCTTCCTTCCACTGGAAAGCCTTCCTGGCTTCTCAGACGGGGTCATTTCCAGGTTTGTACATTTTCATGTGGTTTTTCTTCCTTAAAACTATAGTAATTATAATTTTAAGTTTATGCAAATGCTCAACTCCTCTAGTTCACAGGGAACAAACATCCATCTGTTTCTGTCCACCTCTGAACCCCTAGTGCATAGCAGGGGCTCAAAAATATATGAAGAATGAATGAGGGAGTGAATGAAGTATTATACCCAAGAGCACCTTCCCTTTAACTCTTCCAAGTGGTGCCTGCATACTCACGTTTTTGTCTCTTAGCAACTTCTGTAGCTGACATTTCCTCTTCTTCTGAAAATTGAGTTGATATGGTGTTGAAAAGAACAAATGTAAGGGATTGTGAGCTTCAAAGACCTGACTTCTATATTGCTCAATATCAGACTTCAAATATCAAAATGTATCTCTTAATCTCTGCTCTAATTATGAGACTGGAATTATTCATATTTAAACACAGACACACTTTTGAACAGTGCCATGTTCTGCCTTTACTACCAACAGTATTCCAACCAAAAGTATATTATTTCCCCAGTGGGGATTATTTTAAATACACTAGACTTCATTTAAGCAGATGTTCCCTAAGGTTCCAATTCTGCTTACAAACATAAGCAAAATAAACTCCACCATCATTATGATTATTAGCTGGACAAAAGGAGTTAACAGAGAATGTTTAACAAAGAAAATAATTTATAAAAACCTATAGGATACTACTGCTGTAGAGAGTCAGATTACATTGCTATTTGTTATTATATAAAGAACATAACTTTTGGTTTTAATTTTAAAAATCTATTATGAAATTCAGTTGGGACATTAGGGCATCTGGAATGAGAAATGGTGAGAAGAAAATAGAAATCTGGATGGAACAGAAATTGAAATCCAATAACATTACCAAAGTTTATAAGCCCAAGTTGTAGAACCAGCTGATTTTCATTCAAATCCTGGATTTGTCATGACCCTTACCATGGCATCTTAAATGCCTGTGTCTCCAAATCCATACCCCTAAATCTGGTATAATTATAATAATACTGACCAACCTCAAAGAGATGTTAGGTAGCTTAGAAAACGTACAGTTACCATACAAAGGTCCAATATGACTATGGCTACCATTACTGCAGACATTCCACACCTATTTCAAACATCAAAGCCGAGACAAGCTCTAAGATGAATTAGGGCAGAAACAGAGCCTCATTCTCTGCATGGCAAAATTCCATTCTGATGGTTCACCTTGTATAATCATGTTCTAAAAAGCCAAACTGATATTTCAAAATAACCACCCCCGTCATTCGGTTTTCAGCTAGCACAATGTACAGACTAGGGGAAGCCAATCAGAGTTTCTCTTGGAATTTAGAGACAACTTCAGCATCTGTCTGGAGCTATAAAATCAGTCCACGAGTAGCCATATTTAGTCATGGAGACAGAAAAGCAAAGAGAACTGGTCTGCAAAGAGAATGAGGACACAAAAGCCCACGGCAGAGTAGAGAGGAAAGATGAAACTGAGTCTTAATTGCTTTCCACTTTCTAGGCTCAGATTCTGTTGTGGGCTTGAGTGCAATCCTGTCCTTGGGCTTGGGAGAGATGCATTCATCCTCTTAATGTATCTTTCACTCCTACATTTGTAAATACAAGCTGGTTTCTGTTACTCACAGTCTAAAGAATTCTAACTAATCACCTATTTTAGTATCAGGTGGAGGGCTGAGAATAACAGACCCTCAGAGAATGTGGAACTGGCTTTCAGGAGAGGGTCAGGTTGATTTCTCAACCCAGAGAGAGAAATTGTTAATCTGTATCATGCAGCAGTGAAGTATTTGATTAAGTAATATGCGTTGGCTCTTGAGATTTAGGCTGAGTGCTTACCAGAAATGAAACATTAGTGGAAATAGTAGCAAATAACGATATATGTGAAAGTGTGCTGTTTGCACTCTGAGATGTTTAGTTTTAGCCCAGGATATGCTTCAGTCCTGCATTCGTCTGCAAGCAGATAAAGAAAATCTGGGTCGGTGATTAAAAACATTTGAGATCTAGGCAAAACAATTTACCATAAATCACATGAACTGCAGTTGGTGCATATACCAGGTACTATGGATAAGATTGAAGCAATGGTTTCAAAGTACAGAATCGAAATTTGAGGGATATGTATGTTAAACCTTACCACCTGCCTCCCCTTCCATGTCTTTCAAGCAGTCTTCTAACATTTGTTCCCAGAAGTAATAATCTTTTCATTTCATTGTAAGCCTCATTTCATCACTACATTGTCAGGAGGAAGGTACAGGACCCGTTCACGGTTAAGAAAGGCTCCTTCCTCATTCTACTGTTACCCATCCATGGTTTGTGGCCGAGGTCAATCAGCAGGGGATGGTGAGAACTGGTCACAACTCATAATCACAGGAAGGGAACTTTCATGGTAAAATAGGGTTTGGAGAGTGTCCTTATAGGCAGTGTCTTGTGGAAATGTTTTTCAGCAATTTCAGTTCCCCCAAATAAAGTCAAAAGACAGCCCAAGAAGTTTCAGGGCAGAGGCAATATAAAACTCTGAGGAACAGTTATCCATGATAACAAATAGTACAGGAAGTATTATCCCCTTGGGTCACCCTCAGATCCAAGATCAAACAGCACTAGGAAGTAAGGGGTGCCCAAATACCTATGTGTATGTGCCTACCCACACCCACAAAGAGGAGCCTTCCTCATGCTCCTCCCAGGGGAGGCCTTGAAGAGCACTGCACAAGGAAAAGATCAAGATTGATTTCATCAAAGATTCATTCCGTTTTTTCCCCAACCAGTTTCTTAAAAAAAATTTTATTGGAGTAGAGTTGATTTACAATGTTGTATTAGTTTCAGGTGTACAGCAAAGTGAATCAGTTATACGTATACATATACCCATTCTTTTTCAGACTCTTTTCCCATATAGGTTATTATAGAATATTGAGTAGAGTTCCCTGTGCTACACAGCAGGTCCTTTTTAGTTATCTGTTTTAAGTGTGTTGGCCACAATTAAGATTATAATTTCAGGTAGCAGTATATAAGAACAAACTGAAAATGAACTCGAGAAAGAATGAGTTTCACTTAGAGAAAACTAACCCATTAAAATGCCCCTCAGATGTTTTTGTCCAGCAACATCCGCCTTTTGGGAAAACCATATTTTCCCTGTTCCTTTTGGATCTAATGGGTCTGAGAACCTCAGTACCTCTTCACTCTCCCCACAGCCACAGTGGTAAGCAAATGGCCAGGCCTTCCATGTTTACTATTAAAGCAAAAAAGAGAGAGAGAGAGGGCCAGGCGGCTCGAATCATCTACATAGGGCCAACCAGAGGTTGTCTCTAGAATCAAAATCCCAACATTTAAATTTTTTTAATCATAAAATATCTTGGCCGTACTAAAATGTATAAGGAATAATATAACAAGGATCCATGTAACCAATACTGCCCCTACATACCCCACCACAGGCCATTCTGTGATCTTGGAAAGTTAATCATTCTCCCCAGTTTTCATTCCCATGTCTGTCCTGATACTTGATTCTTTACTTATGTACATACCCCTAAATGATATATAGGATTATGTTGTAAAGTTTAAAATGATATCCATATATCATAATGCAATTAGAGAAGTTAGAAGCTGTCTTTCTGCTGAGATTGTTAAGCTGAGGTGGGGAAGGATGGCCTCTTCCTTTCCTAACTGTATGGATGAATGTGAAGAAAAAGGAAATTAAGCCAACTTATGAAGGACAAAAACTTTAAACAGTTGGGAAGTGGAGGGAGAGGACATTTTAGTAAGATGATAGAGTCCTGGATATAGCTAACTACAAAACCATCAATCCAGCTCCTGTTTTAAACAGAATTTGAGTTGGATTTTGTCCCTTGCAACCCAAGGAGTCTTCATATATAAATTGGTATCTTAAAAAGGAATACTTCAGGTAACAAAATGTATGATGCAAGTAGATTGAACTGCATTTTTGTTTAATAGACCAATTGGCCATGGGTGGGCCCTTGACCAAAACAATATCAATCGTGAGTCTTCCACTGGATTATATATTTGGATACTGGAGAAAAAACTGGGATAGCACACCGTGAATCTAATAGTGACCCATCTTCCCTAGACACATGGAGAAAATCCCTCGGTAGTTGAGAACGTTAAGTTTACATACAGAGGGAAGCAGTGGAGGTAGAGGTACACATATTGGAAAATATTTTGAACTCTGAAATCTAGTTGAATCTAATCTAGAGTCAAGAATTTCCAAATTAATGATCTAATAACTTTCCCTTTTAGTTGTAAGTTAGTTTGAGTTGCTCCTGTCTTAAAAGTCCTGATCTATTCCCTATGGCATAGCTCTGTGTAAAGTAAAGACTATTACTTCAGGATTACTCTAATTATGGAGTAGTTAAGTGTTTGTTGTTAGGCACTGGTTGGTTGAATCGTGGATAAGATATCTTTGGATATATGGAAAGAAAGACATAGATGAGCTGAGAAGTCAATAGTAGGACATGACATGTCTTTTTTGCAGTGCAGACAATTGCACTGCTGACAATAATCGTCCTTCCTCTGGGAACTTCCCAAGCATCAGGAGGGTGAGAGGGCAGCCATCTTTAAATTGCATCAACTCCTGGATCCTAACAAGATTAGGAAGAGCTTACTGAAAAAACCTGGACAGATGACACTTTCTCTCTATTTAGAAATGATCTTGAGAATGAACTAGTTAGTCATGGCATGTGACTGGAACCACAACATGTAAACTCGGTGGCCGTGGCAATGCCATTTCGTCTTAAAGATGAGAAGCAGAGAAAGCCATTATGCAGAAATGGAAAAACTGATGCAGATGTGCAGAGATAAACAAGAGAAATGGAAGGAGATTTTCATGGCTCTCCTGGGTCTAATCCCATTGTCTTCTGAGGCTTTCCAGCCCCCTTATGTTGCTTCTCCACCTCTGCAAATTCAATTAACCTTCATTGTGTACTTGCCCAACCATTAGCTGGGTTCTGTTCATTTGCAACTGTATGTTTCAAAACAAAACAGCTGTGCCATTATAACAATAACTTTGATGGCTATGGTAATAGTAATGTTAACTAAAATTAATCAAGCATTTTTCATAACTTTATATGACATATTATTTAATCTTCTCTATAACCTTATGAGACAGATGTTATTATTTTCCCCAATTTAAATATGATAAAATGAATGTTAGCATATATTGTTACATCTTTCATTGAAAAATATTCAGGCAAGTTATTAGTATAAATTAAAGAATTAATAAATATTGGGTTCCTTTAAATAAACTGTGATATTATATTACACCTCCAACAGAAAAGGTGAGAAATTATCCCAGGAGTTCTTTTTTTCTTTCAGTTATTTTTTTGATAGTGGTTTTTCACTAGCATGGTATGATAGTTATTAAGAAGTAAATACTCACCATCAGGTGGCATTATGAGTCATTTTGACAGATACTATAATTTAATCCAAAAGTCCCCCAAAACAAACAAACAAAAATGATACCCCACTGATACTGACCCTATTTAAAGTTCTCATAGAAAACCTTGTGATTATGTTCAGAGAGATAACACATAGTGCATTGTGGCTTCAGGATCTGGCTTTGTTTTCCCCTGATATTTTTCTTAGTTGAAGCTCTGGTTTTAAATTTTAAACAAATGCTTACATGACTCAGACAATTTGATGTAACATGAAAGAGCAACTTTGACCCTACCTAAACAGAACCTCCGTGGCTGCCTAAATAAAATGTCTGAAAAAAAAATTAACCATGGGAAATCTTGCCTATGGCATGACTTATCATAATATAATTTAATATAAAGACAGAGTTTCAATCTAATATAACATTGTATCTTCTACCATATTGCGTACACTCTTATGTAGCACTCACTACATATTTTTGAGAAAATCAATGTGAGGTGGATCCAATTTTGAACTGTATCCAGGGATGACTTGTATATGACCCAGAATGATTTCATTTCAAAAACCTGCCACTGTCATAATTTCCTGTTGTTAATATTCCACAGATTACTGGAATGCATTTTCACTGCAAACATTTGTTTTCATGCCTGGCTCCCCATTAGATGGATTTTCTTAATATCAGAGACTGTGCCGTCCTTATTCACCTTCTTTCTTCAGTGCCTAGTACAGTGTGAGCACTCAGTAAAAATGGGTGAAATATATCCAACATATGATTATCCCAAGGTTCCAGGGCACTCAACACAAGGAGTACACAAGTAGTCTGGCCATCTGGTATGTCTCCTTATTGGTGTCATCTACAGACTTCTTAGACACCCAAGATTCCTTGAAGACTCTAACATCTGGTTAGCTCTCTGATTCCTGGTGAGTGCAGAATACACATAGGTCATCTTTCCAACACACCCTGGTTACTAGATTTTTGTTGATCCTGTTGTTAATCTCTCCTCCAATAATCTTAGCCTGCAACCCATCTCAGGAGCCATGCCCACGGTCATACCCTGGACTTGGCCATTACCAATAATGACACCCTCTCTGTGATGTTCATTTCAAATATCCCTCTCTGACCACCACCTTCATTCTTCTCATTGTTCCCACTAGACCTCTAATATCTAAAACCTTAACTCCATGGGCCTTCAATTCCTCAACTCTGACATCTTTTTACTCCTCTTTGCCTCCCTCATTCCTCATTCCTCTTCTACCTTACTTAGATTCAATGTTCATCACTAGGATCATTCCCTTACCTATACCCTCGATTCCCACAATGCTCTTTCCCTCCATTGTATTCTCCTAGCCAGGTTCCCAGTTCTGGGTGCATATAACTATCTCCTCTGAACATACACCCAAGGAGAGACTAGAGCTGGAGGAAAACCCACCACCATGCTGCCTGGTCCCAGTTCACATCTATGATCACTAACTTCCAGCAGCCCACCGCACGGCACCTCCCTTGTTCATTTCATTCTCCCACTGTTCCTCATGACTATTTCCCAGTTTCTCCTCTGTCCCCAAACCTCTAATGTCTCCTCCACCCTCCCACTCACAGCTGATGATTTTGTCCCTTATTTTACTGAGAAAACTGAAGAAATCAGAAAAAAATGTCCTGATATTCCAGCCACCAAATATAAAACCTAAAAATGAAATTTTGCTTTCACCTTTGGGTGAGCTATTCTAACTCCTGGGAAAGGCCAATCCCCTCCACATGTGCACTAGATTCTGTTCCCTGTCACCCACTGGAAGACAGGATGTGGCTTCCTCTCTCCTGCTTCATACACTAATTGTCTCTATTGAATCTTTTCCATGAACATACGAACATGTTATAGTATTTCTCATCTAAAAGAAAATGAAAAAATTATAAAATCTAGTTCCTCAATTCTCTGCTCCTCTTTACGACAAAGTTTCTAAAAAAGTTTCAGGAATCTCTAATATTTGTGGTCTCATTCTTCTTTGAGTTCATTCCCATGAGGTCTTCCCACCCTCTCCCCACCCAAGTGATATGAACAGCTCTTTTCAAAAATATGTGTTTCATTCATATCGCCAAATCCAATGGTCAGTTATTGATTTGAACTTAACAGGATCTATCAGCAGCGTGTCACAGTTGATCACTCTGGCCTTCTTGAAACAGAACTCCCGACTCCATGCCCTTTGGCCTCCAAGACACCTCACTGACTGCTCCTTCTGAGTTTTCTTTGCTTATTTACCGTCATCTCTTGGATTATAAACACTGGTGTCCCTTAGCTTGTCCTTTGACCTCTTCTTTATCCATATGTATTCATTAGGTGATCCCTGATGAGCCTCCAACCCAGTCCTCTCTCTTGATCTGCAGAATCATTCATCAGATGCTCCCACTATATTTTAACTTGGAAGTATAATAACATCTAAAACTAACATATCCAAAGTTAAGTTTTGGTTAGGCTTGTCCTTCAAAAATGAACAAAACAAAACAATTCGCCCCACCAGCAATCTTCCCCAAATCAGTAAATAGTAATTCCATTCCTTTTTATTTCAGCAAAAAATATGGGTGCATGCTTGATTTCTCTTTTTATAATGTAATCTGCATTCAACCTACTAACAAATTCTATTAGATTGTCCTTCAAATTCCAAATCTCACCATTTATTATTATTCCACCCCTGCTTAATCCTGGTCATTTTTTCCTTGGACTATTGCAGAAACCTCCAAACTTGTTAACCTGCTTTCACCTTTGCTCCCACATTTGCTAAGCTTACATTCTGCTTTATTTAATAGGAGTACACAAGCAATAGCATGAACAAGATAGAAATTTCCAGGAGGTTCCACTGTCATCAGGCACCTGGTATCCTTCTATGTAACTGTTCCACTGCACTAATCTAAGAGGTCTGCTCCAGCTCGGGCATCTGTCTGCATTCTGAGAAGTGAGGGGAGAGAAAAACACAAGGAAGAGATCACTTTCATCCTTTAAGGAGTCTCAGTGGGAGTCTTCACATAAAATTTCTACTTATTATTAGCCAGAGCTTTGTCACTTGGCCATGCCTAACCACGAGAAGTGGGGAAGTATGGAGATGTTCTCATCAATGTGTTGAGTTAATCATCAGTGTTCTGTTACCAGAGAATAAGAAGAAAGTAAATACTGGGAAGGATTCAGCAGTTTCTGCCACACTTTCCCATTGTGTATTCTTCAGCACCTGCAGTTATTTTCAACAAGAAGAACCATCCAGGCACCTAGTTGCTGTGTGACTAGAAAGAGACTCTTACCTTAGTTCTTGGAAGAGCATCTTAGCTGTTCTCTTTACCTTTGCCCCATAATGTCTATTCTTACAGAGCAGCCAGAGTGAAATTTTAAAAATATGTTTAACATTATCATTCTTCATTATAAAACTGTCTAATGGCATATCATCCCACTCATAGTAGTGGCATATCATCCCACTCATCCAACATCCTTACAATAGCCTGCAAAGTCCTGCACAAATTTTCCTCTGGCTACATCTCTGACTTCATTGACTTTGAATTGCCCTCATGCTCACTGTTCTGCACATGTGGTCCTTGCTGCTGTTACTTACATATTTCACACATAGTCCTGCTGCAGGGTCTTTTCACTCACTGTTCCTTCTGGCTCCAGGATATCCTTTCCTCAGCTTTCTTATGGTTTATCAGACATGACCTTCCCCAACTGCTCTACACAAGAGAAACTCCCCCAGTCATTGTCTAGCCCGTTTCACCCTTTTAATTTTTATTCATCTACTGAAACCACCTGCCTTGGCCAGGCACGATGCTAACCACTTGCATGAGTTGTCTCACAACAGGAGGTCCTGATAAGGAACATGGTGCTGGCATGGAAAACTCACCAGGAGAATTCAGGAGGGGCTGAAAGGAGGGAGGAGATGCCAGCCCATAATATGTCCTACCAGCCTCCCAGAATCCTTTTGCTAGAATCCATCTTGGCTGAGAGAAGCACGCACCACCAGGAAGGACCCTGCTTCAGACCAAATCTGAGCCAAGCAAGATGATTGGCCAGAGACAACCCAGAAACTACCTCCATTATCATAAAACTTGAGATTGTGAGCCACGTGGCAGAGCAGTTCTCCTGGTCTCCCTTACCTTGCCGTTCTCCACCTGGGTGCCCCTTCTGAATAAAGTCTTTTGCTTTGTCAGCAGGTGTGACTTCTCAGACAACCCATTTCCAAGTTTTAGACAAGAGCCCAGTCTTGGACCTTGGAAGGGGTTTCCCTTCCTGCAACACTTACTCTATACATTTTTGTTTGTTTTTATGATTTTTGTGGTCTCTTCTTATCACCATGTAGTCTTTTCAAGGGTGAGGATTTCATCATATTTGTTCACAACTCTATCTAAAAGCATCAAGAATAGCATTTGACGCACAGAAGGCATTCAATATATAATAGCGAGTAAATTATATTTATTAATGCGAGTTGGGAAAAAGTTAACATCTAGAGTAGAAAATAACTTTTTGAGTTCATTAACTTTAGCTTTCTGTATCCCTTTATATGAATATTCATTTAATAATGGTTTTATAAGGGAGCAGTTTACCACACCAAAATATGTCTCTTTGGCATGAGAATTAATTTAGGCTGTTTTTCAAAACAAGACTCAGGAAATTCTTCTCATTACCTCACCCTTAACTGCCTAAAAGGATTTAGACAAAGGGCACATTCCTAGAATAGAGCTATTACCAGAGATATCTGGAAAGAATATGGGCTGGGTGTGGTGGGGGAACTTGGCAAAGCCTAGAAATCAGAGTTCACTTTGCACCCTGTGAGCCCTGCCTAGCCCAGCAAACGTTTGTCTTTCCATCTCCATGTGAATATGCTTCCTCCCATTTGAAATCCCAACAATTTGCCACAACACCCTGGTTTGTCTTCAGATGAAGGTGGTATTTTAAGGTAAAGGTTTTAGTTCATTTTGGAGAGTAACTCAGTTTTCCTGAGTCTCTCCCATATATATATATGTTATTAAACTTTTATTTGATTTTCTGTAGCTAATCTGTCTCATGTCAATTTAATTCTTAGACCAGCCAGGAGAACTTAGAAGGGGAGAGGAAAATGTCTTTCTCCCTGACGGCTTCATAGGGAACATTAGAAGTGCTGCTACATAAATGCTCTTGATCATTCTGATCCCCTGGAGTGAAACATGACAATTAAATACATACGTCCCATATAAAATGTTCATGAAATTTAAATAGATTTTCCTTACCAAGGAGTTTTGCTCAAGGAAGAATCAAAGTTAATGAAGCATCTTAGAATTACACTTAAATAGTTACAAGACTCACTGAAGCCAAATTTTTCACAGTGAGTGAAGAGTTCTAGAGATTTTCATGTGTATGAATAAAGTGATTAGCTATTTCAACCTCTGATGATGAGGGTGTTGAAAGAGATCCTCTGATAATTTTCTATTGCTAGTATCCAAAATGTTCCAAGGTTTCTCCTTAGAAATAGATGTTTGGTTAAAAATGTTCCCTATATTTTTTCGAGTATCCATTCTGTAAGTTACTACTGTACTGAACTAACCTGACCATCTAATTCATTAACTTGGTTTATACTTTAATGCCTTAGTCTGGTTGGTCTTAAAGAAATTAGTTTTTTTAAGCTGAATTCAAATTTAAGAACAATTTTTCTTTTTGTCTTAGCTGTATGTGGATTGTGTTGCTTTACTTCCTAGAGATTTTGGATAGTTAATGAAAATATGTAAAATTTATTCATCGAGGACTTACTATTGAATCTTTATACCAGCTTAATGAAGTAGACATCATTAGCCTATTTTGAAGATGGATAACCTAAGATTCATACTATCTTTTCATATGCTTAAGATCTATTTGCATTTTCTTTCTTTTTTTTTTTTTTTTTTGCGGTACGCAGGCCTCTCACTGTTGTGGCCTCTGTGCTCCGGACGCGCAAGGCTCAGCAGCCATGGCTCACGGGCCCAGCCGCTCCGTGGCATGTGGGATCTTCCCGGACCGGGGCACGAAACCCGTGGCCCCTGCATCGGCAGGCAGACTCTCAACCATTACGCCACCAGGGAAGCCCTATTTGCATTTTCTTATTCTGATAATTTTTAATCATACATTTTGTCCACTTTTCATTGGTTGATGATTATTTTCTTAACTATTTGAAGGAGCTTTTTTCTAAGCTAGGGAAATTAAATTTTTGTCTGAAAGTTACAATTATGTTCTAGTTTGTCTTTATACTGATTTTTCTTAAGGGGATTTCAGCCATGCAGAAACTTTAAAAATTTTCACTTCTGAGTAGTCAAATTTGTCAATATATTATTTCATGGCTTCTCTCTCTGTTTTGTTTTGTTTTTGTATCATATTTGGAAAAAGCCTCCTCATTCTGAGATTAAAAAAGAATTGTCCCCACATCAACTAAAATGACTACTTAAAAAAAAACCAGAAAATAACAAGTGTTAGGATGTGAAGAAACTGAAACTACAGTGCATATCTGATGAGAATACAAAATGATGCAGCTGCTATAGAAAACAGTATGGCAGTTCCTCAAAAAATTAAACAGAGAATTACCATAAGATCCAGCAATCTCATTTCTAGGTGTATACACAAAGGAACTGAAAGCAGGGATTTGAACAAAATTCAAGTAGTATTAGTCACAAGAGTCAAAAAGTGGAGAAAACTCAAATGTCTTTCAACAGATGAATGGGTAAACAAAATGTGGTATATACATACAATGGGATATTATTCAGCATAAAAATTGAGCAAAATTCTGATACATGTTACAACATGGATGAAATTTGAAAACATTGTGCTAAGTTAAATAAGCCAAGCACAAAAGGGCAAATATTATATGATTCTACTTGTTTGTGGTACCTAGATTAGCCAAATTCATAGAGACAGAAAGTAGAATAGTGGTTACTAGGATCTGGGGAAGGGAGGAATAGGAAGTTATTGTTTAGTGGGTACAGATTTTCAGTTTGGGATGATAAAAAAATTTCTGGACATGGATAGTGGCGTTGGCTTCACAATAATGTGAATGCACTTAATTCCACTAAATTGTACACTTAAAAATGGTTAAAATGGTAAAAATTTGTGTTATGTATATTGTACCATAATTTAAAAAACAATTATCCCATTATGTCATTTAATACTTTTGTAGTTTCACTTTGTGTTGGACCCTGGTTGCAAGAACCAGGTCAATTTTAAATAAGACAAGTTTATAGGAAGCCATTTATTTATCCAATTTTATGCTAGTTTGTTTATTATTAAAATGGAATTTATTTTTTAAATACTCATAAAAACCACATTATGGAGACTTTCCTGAAATGTATACTTAAGTAGAAGATAAAGTAAAACCTGCTTTTATTTGTTGTACTTCAAGAAGGGAAAAGGAGGAGATACTTTGCAGGCTCTTTTTTTTGCTAGGTATTATCAAAAATTAAAATTGGATAATCATACTAAAAGATAAGTCAGGGTCAGATTTTTATCTTCATAAGTTCTTCCCCTTTAGAAAATGTCAATTTAGTAACATCTCTGGTGTTATGGTTTTATTAACAGTACATTAACATCTAGTTAAAATGAATTTTTTTCAAAACTCATATGAGAATTTAAGGGTGACTTTTAATGTTTATTTTTTTCAAATAAATAAACTGTATTTCTCCAAAGACTACAACTTCCACTATAATGATGATTGTTTTCCCCCAGGAATTTCAACCAATATTTTTATATAAAATCCAAGGGTTCCATCTTATTTTAACTTAACACTCAGGGAGTGATACTAAAATTTTAGAAATTACTCTAAATACACACCTACTAACAGGACTATGTGCCATGTGGCTGTTGCAAAGTTATCATGTGTGAGAGTGGAAAGTGATAAATTCAGAGAGATTTCTGGGGCCAGGTTATGTAAGGCCCTGCACATTCTGGTGAAGCCTGTGGATTTTTATCCAGTGGGATACAGGGAGGCACTAGAGGGATTTTAGCAGAGGAGTAATTTATATGAAAGTGAAGGTTGGACTGCAGTGTTTGGAAGATTCTGCAGAAAGGTAAGGGCGGAAGCAGCTGGATCAGTTAGGTAGCTAAGTCAGTAGTCCAAACGAGGCATGAGGGTTATGTGGTCTAGGGTGGTGGCCCGAAAATTGTTGAGAAATGGTTGGATTTGAGGTATGTTTTGAAGTTGGAGTCAGGGGGATTTGTTCACAGATTGGCTATAACTTGTTAGAGAAAGAGAGGAGTCAAGGATGAGTCTGAGATTTTGGAATTAGGAAATCTATATTGGGAAGAAGTGGAAAATTAGATAGACACAATGAAGCAGAATAAAAGAGCATTTCAATGCCAGATGGAGTCGTCTGGGCTTGCTCCTGTAAGCATTACAAAGTTGCTTTAAGATCTTGGGAAGGAGAGCAGCATGATGTAAGAGGTGCTGTTGGATCACCGGCTGCATTGTCTAGCTAGGCTGAGAGAAGGCTGACGAAGGCAGGACTAAGGAAACAGGACTGTGCTAGTTTCTGTCTGAGGCTGGTAAGACTGGTTCCTTCTCTTCCCCCTTTGGGAATGGAGGCCCTCACACCCAGTGGTTCCTTGTCTATCTGTCTATCAAATATGCCCTCCAGTTCCCAGTGGAACCTGTCAGAGTGAGAACATATTAGAATTAGTATGGTGGGTCACACAGCCCCCAGTCACAAAGGGAGTTCACATGCCTCCCATAAAACGTTCCTGGCAGTGCACTGAGCAAGTTTGTGGAAACTCAGCTCAGACTATCTGATTTTGCATTCTGGTTTTACTGCTTCCATTTACCCAACTTTGGGCAAATTATTTAACTTCCCCACATCTCAGTTTTCTCACTTGGGAAATAAGGTTAAAATAGTACTCAACTCATAGGGTCAAGGTGGGAACCAAATGAGCCTTACGTTTTAAAGCATTTGGACAGTAAACGTGAGCTGATTTTTTCTTTACCTTTCAAAAAAATCAATGTGGACTAATCCTTAGGATATGTTCTATAGTAATCTTGGTATGGATTGATTAGGATTTCCAGTAGACGAGAGTGAGAATATTATTTCAAGAGAAGAATAGCAGAATTTGATATCTCGATAAAGGAAATAAAAGTGTAAATGATGACGCTGAGTGACTGGGGAAGAGTGGTGTCCTAAACAAGTAATGAGGAAAGAACCCATATTTCAAAAGGGGAAGTTGGCAAATTCTTTTGGAAATGTATTTATTTAAATCAATATTTTTGGATAACCATATGATGCAAATTATACTTACAACAAAAAATGATTCTCTAATTGCCTGTCACAAAGTTTCTCTCTAGCTGTAATGCAGAGATTTATTGATTAGGGGAGAAAAGAAGAACAAAATTCTCAAGGAGAATAAACTATGTGTGATCACTTCCAAATATAAATTTATGAGAAAGGAACAATTCACCATTATTATAAGGATGTGTTTCTATTTTAAAATGGTCAAATGCATTTCTCCTGGATTGAGTGTCTATTCTATTACCATGCAGATTTAAAAATTGTGTTTATGTTGACTGGGTGATGTTGTTATTGATCATATATGATTACATGATTTAATTTGTTGTGTGTTTTCAAATAACTATCAGCCAGGAATATTTTCATCTTCTTTAATGATAAGAAAAATATTTAGGACACAAAAGCTTTGATTTTCAAAAAAAAGTTGTCTAAGTAATTAATGTGACATTTAGGCATACTGAAAACAGGTCTGAATTTCTGACATTAATATGCTTATTTATGATAACTATTCCTATACCTACTACTCATTTGAGGGCCTTTAATTCTTAGCATATGTGGTAGGAAGAATAATAATAACCTTCCAAAGATGTCCATGTTCTAATCGCCCAAACCTGAAAATATGCTACATTATATGACAAAGACGTATTAAGGTAGCAGATGGGATCGAGATTGATAATTTCCCCTTGAGATGGGGAGATTATCCTAGATTATTGTGTGTGTGGGTGAGGATGTAATCACAAGGGTTACGATAGATGTAAGGCAGAGAGAAAAGAGGGAGAAGCAGAGAGATGGCAATGTGAGAAAGACTAGACTGGCCATTGCTGGACTTGAAGATGGGAGTAGACCATGGACCAAGGAAAGTGGGTAGCTTCTAGAAGCTGGAAAAGGCAAGAAAACAGGATTCTCCGCTTAGAAACTCCAGGGCGAACACAGGCCTGCTGACACCTTGATTTTAGGCCAAAGAGACCCATTTTGGACTCCTGAGCTCCAAAACTTCAAGACAGTAAAGTTGTGTTGTTTTAAACCACTGAGCTTGGGGTAATTTGTTACAATAGCAATAGAAAACTAATGTAACACCTAAAAGAGATATTGCAAAATGTGTACAGAATAAAGTTTGAGAAAAAGTTTTGGACTTTCAGGAAGTTCAGGAGATGAGAATAATGGAGACAAATGTTTCAGTTCAGGATTTATACAACTCCTAATATCTTTCACCAAAGGAAGTGAAGTTATATTTTATACTCAAGTCTCAATTTAGCATCTATAGCATTTTCATTTTAACTTTATTCTCTGATCACTGTCTCATTCTATCTATAGAATTTTCACAGATTTTGGCACACCTATAGTAGTGAACATTAAATACAAAAACTTTAGAATAAAAAATGCTTTATAATACTCTTCTTTAACACATGAGTGGCATTCTTTTCAAAATTTACCAAACCTGTCATTAAATTCTACATAAAACATATAGTTGGGGAACTTCCCTGATTTGAATTTGATTCTATTCAGATGTATACTAGTTAGTTTTATAATCATTAGTCTATATTTCTAGCACTGTCCACAATTTACAATATTACTTTCAGCACATCACTTGCCCTCATCATATCTTAGATTCCACATTCACAAAGAAATAATTAGAGACACTTAACCCAAGAAGTGAAGTGATAGCTAATTAAATT
Organism: Stenella coeruleoalba; assembly: GCF_951394435.1. NCBI lineage: Eukaryota > Metazoa > Chordata > Mammalia > Artiodactyla > Delphinidae > Stenella > Stenella coeruleoalba. The sequence continues at coordinate 43,393,713 of NC_137156.1, read as the reverse complement.
GTGTCTGTAAAATATACATCTAATAACACCTTTCATCTGAGGATCCCAAAGCACAGTCTATAGATATTAATGAGTATTATTATCTCAAATTTACAAGGGGAAAAAAGGCAGAAGGGATTAACTAGACTAGAGAAAGCCATAAATTCCCCACTGGTGGGAGACTCTCATGGCTGTACTTGCTGTACTTCTATCTGCTTACCAGCATTTTAACCTCTATTTGATATCAATAGGAAATAGATACATAATCAATAAATTATAATATTATTTATGAATGTAATATATAATATATTACTAATAGAATCAATACTATCCCAAGTCCTAAAACATATAGAAAATGCTCAAGAGAGCCTAGCCTGTGTTTAACAGTCTGTGGAAAGGCTACTCATCTGTGTAACATTTCCAGGATTATTGCTGTCAGACCTAAGTGTATCATAAAGAGAAAGGAGATTTTAATATTTGTGTCATCAGTCACATTAGCTTTGCTAAAATTGTGGAGGGCTCTCACAACAGACAATGCATGGATTATATATAACAATTAAAACTCCTTATAAGTACTGTAATTAATTTAAGAGAACTTTGGCTATTGCATAAACGCTGCTACTATTATCTTTTGCTTTGTTGTCTACAGTTAATAATACTGCATTGGACACTTAAAAATTTAAGAAGGTAGATCTCATGTTAAGTGCTTTCATTAATAATAATAATAATAATAATTATAATGAAAGAGGTGTTCACAAGTTTTTGGATTACCCAAATCAAGTTTAATACAGCTTCAACTACCTCTATCAACATTTTTCCAGGAGCTCCTTCTCCATCCCTAAGTTTATACAAACGCCTATGCAAGCTCATATGCTTATTTGGTTCAGAAAAAAATTCCACAGCTTTCACAGCAACCTCAGTTCCTAATGGAAGTAGAATATCTTGGTGGGCTCTGGTCTGCTGTCTCTGTCTGATGCTGAAGTAACATCCAATGTGGGGTCTTTCCCAGCTTCCTTTCCAAAACAGAGGAACCTGTTCAGCAGGACAGCTCCACTTGTGACTCTTTTCCCTCAGGTCCAAGTTCTATCATGGGGGCCCCTTGCTTGGGCTCTCAGGCTGTGCTGCTTACTTAGTGTCCCCCTCCTCCCCTCTCCACCATATCCTTGGTGCTCACAGCTACCCAGGAAGCTGTGCTTTTTTTCTTTTTTTTTTCAGATCTTGATTCCTAAGAAAGAGACTTCAAATAAGATTTCTCAGGCTCCTGTACCTCTCACAAAACTTTCAGTCCTAAAACTCTCCCCTGTCCCTGTGTGGGTATCCCCTCTTCTTACGATTTTTCCCACATACACACCGCATCTCTAAATGCAAAGCTGCCATAACTTTCTCCTTCTGGGATGCCTACCTGCTCCAAAGGTCATAAAGATTTGCCATCGGTGTTTCAATCCCCATTTGCAATTTCATCACAGTCATGAAACACAAAAGTCTCTTTTTCCCTGAAATCTTCATGTGAAGAAGGAGAATCTATATTTTACAAATAAGATCTGTCTGCCCTCTTGAGAAGGTAAAGGAGAATAACTGTTATTCCTTCTTGAAGGGCACATAACAATGAAAAGTAAAACCAAGCTAATTTTTCAATAGTTCATTACATGAACTTGCTATGTTAAATCTACAATGAATCACCATGCTCTAATAGTCTTATACAGTGTCTGTGGAGTTCTGGTCTTGCATAGTGACACACCTGTTTTCAGGTGCCACTTCTGTTACGAAACTCAGGTTCAGAGGCTCATTGCTCAAGAATCCAATGCTGAGATACAAGTGTTGGGTAAAAAGGTTTACTGAGAAAACTAGCAATCCTGGGGTGAAGGTGGACTCAAGTCCCAAAGAACCAACTCCCCATTGCCAATCAAGGGGCAAGAACTTTTAAAGGGGAGTTTCAGGGGTGTATAGGTGGAGGGAGGGGGATACTTGCAGAAACAGTACAGTCAGTTCTGACAATCATCTTGAAATTAGTCATGCAGTGGTCTGACCACTGTCATCTTGATTGTTTTAAGTACAGTTAATCTTCAGTTCCATGATTGGTTTGTTACAATTTCTTTGAGGCCAGTTCTTGGAATTGTGGCAGCTTACGTCAAGGCTACAGTCTGGTCATCATGTAGTTAACCTCCTCCACCTGGCGGGGACTTCAGTATCTACCAAACAGCTCAAAGGACATGGCTCAAAATATTAGCTCTAGCCCTTGAGGAGGAACTAAAGGTCCTTGACATTTCTTAATGACTAAACTATTATTATTTGGTCTTGTTTGACTATTTTCCTCTGTTTCTGCATTTTCTCACTTCTCTGATTAAACTTATTCTTTGGGTAAAGTTTTTCTACATACAAGAGGCAGGTGGAGGACATGGGGCATGGGGGTCTCTCATGGGAAGATTGCTCCATTACACCTCTACCAGGAAGTGAATCACCCAGCCAAAGGGAGATTAGGGTTTCTTTTGTGCTGTATCCTCCTTATCCTACATTGTGGAATACAACTCATGGGCCTTCTTCTCAGAGATACGGAGAGCTGCAGTAACACATAGCATGTGTCAGATTTTGGAGAGGTAGAAAGACTTGTGAAGAAACCTGTTAATGAGCACTAATACTTTGACTAAGTCTATTTTATAATTTAGACATAAAGGTCTGAAAAGAAAGAAGTGACATACCTTGAAAGGCCCAAGTGGCATAGAACAAGAATTACATGAGACATCTGGAAAAGGGAATTGTGTTGGATGTGGCTATTACTTTAGGTGAGACTTTTCTTAAGCTTTACTATAAGGAAGCACTAGAGATTGAAAACATAACCATTCTTTATTCAGTAGAATTTACTATACGTGTATAAGCTTCTCCTTACCAACTAGTGGAAATAAGCAAGGGTCCATTAATACTACTTTGAAAATAGTGTAGCCTCCAGCTATGTGAGAGCAGGGTCTCAATTCCACCTTTTAAGTCTCTCAAAGTTATTCCTGGGAGTTCCTGGAGTGGTCCCAGAGGGTAGCTCACATTCTTCTCAGTCATTTTTGTTGAATCTTTTTGTGATGTGTGTAAGGTCCTAAGTTAACAAATTGGCTATCTAAAATGGATGTACCCTATCTGTCCACAAGAGTCAAGATGCAGGTCATTAGAGTGTGCAAACCAGTAAACAGCATCTCTCATGGGAGTCTGTCCTAATGAATATTATTTTTTTGTTTGTTTCATATATTTTGTGTGTGACCTGTTAACATCTGTTTTGTGAATATTTGTAAATATTTTCCTGTAAAAGATGTCCTATATTTTTTATTCAATTTTACTTCACCAACTCATTTGATAAATATTTCTTGAACACCTTCTATGTGCAAAACTTGGGCTAAGTAGATGCATTTATGAATAAGGTATAATCTCTGCTCTGTACTCTAATGGGAAATGAGTACAGACAATGATAATTAAAATTAAAAGATATAGGAGAAAGTCGATATGAGAGATATAAATAAATAATTTGTACTTCAGAGGAGGAAAGTACTAGTGTTTGTTGGTGTCTCCAATAAGTCTTCAAAGAGAAAGTGGCCTTAAGTTGAGGCTTAATACATGAACATCATGTTTTAAGATAAACTTTATGAATTTATTCTATATTAAAACTGTTTATTTCATATAAATTAGAAAAAAAAATCATTTCAAATAGAAGGGAATAAAACTGCCTATAAGCCAGTCAGTCAAAAGTAATTTTGTAATTGTAGAAAATTAAATTATTGGCCACAATTTTTTATCCCCTCCATTTAATACTGTCAATAGTTAATAGTTTCTTTGCTATGCTTTCAGACCATACTGTAAATGTTATTTTGTAATCTGATTTTATCACTCAATATATTGTGATCAACTTTCTATTCTTTTGCATCATTTTAATGTCTGAATAGCTTTTTTAGCCAATTCCCCAAAGTAAAAATCTGTATTTGTTAGTTTTAGATTTGGCTGCAAATGAGAGAAAACCAAGCCTAAGAGAAGATTAAACATGGCAGAATTTTTTTCTTACATGCATGAAAGAACTTCTGAGCTGAGATGAAGCCACATGATGTAGGATCCCAGACCCTATCTGTTTCTCAAGTTTCAGGAGGATGGAGTAAAGTTAAGCAAAAGGAAGAACTTTCCCATACACTGCACATTACTATTCTTATTTATATCCAAAGCGTAGAACTTTTTTACATGTCCATGTCTACTTACAAGAGAATCTGAGAAAAGTAGCCTTCAACTCAGGCAACTGAGACCCAGCAAAAAACTAAGGGTTCCATTTTCAAGGAAGAAATGGAGAAAAAAATACCCCACTATAATTGATATTCTCTGTGATTGACACCTATTTTGTTTTCAGTCTTTTAATATCATAAATAACATTGTGATTAAATTTATAGTTCTTTTGACAGGCAGAAAAGGAGAGGATATTAGATAGAGAATGAAGTGTATTTAGAAAAACTTAGGGACTAGTTTATGAACAAGTAATATAATTTTGTAATAGTGTAAAAGACGAATAGGGGAATAGATGGAAATAAAACTTGTTTTCCAAAGGTATATTTGATCTTGTGTATCTAGAAAGAGAAAAATCCTGAGTTCCAAGATCAATGATATTAGACCCTCATTTTCAGTTGGTTATCTAATCAGCATATGAAGCATTTATGTTTAATAAGTGAACTGGTTAAGACAACCAATGAAGCCATCTTTGAGCATTTAAGCCCCTCTAGGCTTTTATCAGAAGGCAAAATTTTTTTCTTTTTCACATTAAAATAGAAAATCTTTCTGGAATAAGTAGTTTAAAATGTGTATGAAAAATATTCTATATTTTTATATATATTTTACATTACTTGTTATAATAATAGAAATAATAACTTACATTTCTAGAGATCTCTACAGTTGACATAACATTTTTGCATAAATTATTGCCAAAATGAGCAAAAATATATTATTTTTTACACATGAGGGAATAAAATCTCAAGAAATATTAAATACCTTGCCAAGGATCACACAGCTAATTAGAGTAAAGGACTGGAATTTGGGCTAAAACCTAGGACTTCTGATTTACATAACATCATATTATATTGCTCCTCTGGCCAGAAACCATAAATGCTTAATTTGAATGTAACTGGATTTAATATGACTCACTTGATGAGGAATAAGTAGCAGATCCTTAGTTAGAAATTAATAATAGTTTAAAATTTTTACACCAAACTGTATTAATATCTTAATAGTATTAATACTACTCAATTTGCCACTACTATTTTTGTGAAATGATCTTAAATTAAAAAGCTAGATAATCAGTATCTCCTGATAAGAAGTATTATCCCTTTACTATTTCCTTAACATATATGGCCAAATCATGTTGTGCCTTGGTTAAAAAACAAACAAAAAAACCCAAAACAACCAAAAAACTCTTAGGTGACCAAACACTTAGTCCAGAAAGCTGTGCTGAACCATTCTTTATTTCAAGATCAAAACCTTGTGATCCATGGAGAGTCCAGGTTAAGTGGGAATCTGGAGATGATGCTCATTCCACTAACAGCCTTTGTTATGATACTTGGAGTAGTAGTTTGTTTGAATGTCCCTTTTTAGATCTTTTGGGAAGGCTTTTTGTAGTGACACTTCCTCTCCTCCCACATAAATGACCTTGCTGGCCTCCACACACTTGCTGTTCTCTGGACCTAGTGCAGATCTTTCACTTGGAATGTAAACTATTCAGTTCCTTTAAACTTTACCCCAAGGGGGTGGAAGGGTCTGTGAATATGTCTGATGAATGCCAGATACAAAAGAAAGTAACTTCAGAGTGAAGCTCAATAAAACCAGGCCTTTCATCTCAGTGAGAAGGCAAGCTTCTCACCCAATGATTTTATCCTAAAGTAGTCAGTTTATCGTTCTGGATTTTATTTGAATTATAAATGTCTGTCAATTACCCTAAATTATGGGTGTGGCCCTTACCCATGTACTTCAAAAAAATAGCCTCAATTAGCTTCTGTGATTCCATCAGCAATACTACAGTTTCCTGAAGAAAACCTGAATTTTCTTTGATCTCTCTTTCCTCCTTGCTGCTCAGAGGAATTAACAGAAAATCTAGGGAGTCAACATAAGTAAAAACAACTAAAATACAATGTGATAAATACAGCTCTTGGACTATGCTCAGAATGCTACAGAAATGTAATAGAGAAAATAATGAATTGGGAGGAAGTCAGGGAAATTTCAGAGGAGGTGATGGTGGAACAAGATCTTGGAGATAATATGATTCCATCCAGCAGAGAAGAGAAGAAAGTGACTCTAGGAGATTGGTCTCAATGACTGAAAATTGTGCAGGTGGGACACTATTTAACATGTTCCTGGAATCTTGAGGGAATGGATTGTAGCCAGAACATAAGTGTATATATATATATATATATATATATATATATATATATATATATGTTGGGGGTAGGGGTGGGGGCACAGGAGCAACTGAAGATGAGGCTGGAAAACTCTTTCAAATTTTCATTTATTTATAATATTTATAATAACCTTTATAATATAATATATAATACAATATTATATAATCTTTATAGTATTAAAGATTAATGTTATTGCTAATTCAAAATAACTTTCTTTTGTGTTTATAAAAGCACGGCATATTCATTGTGGAAAACTTCATGATCTGGCCGCTGGACCCATAGCAGCCCCTTCCTTATACTGCTGGACCATAAATTGGATCATCCTCAATTCATTCTGCACACTGTCCCCTGACCAGCTACACTAATGAGAATTCTTCCTGGCACACTCCTAATTAACGTTACAGACAGGGTGGATGCAGTGGGGCCATGTAGACTTAACTTAGCTAATGTAGTGACTCCCAACCCTGTGACTTCCTAAAAATATCAATACCCATGGGCTTTACCACTAGTTTCTGGTGAATTGATCTGTGCTGGGGTTCTGTTGTCAGTGGAGCTTTAAACAATTGTCAGGTGATACTAATGTGAAGACTGGAAGAAAATCTCTGAGTTAATAGCTAGCCTCACAAACGACCGATCATCCACGTTTCACTTGAATATTTCCATCTTCATGAAGCAGGCTAAGCTATTTGCAGCCAACTCTATAAAATATTTCTTATGTAAAGCTAAAACTGGCTTTTATTTATCTTTAACCCACAGAACTAGTTTTGTGCTGTGACACTACAAAGAATACGTTTATCCTTTTCCACATGACAGCCTGTTAATTACTTGAACATTTGCTAACATGGCCTTCTTGAGTGTTCTTTTTCCTCAAGCTAAGCATACAAAATTTTTTTAAATGTAAAACTGATGTTTTGCTGTTAGCTTAGGCCATCCCTAGCTGGACAGAGAGCTTGTTACGTTCCATAGATCAGATAGATTTACATTTCTGAATGCCTTGCATTCCTGAAAGACATAGTTTACAGACTCAGGTTCGGATGATGCTGCAAGCCAGAAAATTCCTTTTTTTTGTTATCAAACATAGGAATGCCTGGCCTATATCAGAATGACTGAAACATTATCCAACTAGATTTTTTTTTTACTTTAAATAATCATTTGAAGAGTAAATACAGACGAGATTCACTATAATATACTATACTATTAGCTGTAGGAAATACAAAATATTTTATGCTTTGTATTATAGTAAAAATACTTTAAATATTTTTCTTTTTATTTTGGGACCCCAGTTATTTTGAAAGCTGGATTCCCTTGCGTTTTTCTATATGGTCATAAGAAGAAGAAAAAAACCTTCACTCATCTATCAAAAAATGTCTATGAGCTTTTTCTTTGATGATATATAGACCTTTCTATTGTTCAGTGACAAAGATTTCTAGTCTCTCAGTTACTATGTTTACTCATTTGTGGAGATGCCCTCCTACTTCAACTGTGGTCTGCTTAGTGAGGAATTGAATGGAACCCTCAATTCCCTTGCTCCAGAGAAAGTGTCTGACTTAATTATGTAGGCTGGATCTTTGATAACCCATTTAAAATGTCAGCTGTGAGGACAGCCCTACAGATTATGACCACACATCTCTCTTCTGGTTGACACTGGCTCATTAATCATAACCCAGCCTATTATCAATTATCCACAGAAAAAAGCCCAAGGGCTGGCAGATATTCAGGATCATCTATAATTAGGTCCCAATTTAACCTTTCTCCCTTTATTACCCATATCTCCCTAAAATGGAGTCCTTATTACATCAGTGTACTCACTGTCTCTCTAAATAATGTCACAGATATTTCTGTCTGCACAACTGTACCATTCTCCCTGCAACGCAATGAAGCGTCCTGCCATTCACAGAATCCTTTCTGCCTATACGTAGTCTACTCAACATTTAAATATCAGCACAAGACCTGTCTCTTCCGTGAAAATGTCCCAAAATGCTGAAGTTCCCAAACCTTATAGTTCCTTTGAACACCTGTTGCCTTTATTGCCTATAATGGCAGTTGTAATAGCAACAAAAATAATAATCATACATATAATAAGGCCGTATATGACAAACCAAGAGCCAACATCGTTCTCAATGGTGAAAAACTGAAACCATTTCCTCTAAGATCAGGAACAAGACAAGGTTTCCTACTCTCACTACTATTATTCAACAGAATTTTGATAGCCACATCTATCAGAGAAGGTAGTCACAGAGAAGATAGCCACAGCAATCAGAGAAGAAAAAGAAATAAAAAGAATCCAAATAGGAAAAGAAGAAGTAAAAATGTCACTGTTTGCAGATGACATGATACTAAACATAGAGAATCCTAAAGATGCTACCAGAAAACTACTACAGCTAATTAATGAATTTGATAGAGTAGCAGGATACAAAATTAATACATAGAAGTCTCTTGCATTCCTATACACTAATGATGAAAAATCTGAAAGAGAAACTAAGGAAACACTCCCATTTACCATTGCAACAAAAAGAATAAAATACCTAGGAATAAACCTACCTAAGGAGACAAAAGACCTGTATGCAGAAAACTATGCAGAAAACTATAAGACACTGATGAAAGAAATCAAAGATGATACAAACAGATGGAGAGATATGCCATGTTCTTGTATTGGAAGAATCAACATTGTGAAAATGACTATACTACCCAAAGGAATCTACAGATTCAATGCAATTCCTATCAAACTATGGATTTCGTTCTTCATAGAACTAGGACAAAACATTTCACAATTTGTATGGCAACACAAAAGACCCCGAATAGCCAAAGCATTCATCAGAAAGGAAAACAGAGTTGGAGGAATCAGGCTCCCTGACTTCAGACTATACTACAAAGCTACAGTAATCAAGACAGTATGGTACTGGCACAAAAACAGAAATATAGATCAATGGAAGAAGATGGAAATCCCAGAGATAAACGCATGCACCTATGGTCAACTAATCTATGACAAATGAGGCAAGTATATACAATGGAGAAAAGACAGTCTCTTCAATAAATGGTGCTGGGGAAACTGGACAGATACATGTAAAAGAATGAAATTAGAACACACCACAACACCATACACAAAAATAAACTCAAAATGGATTAAAGACCTAAATGTAAGGCCAATCACTATAAAACTTTTAGAGGAAAGCATAGGAAAAACACTCTTTGACATAAACCACAGTAAGATCTTTCTTGACCCCCCTTCTAGAGAAATGGAAAAAAGAACAAAAATAAACAACTGGGACCTAATGAAACTTAAAAGCTTTTGAACAGCAAAGAAAACCATAAACAAGATGAAAAAACAACCCTCAGAATGGGAGAAAATATTTGTAAATGAAGCAACTGACAAAGGATTAATCTCCAAAATATACAAGCAGCTCATGAAGCTCAATATCAAAAGAAACAAACAACCCAATCCAAAAACATTTAGAAGAACTAAATAGACCTTTTTCCAAAGAAGATATACAGATTGCCAACAAACACATGAAAGGATGCCCAACATCACTAATCATTAGAGAAATGCAAATCAAACCTACAATGAGCTATCACCTCACACTGGTCAGAATGACCGTCATCAAAGAATCTACAAAGAATAAATGCTGGAGAAGGTGTGGAGACAAAGGAACCCTCTTGTACTGTTAGTGGGAGTGTAAATTGATACAGCCACTATGGAGAACAATATGGAGGTTCCTTAAAATCTAAAACTAGAACTATCATATGACTCTGCAATCCCACTACTGGGCATATACCCTGAGAAAACCATAATTCAAAAAGAGACATGTACCACAATGTTCATTGCAGCACCATTTACAATAGCCAGGACATGGAAGCAACTGAAGTGTCCATTGACAGATGAATGGATAAAGAAGATGTAGCACATATATACAATAGAATATTACTCAGCCATAAAAAAGAAGCAAAATTGAGTTATTTGAAGTGAGATGGATGGACCTAGAGTCTGTCATACAGAGTGAAGTAAATCAGAAAGAGAAAAACAAAGACTGTATGCTAACACATATATATGGAATCTGAAAAAGAAAAATGGTTCTCACAAACCTAGTGGCAGGACAGGAATAAAGATGCAGATGTAGAGAATTGACTTGAGGACACAGGGAGGGGGAAGGGTAAGCTGGGATGAAGAGAGAGAGTCATATTGACATATACATACCACCAAATGTAAAATAGATAGCTAGTGGGAAGCAGCTGCATAGCACAGGGAGATCAGCTTGGTGCTTTGTGACCACCTAAAGGGGTGGCATAGGGAGGGTGGAAATGAGACACAAGAGGGAGGGGATATGGGGATATATGTATGCATATAGCTGATTCACTTTGTTATACAGCAGAAACTAACACAACACTATAAAACAATTATACTGCAATAAAGATGTTAAAAATAATAATCATCATCATCACTGTTTAATAAGTTACCATTTTACTGAGCACTCTTCTGGGCAATTCATATATATTGTTAACCCTGAGGGTAGATCTTATTTTACCTATTTTACAGAAGAGGAAACTGGGACTCAAACGGGTTAAGCAACTTGCCCCATATGACAAAGCTACTAAGGAGTGGAATTAGGATCAATTTCTGGTCTACCTGACTCTATCATATCAGGTCACCTTACTTCTATGTCTGCTTGGCCCTGAATCATGCACTGGCTGGTATTATTATTTAATTTTGCTATACTTGAGAAACATTATATTTAACTTGTAAAATAATAATTTAGAGTAAATCAGCATCATGTTAATACTTACGTATGAAGTGTAACTATACAAAACTCAACACTATTTTAAAAGCCTGAAACAACCTGAGGGGCACTGTCTCATTTGCTACCCCAAAGTCAAGTCACACCTCTATTCCTAGTCAACGATCTCCTTTCCTTTGTTAGAATTTAATTACATCCATTCTAATTAAGGGATTGCATCCAGATGAAATCTACACCCTTTAAAAAGTGAGAATTGGCACACATATGTGGATGGTGAGTTTCCCATAATTCTTAGATGACTTCCTAAGGAATTAATTCTCTTTCCAGTGCCTTCTCTGAATGGTTGGCTCTATCTCCCGTAGTTCCCACGTTACCCTCCTGCTTGCCTGTGACCAAACCTCTACCTGCCTCTAGCAGCTTTGCCTTCCCCAAGTACAGTTCGATGAACCAGGGTCTCCAATTGTGGTTCTGTGTCATGTTCACCCAGAGCTCTGCTCTTCTTTCAAGGTTTCTTCTTTCTTTCAAGGTGGTCAAAATGCGTGGTAATGAGCGCCGCTTCCCCAGGCCCCTCTGCCTCACTGCCTAACCTGCTTGCACTGTTAGAAGCCAGTCCAAAAGAGTGCTTGATCCAAACTGTGACCTGAATGCTAGCCTTTCCAGTACCATAAAGGTATTTCTGGCAGCAGGACTTTTCCATCCTTTTAAATCAAACAAGATTTAGTATCTGCGGGGGATTTGTTCCAGGACCTGCCATGGATACCTAAATTCACGGGTGCTCTAGTCCATTGTGGGCATTCTGTATCTGCGGATTCTGCACCTTCTGTGCTTGGTTGAATCTGCAGATTGGGAACCTGTGGATACGGAGGGCAGACTGTATCCATCCCCAGCCAAGGATACACCTGCAATGACTTAGTCTTAGGACTTTTGATAGTAAACAGAGAAACAAGAGCCAATCTCAGCAATATTGGTGATGTGAAGGAAGCGGTAGAAAGGCACCAAGGCAAGACCTGGCTTCAGTGTTGGAACTTTCCTGCTTTAATACTGTGCAAAATGTACAGTAGGATAGAATCTTTCTTCTCAGTCCCTTATCAAGTAAGACAGAGTAGAAGATATTGGTCTTTATAATTATATATAAAAATTATATGTAAATATATATACACCTAGTACTTTTCCAGTGGTTTCTAAATTACACGAAGGTCTAGCCTCTCTTATTTGAAATATTTCGTGCACTTAAAACAAGTACTTAGCTAATCCTCAAGCACTCTTTTTAGGCAGTGCCATAGTATTAACCTCATTTTAACAAAGACAGACTTTACTGGCTTATCCTTTAGTCCTACAGAAAGACCAGGGAGAACAGCAGAATTAAAAGAACTTAAACATAATCTTTATAGTCATGATGGTTTTTCTGAATAAATTATAGATATAAATCTTTTGTTAAATCATGGTAGGTCAATACTTGGAGAGAATTTACCTCTGCATGTGAAATCAAAGGACTGCTTGAATGAAGTAGCATTGCCAAGTATTAAGTTTGCCATTATAGGTCCCTGTAATGATCCATTGACCTCTTCTTCCAGAATAATATATTTCCAGAATATAATGACACATTTTAACTCAAATGAACTTTTATATCTTCTTATAAGCCATGGTTACTTTTATTGTTATCCACAATTTTAAGGAAGGTGTATCAATTTTTCTGAGACTAATATTATTACTTTCAATTATTGTATATATTTAAAAGAAAAAAAAATATGGTCCTTCAAGCCCAATCAATCATTGATTACTATAACGTTCCTCTTAGGAATATACATTTTAAAAGTGAGCCTTATTCATATGAACTATGTATAATACATATGAGATATATTTTCTTCAGGAACATTCAGCAATGAAGGAAAAAACCTTTTGACTAAATGAGTTTAGAAATAGCCCTGCCTGCCTGATTCATTATGGAACATTAGTATGAGTCATAAGTACCAAAGCTCAGTTACACATTTGTGACATCATGATAGCATATGACTATGCTGACAGGCTTAGCTTCTTAAGCTTTAATTTCATAATTAACTTTTTCAAGGTAGGAAGGATCTGGCATCAGTGGTTACAAAGCTTTCAGCAAAACCCTGTAATATATGAAATATTTTATAAAAGACTTAGAGTCTGCTTAGTGTAGGTCATATAAGTTAATGTTGAAGGGACTATAATTTTACTTTTAGGATTGAGATTATGATGAAACGTGGCCTTTCTAGCTCTTATGCCAGTTTTGTTTCATGACGGCTGATGTTCCAAAAAAGGGTTACATCCTAGTTATTTTCTATTTGGAAAATTCAAATACCTCTGGTGGTACCAATAAAAAAAAGAAAGTGTCAAAATTTCATCTACACTGCATGCCCCCCACAAATACTCTCCATTTGGTCGATTGACGAACATAGGAAGACAGTTGGCATATTTTTTCATTAAGTTGAATGCATTTGACTGACAGGTGAAGTAATTCTGCTTGTTTACAGTACATGACTTTGGATTTCCTGGAAAGACATATTTTACTGAATAAATAAATTGATAAATTAATATTTTAATGATTTTAAGTTGTATTTAATACTATTTAGCATTACTTCTAATTGATTTTATCTTCCTCAATCACTCTGATCAACTTTCTGCACCAATAGAGGGAAATGATGACATGGATAATCTGAAACAAGAGATAATTTTTTTTTTTTTTTTTTTTTTGCGATACGCAGGCCTCTCACCATTGTGGCCTCTCCCATTGTGGAGCACAGGCTCCGGACGCGCAGGCTCAGCGGCCATGGCTCACGGGCCCAGCTGCTCCGCGGCATGTGGGATCCTCCCAGACTGGGGCATGAACCCGTGTCCCCTGCATTGGCAGGTGGACTCTCAACCACTGTGCCACGAGGGAAGCCCCAAGAGATATTTTTTAAATATAAATATGTTTATATATTGGTGTTTAATTCTGAAGCTGAAGAATAGTCTATCTCATATTCTGCTCCGTTGTAAATCTGTAAGAATGCAGATCCTGTCTTGTTTGACTATATCTCAAGGATATAGCTCAGTGTCTGGCATATAGTAGATATTTCAAAGTATATATTGAGCAAAAAAAATAAATTCCCTGTAATTGTGAACAGCCACACTAGCAAGGCCCATGTTGTCAGAGCAGGAAAGGAGTCCATCCCAAGTTCTTCAGCTACCAGAGCCTCCATGGTTCACCGCATGCTAGAAACTGAGTAGGAAGTATTAGAATGTAATTCCTTTTGTTATGTGCTTGTTTTGAATATTTTACTTTTAATTTGCAATGAGAGATGAGACAAGTATCAACAGACTCCTAGGTTCCCATTGCCTACCCAGTTCCCTACATTTTACAGCAGTAATGCTTACATTGCATGTCAATTTTCCGAGGAAAGTTTTAGGTTAAGTCTTTTTCACTTTCACTGGCAAAAGTTTCCCACTTTGGAAGATCTATTATTTGTTGCACCTCTCTGTGAACCTGAACATGATCCACATTCTCTAAGAATAAAGATAATTGACTTATTGACTCATAATAAACTCCCATGGCACTGGCACCAAGTCAACGTCACCTTTTCATCATCTTTCGTGTATTCTTTGTCTTTGTCAGATGTACGTCTAGTGCTCACAAATTATGTGTAATCCTCTGTTCTAGACACAATCAGTGAATGATAAGCAACAGGGTAATCGAACAATGTTATGATATTTATTGGATTTCATTTTTACACATAAAACCCTCTACCTGTTGAGAAATTAAACTGTATATGTGGTTTTAGTGGTTCACTGTGACATCACGGTTCAGTCACCTGGAGATGATTTGTTTTGTAATTTATTCATACATGAGCAGGAGTCCTGTTTTCCACCCAGGAGAAAAGGAATCCATGGTACCATTTGGCTAAAGTAGGGTTCTAGCCTTGCTTCTGTGAGAGTCACTTTCTCCTGATCAGCAGTCACACTCTCCAGTTAAGTAAAACTTTTAAAATATCTGGATGTCAATCAACGGATTAGTGAGCATAATATAATGGCTGTTATGAACAAGGGAGGTTGGGAAGAAGAAGAAAGACCAAGAAGAAGGAAAGAAGGAAGAAGAGACTTGGGCTCATATTCTCAAAGGATCCAATAGTTGAAATGAAATGAACAAACATGACCCAAAATAAAGGATTGTTTAAAAAGATAGATGGAGCACAGATGGCCAAAACACACATGAAAAGATGCTCAATGTCACTAATTATTAGAGAAATGCAAATCAAAACTATAATGAGTTATCACCTCACACTGGTCAGAATGGCCATCATCAAAAAAATCTACAAACAATAAATGCTGGAGAGGATGTGGAGAAAAGGGAACCCTCTTGCACTGTTGGTGGGAATGTAAATTGGTACAACCACTATGGAAAACAGTATGGAGGTTCCTCAAAAAACTAAAAACAGAGCTACCATATGATCCAGCAATCCCATTCCTGGGCATATATCCGGAGAAAACCATAATTCGAAAAGATACATTCACCCCAATGTTCATTGCAGCACTATTTATGATAACCAAGACATGGAAGCAACCTAAATGTCCACTGACAGAGGAATGGATAAAGAAGTTGTGGTACATATATACAAGAAATATTACTCAGCCATAAAAGAGAATGAAATAATGCCATTTGCAGCAACATGGATGGACCTAGAGATTGTCATACTGAGTGAAGTAAGTCAGACAGAGAAATACAAATATCATATGATATTGCTTATATGTGGAATCTAAAAAAATGGTACAAATGAACTTATTTACAAAACAGAAATGGAGTCAGAGATGTAGAAAACAAACTTATGGTTACTAAGGGGGGAAGGGGGAGGAGGGATAAATTGGAAGATCGGGACTGGGATTGACATATACACACTACTATATATAAAATAGATAACTAATAAGGACCTACTGTATAGCACAGGGAACTCTACTCAATACCCTGTGATGGCCTATATGGGTAAAGAATCTAAAAAAGAATGGATATTTGTATATGTATAACTGATTCACTTTGCTGTATACCTGAAACTAACACAATATTGTAAATCACCTGTACTCCAAAAAAAGTTTTTTTAAAAAAGTGTAGATAGAGCAAGGTGCTGGGTCATTCTTTTTATGTGAACATATTGAGACTTAGAGATAAGAACATTGGAGGCACAAGTTCTTACACTTGTTTGTCAAACTTCAGATCATTGCCACAGATCCACCAAGCTGTCCTGTCTAGACATTTAAGACATTTTACATTGAAATAAGATGGGTATCTAGGCAGGGCAGCCATGTTAAGTGAGGCTTTTCATTGTTGCTATTAAGCCTGCATGTAGAAAGGAACTTTACTAATGAAAATAGAAAGAATGGTAACAACACAAGTTATTTAAGAAGTGAGAGAGGAATAAATCAGTATTTATTGTAAGTAAAGTAGCTTTAGGTAAGGAGTGGAATCTTTCTCTGTCCAGGGGGAAAAGATGAATATAGATGTAGACAAAGAAGTATGTTGAGATAGAAGTAAGAGAGATATGAGAGCTCACTCCAGATGGATTTCAAAGGCATTAGCTGAAATGGAGAGCTGAAATGGGGGAGTAGGAAGGAAGACTCGAGAAAAAGAAGGTCTGGGCAACCCCCGTCATGTCCTAACTGGAGAATTATCCCAGTGGTCTATAAGATATTTGCACAGGAGTGGAAAGGACCCAGCTGAAGTTTGGCCAGTCACTTCTACACTTGGTCTAATACTGCTCAGGGGCTAGAGCAAAAGCAGAGGAAACAAAGGTTGGAGTTATCCAGACTGAGATTAACAGGACGGGCATAATGGGCATGAAGGAGATGAGCCTGGGTCATTGGAAGGGGGCTGCCTGGAGGTTGCTGTGCTGCCTGGGAATCCAGTGTGAAAGCTGCCGCTCCTTGTTTATCAGGAAGGCTAATCAAAAACTGCTTTTGCATTTTCTCTCTGTCCCATCAGAAGATAAAAAAGGACTAATCTCCTCTCTTCTGAGGAAAAATCTAAAGTTTACTGGAACTTCATCCTGCTTTTATTGAAAATGCTCAGCTGTATGATGTTAATATCTTTTATATGTGAGTCACAAGAAAAGTAAAAGGACCTAGCAGAACTCTAGTGAATTAAGTGTACAGAAAAAAAAAAAAATCAATCACATGCCTTATTGGATAAAAATAGCCAGGATAGGTGCTAACACTGATATAACACAGTGTAGCACCTAAAAGAAAAAAAAAAAAAAAAAGCTTTCAAGGTACCCATTCCAGAGAACAGCTGATTTCATGAAAAAATTTAAGGATTTGAAAAATTATTCTGCATCAGGCATATTAGAAAGTGCTATCTTTGATATGAAAGAGATAAGTAAAGATTCAACAAGTATGACTTTTCAGAAGCTTTATCTATGTGTAATTCCATCTTCCTAATAATGTGGGACTTGGTCACTAAAGGTGCTGATTCAGCATGATTCCAGGATTCCTATGACATCAGCAAGTTGCTACAGTAAGTTGCTTAGGGCACCGACCTTGAGGGCTTCCAATCACATTGTACTTGAAAGTGAATGTCCAGCCAGTCACATGATGGTAGAAAATCTTCTATACAGAGTGCCACTAGCATAAATAAATATCCACCCAAAAGTGCCTCTGGTTACCACCCATATAGGATATTCTCTTTCTGAATTCTACCCAGGTAAAAAAGGGAGAGCATTAAATGGTTCCTGATATTATTTGCAGCCTATTTATGTTTATATATTAATGTGTAAATTAAGAGTAATTGTAGTCATCAAAGTGCCAGATATATCCTAGCACTTTTCTTTTTTAAAGATAAATGAAAATTGTTAGTAGCCTTCTACCTTCAAATTTCACCAGCAGAGATTTCATTGTTGTTTCATCCCTGGAGACAGTGTCATGGAATATCTTACTTGGAACCACATTTACTTGGATTCAGTCCCGATGACAGCTAACTAGTCTAAGCTGGGTCCATTCCTTCATTGGCAAAGCAGGTAGAAAACCCTTTGCATTACCCACTGCACGTGGATGTTGGAACAGTCAGGTAAGGTAATGGAAGGAAGGGGCTCTGAGCCTATGGTCAGTATACATATTATTATTAATATGTTCATGTATTATTATAACCTAAAAAAGAAGACAATTTAAGTATAAATTTCACAAATGAATTCACCTAAATATAGTGATTTCCAGTATACCCTCTGTACATCACAGTGTACTCTCAAGGCCATCCAGAGTCTATGGAAATATTGGAACTTTGCTGTATCAAATATTGCTTTGAATAAATGACCTGGAACATAGATTTTAGATTTTCTTATGGTAAGAGTAACTTTTGTTGCTGTAATCAATCTAAGATTGATACAAACCCAACAAAACATACACACAGAGTAAATTTTTCCCATAATTAGTCTTAAAAGATAGATGTCATGTCAGACATTTATAAATATATTAGGTTTAATAGTCTGTCCAACTTTTCTACAACCCCATAAATATTTTAGGACATATTTCCATAATTAAATGGGCACCATAGTGGATGGGTACTGAATTACTATAATGATAATGTGAATGCTGCTGGTTTTACTTTCTAATCTGGGTTTTCTGTTCTGGTTAATAAAATGTTTGAAATTTTGTATATAAATCGATCAATAAGTCAAATAAATCATAAACACTACAAGTATTTTAAGGGTCTGCTTCTACCTTTGCTATTTTACTATTTCCTCGCTGAGTGTATTTTGTTGCTGTTTGTTTTTCTGTGGATCTTTTTCTTCAAGTCGGTCCCCCCTTTCAGGACTGAGACTCCTAAACTAAACCAAAATAAAAAACAAACAAACAAAAAATACCCCAGAATTTTATTTTGGGCTTGGTAGTAATAGGAAATAAATTATTATGCAATGTATTGAATATTTAATGGCTATTCAAAATGAATTGTGGCCTTAATACAAAAATTCAACTGCTAAAAATTAAGATTAATCCTGCACTAGGGAAAGTAATTTGCATCTTTGTATTCCTATAGTTTTAAATGTGAAGATTATTTTTAAAAGTAAAATAAAATACAGGAGATAAAAATATACCAAAAATATAGTGAACAGATTATAGCAAGTTATTTTGTGTATACTGACAAAATGATGTCTAAAGGTTATATGGAAAGCAAAAGATCTAGAATAACCAACACAATAGTGAAGGAGAAGAACAAAGTCAGAGGACTGATTCTACCAGATCTCAAGACTTACTAGATAAAGCTAAATCAGGGCAGCAAAAGAACAGCCAAACACATTCATGGAGTAGAATGAAGAACTCATAAATAAATGCACACAAATACAGTTAACCGATCTTTGACAAACCAGCAAAGGTAATTCAATGGAGAAAGGATTTTTTGTTTTAACAAATGGTACTGGAACAACTGGACATCCACATGCTAAAAAATAAATCGAGACACAGGCATTAATTCTACTTGGGGTTCACTCAGCTTCTTGAATCTGTATGTTTATATCTTTTACCAAATTTAGGAAATTTTCAGCCATTATCTTTTTGAGTGCTCTTTCAGTCTCACTCTCTTTCTTGTCTCCTTTTAGGATTCCAATGATACAAATGATGGATCTTTTGTTATTTTCCCTCAGATCCTGAAGATTCCTTCTCTCTCTCTCTCTCTCTCCAGAACCTTTCCTTGTAACTTTCAAATCATGGTAATAGTAATAATACTACTAATAATGTAATAACATTAACAATCATGTTGTTAATAAATACTGAGGTGTTAGTTTGTATTCAATATTGCACTAATGCCTTAAATGGACATTGTCAGGTAATCTTCTAATAGTAATAATTGTATTAGGTGGTCATTTGTACTAACAGTATTTTAAAATTGAGACAGCTATGGTTTAAAAAAAAAAAAACTTTTCTTAACTGTGCTTAAGAAATACTTACCTGTGTTCACCAAGCTAGTAAGTAGTGGAGCTTTGACTTGAAAGCAATCCTTAAACATTGTGGTCAACTATATCTATGTTAAATCAACAGATAATTTGTTAAATCTAATTCGTTAGTGACTTGAGGCTCAATTTTTAAAACTAATATAATAAGTATATGCTTATTAACATTTTTATATCTGTTGTTAAAAGTTCAAATATATTAAATGGTTTAAATTCTTACTCTGTATTGAAATAACACATATTTTCCCTCATAATCTAAAACAAGGACATAGTATCCACAAGAAAAAATAAATTCGACCATGTTCTTATCGTAACTCACATCACTGACTCATGCCTAACTAGTAAGTGTGTTACTGGCATAAGTAAGAAGGGTTATGTGCCCTTGAAGAAGTTAAATTTAACATCAATTTCCAGCCATCCTCGCCCCCTCCCACCCAGCCAAGGGGGATTAGAGGAAGAAAAGGCACAGTAGACACTGAACAACAGAGTGTTACAAATTAACAGTTACTGGGCTTCCCTGGTGGCGCAGTGGTTGAGAGTCCACCTGCCGATGCAGGGGACACGGGTTCGTGCCCCGGTCCGGGAAGATCCTGTATGCCGCGGAGCGGCTGGGCCCTTGAGCCATGGCCGCTGAGCTTGCGCTCTGCAATGGGAGAGCCCACAGCAGTGAGAGGCCCACGTACCGAAAAAAAAAAAAAAAATTAACAGTTACTATCGCTCCCTCCTCTTCAATATCCTCCGGACAACACAGACTGCAGATCTAAGAGAAATGACGCAAAAATTTCCATTGATTGTAATAAGCACTTGGCAACAATGATCTCTTCTGTCATGTATGGTATAGCTTGAATTAGTCATTAAATGGCTGTGCTAGATACAGTACGTTCCTTATACTGGTTAACAATGCGTAATCACAATGAGACTCTGAAATTCCTATTACATTTGTATTATTCTGAAAAATAGTTTCTGAGGCATTGTTAATGGCATATTCTTTTACTAGCTTTCAAAATGCTTTCTGATTATTTTACTAGTGGAGAGAATGGATAAGGAATCTCCACATTATCTGTCATAATGTAACAAAAGAAAGAGCACAGCATTTGGGGTTAGGTGAATTTGTATTAGTAAGTTTCCAAAAAATTTTTATTTTCCTAGTCATAAAATGGAGCAAGTATTAATTAAGCCATTAACTTTCTTTTAAAATTCCTCAAGGGAATATTTGTAAGAGATACAAAATGTGGTCAGAGTACGTGCTTTTGTAAAATTACATCTGTAAGGGGTCATTTGGTAATTTTGGGGTAATTATTAGTTTAAAATATATTAAGATATCATTTATATTGTCATAATTTATATAAATAGATATTTTTGGTAGGGCACAAAATTTAGTCTTATTAAAAATTATTTTGTTAGCCCATAATGTATCTTAAATAATGCAAAACATATTAGTCTAGCTTTATCAGAATTATTAGGATTTGTAAGTTAAATTTAAAAATTCAATTAACAGATTTATTGTCAAGAGTTTAGATGATTTGTTCAAGGTTAGGTTTTTGATGCAAGAAGAATTGCACTTAATCATATATTAAGTAAATCAAAAGAAAATCATTTGATTGATGGTAGTAATACTTTTCTTCAAGCATCTTTCCCTAATCATCAGAGTACCTATTACTACACCAGGCACTAATTTATGTTTTTTTTTAGTGTCCTTGGAAGAGTTAAGTCATTCTTGAGGGTGAATCATATAGATGTTTGAGATGCTAAGGTCAAACAGCTGAATAATTTTAAAGGCAGCTATTTTTCATCAGCCTAAAGCACATCTTTACAGAGAATTTTTTTTAAATTTCTTTAAGTCTTAATTGAATTTGTTACAATATTGTTTCTGCTTTATATTTTCTTTCTTTTTTTTGTTTTTTTGGTTGTGAAGCATGTGGGATCTTAGCTCCCTGATCAGGGATCAAACCTGCACCCCCTGCATTGGAAGGTGAGGTCTTAACCACTGGACTGCCAGAGAAGTCCCTTTACGGAGCATTTACAAGATTCCAGGCATCATAAGCATACCAGGAAACAGAAAGGGAACTTGTCCTGAGTCTCACAATTGACAACACACATGCAGCTTACTGGGCTCCAAACCCATGCTGTAATTATCCATAATGCCTAGGGATTTTTCTGAGAATTTTCCATCAAGTATACACACCTGGTAATCTATATATCTCATTATTTATCTTCTTCACATGTTCATGTGTACAAGGCACTTTTTCCCATTTTTTATGGGAAAACTTAGATTGCTAGACAAGTCTATGCTGAGGCAAAAATACTACAATAAATAATATCCTAGGGATCTGAATCATCTTATTCACATAAGGAATATGTGTCAGCAGAGAAGAGGAGAAAATCCTGGACCAGGAAATAGGAAGCTAAGCGCTAGGTCCTTTGCTGCTCTACACTAGCCAGTAACGTGGTGGTAATAGCTGGAGACTTCTTTTGGAACTTGGGTTGCCTCATCTATGAAATAAGGGCAGTGAATCAGGAATCCTCAGCCATCACTCAACTCTACATGTATGTGATTCGAAACTTCAGATATATATGCACTGAAAAATGCTTTGTCAACCATTTAGAAACACTTGAAATAAATATACTTATTACCTGACTTTTACTTGGAGAAGGCAGAGAGAGTTTTCTTACATAGATTTTTAATTTGCAGAGTTGACTTTTCAATACTTGTGGAACATTGGGTACTGCTGCATTTTTACCAAACATGAAATTTGAATTTAGCCAAATTGCTTTTTTCTTTACATACTGCCTCCATTTTAATAATTTAAAATAAAATGTGATATAATTTAAGGAATAAAATTATTCTTCTTGTCTGCTTACACTCTTTCATATTAAAATAAACATATTGATCAAATTAATGGTGAGAAGTATAGCAGGCAAAAATGTATGAGATGTTGAGCCAAGAGTTAGCTGTCTAATTTCCAGTTATTTGGTTTTCTGGCTCCAAATTGAGAGGAACCAGGATGCATACAAAAAGAGTCTTGGGACTCCCAATCAGGATGAGGTGTTGAAACTAACAGAAAGATAAGTCATTGAACATAAGCTCCAACAGTTTTTCAGTTTTGTCTTCCCTTTTCTGACTTCTTTGTTGTTTCCTTGTTTCACCTTTACTGTTAAATTCATTCTACAGACTTTTTTTTTAAAGACACAAACATGAGGACACTATAGGGAATATAAATCGTTCTCCTTGTGAATATTTATCTCATACTAAGATATTTTTACCCAATGGGAAGGTATCATATCCCCATTATGTATTAAATATACCAGGAATGAGAATGAATAATTACAAATTAACCTGAAACTGTTTCATCATCTTCTGTTAAACCACTATTTCTTTTTTCTTTTTTTTTTTTTTTTTGCGGTATGCGGGCCTCTCACTGTTGTGGGCTCTCCCGTTGTGGAGCACAGGCTCCAGACGCGCAGGCTCAGCGGCCATGGTTCACGGGCCCAGCCGCTCCGTGGCACGTGGGATCTTCCCGGACTGGGGCACGAACCCGTGTCCCCTGCATCGGCAGGCGGACTCTCAACCACTGTGCCACCAGGGAAGCCTTAAACCACTATTTCTTTGGGGAATTTTTTTTTTTTAATCTGACTCCTGAAATGCTCAGTCTAGACTTGCTTCCATGTCCTAAATGCATTGCAATTCCTACCTTTAACTGATGCATTTTAAAATCAGGAACGTGTTCTATACATGAGAGGAATAATAAGAACCTAATTTTTGTTTCTTTATTTCTAAATAACATATTTTGAATAATTGTGGTTAGGTCATTTACTCTCATAATAGGAAAGTAAATCAAAGTGTCACATAAAATGTTTTCTTTTTCAAATGTTTCATGGCCATTATTGAAGCAATAATTTTTGTGAGCAAATCATCTGAAATCTGATACCATGCTATTCAAATTTCATTTTGTTAATGCTAGTTTTTCTTGAATGCATTTCTACTCTGGCACTTCTCTTGCCTTAATGCCTGACTCTCTCCCAGCACGTTCAATGGTTAAACCTTTACACGCAGGCTCCTCTATTTTCAGACCCATCCATGTTCCCAACTGACAACTCCAACTCTGCACTTCCATGCTGGTCTGGCTGTCTCCTCATATTCATCATTCTTCACCCAACACACATAGATGGACCATGGACAGTTCTCAATGTGATCTTTAATCTTTGGTCCATTATGTCTTACTGTGCATAAGTGAACCCATCTCTGTTCTTGGTTCGCTACCATCTGACCCTTGGGGGAAACTGTTTGGACCTTGCTGACTCCTATTACTTGTCTTCATATGTCATAGGGGATTTTAACTTGGTGGGTCTGAAAGTAAAACCATTCACTCTATGTATGTTATTTTATTTATATAAAACTATTATCTTAGGGATAAAATATGCAGAGCTCTTGTGGTACTGTTTCCAATTGTCACAGTAATTATGACAATGAATCTTGTCTCTCCAGTTAGATTGGAAGACCTCTGTGGGCAGCTATTACATCTTAAATTCATTAAACAAAAGTGCTTACATAATCGGGATAAAAATAAAAGGAGTCAATCCCCGCAGTAGAGTTTATTAGATTCAGTGTTTATTTTTCTTGTGAACTTGCACAAAGTGGGCTGCGGGCAGAAGTTTATCAGCTAAGGAGGAAGAGGAAGGTAGAGGAAGGTTATTAGTTTACAGGGAAACAAGAAATAGCCTGTGTAAAGTTACAAGGACGTGAATGGGCTTTGAGTTTTGTATAATTTGCTTGTAATCATTCCTTAAGAATAAGAGTGTGTGTGTGTTGTTTGTGGGGTTTTCTATGGTATGTGGCAAGAGTAACTATGTAGCTTTGCTCCCCAACACGTGCTCCATGAACCAGCATCATCATCATCACTTGGGAATTTGTCAGAAGTGAGGACCCTTCAGCCCCACTCCAGATCTATTGAAACAGAATTCTCATTTTTAAAAAGATATTCACCACCACCCCACCACCCCAAACCTGGTGATTCTTAAGCATATTTATAATAATTTTGAAAAGCTCTGGTCTATATTGTGTGTAGGATACAGTGTAGGTGGCATAGTTCATGTGGTCATTGCTGCAGATAAGGATGGACATGTAATGGGAACAGAACATAAGACATATTTGCTCTACTAAGCTATTTGATGAAGCTAGGGACCCAGAAAAATGCATACATCTACACAATCTGGCATAAAATTTCAGGGTATTTCAGAGTCCTTCTAGAGCTCAGAAATGAAGTGCAATTGTTAGCTGTTACTTAGGTAAGGGACAAGATCAGATTTGAGTTGTGGAAAAATAAATAGCAGTGGTTTAAAGGAAGGAGAAAATAGAGGCAGACAAAATTTGGAGGCCATTTCTAGGACCCAGATAAGAGAAGTATAATTTCCCAATGTATATTAAGTACCGCCAATATGCAAAATCCAGGAAAGAACATTCAAATTTTAGCTCTTAATGCAAGTGCTAAATATTCAGATTGATGACTGAGGATCAGAAGTAGCTAGCTACCTGAAAAATAGAAATCTTCATACTTAATCTAATCCTATTTTCTGCTCTCAGATATGAATAGGATCCCCTTTCCTTGACTCATTAGATATCTTCATGTGTTTTTGCACTGTTCTAGAGATTTGTAATTTCTTTACTTGATACCAAGCCCTCTGCAGTGACTTTTGTATTATGAACATAAACTCCATTATTGCCATAGGTTGTTCATTTATTCCAGAGACACCCCTCTGCAGGGCTATTTGTTCCATCACCCCTCCACTACAGAAGGCTGAAGAAAGGGTCTTTCTCATTGACAAGGTAGTGAGTTCTGCTTACTATCCTGAAGGATGAAACCAGGTGATTTTCTTTTTGTTTGATCCAAAAAGTTTCTAGCCACTTTTCCTTTTTCTTCTGAATTTTTTTGAGATGACCTCTTTCCATCCCTTACCCTGTAGTTACCCACTCTGATTCAAAAAAAGTTTTTAAAATAAAAATATAAAGTAACTCCTGAAAGTGACATTTGAAGCAAAATCTTGTCATAAGGGTCAATTTTACTGCTTGCAATGGCTGTAGTTGTTGCTTGTCACTCCCATCCTGACTTTCTTTTTATTTCTAAATCCAGATTTATAAGTGATTTATAGTGCCCACTCATGTTCTTGAGTGCTTGGTCTGTGCCAATGCTCTTCAGGACTTTAAGTGAATTCACTCATTTAGTCCCAACAATAACCATGACAGGTATAATAACAGGTTTAACATTTTGTACATATATCAAATACTAAAGAGTCACTTTATTAAAAAGAATCAGCGAGCTTCAGTAGATCTTAACATAAAAATTACTAAGTTGAAGACCTTGTTTCTCCTTGAAGTCAGAGTTTCCTAAATTGCATGCAGTAGCTGAAAAGCATCTGCAAATAAGAATAACATTGTGAATCTTATTTAAAGTTTTAGGTCAGTTTTGTCACGATACATCACTCACCATCTGTCAAGTTGTCAGCATGTGAAAGGTCTCTAGAGAATAAAGAATATTTGGCTAGAAACAGTCTCTTCCAATTTTCTCCTCAAATAATGACTTGGGTCAAAATTGTTCTTACGAGGTCATTGCTAAATAATATTTCTGATATGTTTGACATGTTACTATGCATTACATCAAATCAACTTTTTATCATATTTTATAAAACTTCTATGTCAAATACAATGGCTTTCTCCCAGTGAGCACTCAAATGTGGCAATTAATGATGTCCAAGACCTACCTCTCATCAATTTAGTTTGCTTTAAATTTTTCTTTGTTATTTTTTTTTCTCCAAACCTTGGCATTACTTCACAATTTATTAGTGTCTGTGATCAGTTACTTAGTTTCCTCATCCATAAAATTGGAATACAATAGTGACTGCATTATAGGGTTATTACCAGGATAAAATGAGTTAGTGTAGGAGCTTATAACAATTTTATTACCAAAATATAGAGTTAAAAATGAATTTATATCTCAGAGTAAAACAAGAATGCTAATTAAAGGGGAATTATTTAAGTTCTTTACATACTTTTATTCACACATTGCAAGAAAATGCATGCATGTTAAACTACCAGCATGACTTAATCCATTAATGTGCTTATTTACATGAGTCACCTCATGCTCTCAAGAATGTACTCAACTCTTCTGATATGTCTTTCCTGCATTTGTAGATTTTGTTTTCTCTCCCTTCCTATATTGCTTTACATTTCTTTGCATCATGCTTTTGCCTGTATAATGTGTATTAAAGACGTAAATGTTTTTGTTTTTTCAAACAATCAAGTCCAACAAAGTTTTTGTAA
The DNA here is from genome assembly GCF_951394435.1 of Stenella coeruleoalba. Lineage (NCBI taxonomy): Eukaryota > Metazoa > Chordata > Mammalia > Artiodactyla > Delphinidae > Stenella > Stenella coeruleoalba. Next base: position 43,366,358 of record NC_137156.1, on the reverse strand, counting down.
TATGAAAAAAATAATAGGTAACCACTCAAATATTTGTGTGCAAAGGTATTAAACAATATTAGTTGTAGGCAAACCATCCCCCCAACACCCACCCTCCCCCACAACCAGCTGTCCCCAAACAGAAGTAATGAGCCGTTCTTCCAATCCCACGTTCTTTCCCACAGTGGTGGAGTGTTCTAGATCATATCAGTCTAGCTTGCTACTCTAATCTCCATCAGGAACAGAATCAATTCGTACTGAAGCCCACAGAGATGACATCATAGGAAGATACTGTATTAGTCTGACATAATTGTAATCTTTTCATTTATGGGGGGATAGTTTTCATTAGTGCACTAATCCAAGGCTCCCTCCCTCCACCCAAAGTAAAAAGCAATAAATTGATACACTGAGTTCCTGCTAGCTATCACATGACTTCCTCCAAATGAAACAGCTCTTAAACCGCTCTCATTTCCTTTCTGGAAGGGTCTTATTGAATAAAAGCACCATGCTGCCAGCCGTGGTGAGGTTCTAAAAGTCAATGCTGATCGGGTCATTTGCATCCTTAAAATCTTTTATTGTTTTCCTGCTGCTTATAGGATAAGGTCAAATCCCCCTTGCATGGCAACTCAGTCCTCCCTGATCTGGCCTGGCCTTTGCCTGTGCCTGGCTCTAGCCCATCACACCTTCCCTGACCTTCCATCTGGTCACGGTGCTTACATCATCTGGAAAGCAACGCATTCTTTCTGTATGTTCCTGCTTTAAATTTTTACCTGCTTATGTCCTGTTTACTTCCATTGTCTTCCTGTAGAATTAGCATAAATATCCCTCGCTTCATACTCCTAAGTGAGTATTACCCTTTCAGGTCAGAGAATATTGTCACATTGTTTTTTTGGGTTTTTTTTGAGATTACAGTTTTTTTGTTGTTTTTTTGTATTTTATTTAAAAAAATTTTTTAACATCTTTATTACAGTGTAATTGCTTTACAATGGTGTGTCAGTTTCTGCTTTATAAAAAAGTGAATTATATATATATTCCCCATATCTCTTCTCTTTTGCATCTCCCTCCCTCCCACCCTCACTATCCCACCCCTCTAGGTGGTCACAAAGCACCAAGCTAATCACCCTGTGCTATGCGGCTGCTTCCCACTAGCTAGCTATTTTACATTTCATAGTGTATATATGTCCATGCCACTCTCACACTTTATCCCAGCTTACCCTTCCCCCTCCCCATATCCTCAAGTCCATTCTATAGTAGGTCTGAGTCTTTATTCCTGTCTTGCCCCTAGGTCCTTCTGTCCATTTTCTTTCTTTTTTTTTTTCCTTAGATTCCATATATATGTGTTAGCATACGGTATTTGTTTTTCTCTTTCTGACTTACTTCACTCTGTATGACAGACTCTAGGTCCGTCCACCTCACTACAAATAACTCAGTTTCATTCCTTTTTATGGCTGAGTAATATTCTATTGTATATATGTGCCACATCTTCTTTATCCATTCATCTGTTGATGGACACTTAGCTTGCTTCCATGTCCTGGTTATTGTAACTAGAGCTGCAGTGAATATTGTGGTACATAACTCTTTTTGAATTATGTTTTTCTCAGAGTATATGCCCAGTAGTGGGATTGCTGGGTCGTATGGTAGTTCTATTTTTAGTTTTTTAAGGAACCTCCATACTGTTCTCCATAGTGGCTGTATCAATATACATTCCCACCAACAGTGCAAGAGGGTTCCCTTTTCTCTACACCCTCTCCAGCATTTATTGTTTGTAGATTTTTTTGATGATGGCCATTATGACTGGTGTGACATGATATCTCATTGTAGTTTTGGTTTGCATTTCTCTTACGATTAATGATGTTGAGGATTCTTTCATGTGTTTGTTGGAAATCTGTACATCTCCTTTGGAGAAATGTCTATTTAGGTCTGCTGCCCATTTTTGGATTGGGTTGTTTCTTTTATTGATATTGAGCTGCATGAGTTACTTGTATGTTTTGGAGACTAATCCTTTGTCAGTTGCTTCATTTGCAAATATTTTCTCCCATTCTGAGGGTTGTCTTTTAGTCTTGTTTATGGTTTCCTTTGCTGTGCAAAAGTTTTTAAGTTTCATTAGGTCCCATTTGCTTATTTTTGTTTTTATTTCCATTTCTCTAGGAGGTGGGTCAAAAAGTATCTTGCTGTGATTTATGTCATAGACTGTTCTGCCTATATTTTCTTCTAAGAGTTTGATGGTGTCTGGCCTTACATTTAGGTCTTTAATCCATTTTGAGCTTATATTTTTGTATATATTTGTGTATGGTATACACAAATTGTATATTTGTGTATATATTTGTGTATGGTATACACAAATTTCATTCTTTTACATGTTGCTGTCCAGTTTTCCTAGCAGCACTTAGTGAAGAGGCTGTCTTTTCTCCACTGTATATTCTTGCCTCCTTTATCTAAGGTAAAGTGACCATATGTTCGTGGATTTATCTCTGGGCTTTCTAACCTGTTCCATTCATCTGCCTTTCTGATTTTGTGACAGTACCATACTGTCTTGATTACTGTAGCTTTGTAGTATAGTCTGAAGTCCAAGAGCCTGATTCCTCCAGCTCCGTTTTTCATTCTCAAGATTGCTTTGGCTATTCGGGGTCTTTTGTGTTTCCATACAAATTGCGAATTTTTTTGTTCTAGTTCTGTGAAAAATGCCAGTGGTAGTTTGATAGGTATTGCATTGAATCTGCAGATTGCTTTTGGGTAGTAGAATCATTTCCACAATGTTGATTCTTCCAATCCAAGAACATGGTATATCTCTCCATCTATTTGTATCATCTTTAATTTCTTTCATCAGTGTCTTATAATTTTCTGCATACAGGTCTTTTTTCTCCTTAGATAGGTTTATTCCTAGATATCTTATTCTTTTTGTTGCAATGGTAAATGGGAGTGTTTTCTTAATTTCACTTTCAGATTTTTCATCATTAGTGTATAGCAATGCCAGAGATGTCTGTGCATTAATTGTGTATCCTGCTACTCTACCAAATTCATTGATTAGCTCTAGTAGTTTTCTGGTAGCATCTTTAGGATTCTCTATGTATAGTATCATGTCATCTGCAGACAGTGACAGCTTTACATGTTCTTTTCCAATTTGGATTCCTTTTATTTCTTTTTCTTCTCTGATTGATGTGGTTAAAACTTCCATAACTATGTTGAATAATAGTGGTGAGAGTGGGCAACCTTGTCTTGTTCCTGATCTTAGAGGAAATGGTTTCAGTTTTTCACCATTGAGGATGATGTTGGCTGTGTGTTTTTCATATATGGCCTTTATTATATTGAGGAAAGTTCCCTCTATGCCTACTTCCTGGAGAGTTTTTATCATAAATGGTGCTGAATTTTGTCAAAAGCTTTCTCTGCATCTATTGAGATGATCATATGGTTTTTCTCCTTCAATTTGTTAATATGGTGTATAACGTTGATTGATTTGTGTATATTGAAGAATCCCTGCATTCCTGGGATAAATTCCACTTGATCATAGTGTATGATCCTTTTAATGTGCTGTTGGATTCTGTTTGCTAGTACTTTGTTGAGGATTTTTGCATCTATGTTCATCAGCGATATTGGCTGTAGTTTTCTTTCTTTGTGACATCTTTGTCTGGTTTTGGTATCAGAGTGATGGTGGCCTCATAGAATGAGTTTGGGAGTGTTCCTCCCTCTGCTATATTTTGGAAGAGAGAAAGATAGGTGTTAGCTCTCTCTAAATTGAGAGAATTTGCCTGTGAAGCCATCTGGTCCTGGGCTTTTGTTTGTTGGAAGAATTTTAATCACAGTTTCAATTTCACTGCTTGTGATGGGTCTGTTCGTATTTTCTATTTCTTCCTGGTTCAGTCTCGGAAGTTTGTGCATTTCTAAGAATTTGTCTATTTCTTCCAGTTTGTCCATTTTATCGGCATACAGTTGCTTATAGTAAGCTCTCATGATCCTTTGTATTTCTGCAGTGTCAGTTGTTACTTCTTTCAATTTCTAATTCTATTGATTTGAGTCTTCTCTCTTTTTTTCTTGATATGTCTGGCTAATGATTTATCAATTTTGTTTATCTTCTCAAAGAACTAGCTTTTAGTTCTATTGATCTTTGCTAATGTTTCCTTCATTTCTTTTTCATTTATTTCTGATATGATCTTTATGATTTCTTTCCTTCTGCTAACCTTGGGTTTTTGGTTCTTCCCTCTCTAATTGCTTTAGGTGTAAGGTTAAGTTGTTTATTTGAGATGCTTCTTGTTTCTTAAGGTAGGCTTGTATAGTTATAAACTTCCCTCTTAGAACTGATTTTGCTGCCTCCTATAGGTTTGGGTCATTGTGTTTTCATTGTCATTTGTTTCTAGGTATTTTTTGATTTCCTCTTTGAGTTCTTCAGTGATCTTTTGGTTATTAAGTAGTATGTTGTTTAGCCTCCATGTGTTTGTATTTCTTACAGATTTTTTCCTGTATTTGATATCTAGTCTCATAGCATTGTTGTCAGAAAAGATACTTGAAAGGATTTCAATTTTCTTTAATTTACCAAGACTCGATTTGTGACCGAAGATATGATCTATCTTGGAAAATGTTCCATGAGAACATGAGAAAAATGTGTATTCTGTTGTTTTTGGATGGAATGTCCTATAAATATCAATTAAGTCCATCTTATTTAATGTATCATTTAAAGCTTGTGTTTCCTTATTTATTTCCATTTTGGATGATCTGTCCATTTGTTAAAGTGGGGTGTTAAAGTCCCCTACTATTATTGTGTTACTGTCAATTTCCCCTTTTATGGCTGTTAGCATTTTCCTTATGTATTGAGGTGCTCCTATGTTGGGTGCATAAATATTTACAATTGTTATATCTTCTTGGATTGATGTCTTGATCATTATGTTGTTTCCCTCTTTGTCTCTGTAATAGTCTTTGTTTTAAAGTCTATTTTGTCTGATATGATAATTGCTACTCCAGCTTTCTTTTGATTTCCATTTTCATAGAATATCTTTTTCCATGCCCTCACTTTCAGTCTGTATGTGTCTCTAGGTCTGAAGTGGGTCTCTTGTAGACAGCATATATACCGGTCTTGTTTTTGTATCCATTCAACCAGTCTACCTCTATTGGTGGGAGCATTTAGTCCATTTACATTTCAGGTAATTTTTGATATGTATGTTCCTATTACCATTTTCTTAATTGTTTTGGGATTATTATTGTAGGTCTTTTCCTTCTCTTGTGTTTCCTGCCTAGAGAAGTTCCTTTAGCTTTTGTTGTAAAACTGGTTTGGTGGTGCTGTATTCTCTTAGCTTTTGCTTGTCTGTAAGGCTTTTAATTTCTCCATCAAATCTGAATGAGATCCTTGCTGGGTAGAGTGATCTTTGTTGTAGGTTTTTCTCCTTCATCACTTTAAATATGTCCTGCCACTCCCTTCTGGCTTGCAGCGTTTCTGCTGAAAGATCAGCTATTAATCTTATGGGGATTCCCTTATGTGTTACTTATTTTTCCCTTGCTGCTTTTAATAGTTGTTCTTTGTATTTAATTTTAGATGGTTTGATTAATATGCATCTTGGCATGTTTCTCTTTGGATTTATCCTGTATGGGACTCTCTGTGCTTCCTGGATTTGGTTAACTGTTTCCTTTCTCATATTAGGGAAGTTTACAACTGTAATCTCTTCAAATATTTTTTCAGTCCCTTTCTTTTCTTCTTCTTCTTCTGCAACCCATATAATTAGAATATTTGTGTTTAATGTTGTTTCAGAGGTCTCTGAAGTTGTCGTCAATTGTTTTCATTCTTTTTCTTTATTCTGTTCTGCAGTAGTTATTTCCACTATTTTATCTTCCAGGTTATTTATTTGTTCTTCTGCCTCAGTTATTCTGCTATTGATCCTTCTAGAGAATTTTTAATTTCATTTATTGTGTTGTTTCTCTCTGTTTGTTTGCTCTTTAGTTTTTCTAGGTCCTTGTTAAATGGTTCTTGTATTTTCTCCATTCTATTTCCAAGATTTTGGATCATCTTTACTATCATTATTCTGAATTCTTTTTCAGGTAAACTGCCTATTTTCTCTTCATTTGTTAGGTCTAGTGGGTTTTTGCCTTGCTCCTTCATCTGCTGTGTGTTTCTCTGTCTTCTCATTTTGCTTAACTTTTGTGTTTGGGGTCTCCTTTTCACAGGCTGAAGGTTTGTAGATTCTGTTGTTTTTGGTATCTGTCCCCAGTGGCTAAGGTAGGTTCAGTGCGTTGTGTAGACTTCCTGGTTGAGGGGACTAATGCTTGTTTTCTGGTGGATGAGGCTGGATCTTGTATTTCTGGTGGGCAGGTCCACATCTGGTGGTGTATTTTGGGGTGTCTGTGGCCTTATTATGATTTTAGGCAGTCTCTGTGCTAATGGATTAGCTTGTGTTCCTGTCTTGCTAGTTGTTTGTCATAGGGTGCCCAGCACTGCAGGTTTTTGGTTGTTGAGTGGAGCTGGGTCTTCGTGTTCAGATGGAGATCTCTGGGAGATTTTTGCCATTTGATATTATGTGGAGCTGGGAAGTCTCTTGTGGACCTGTGTCCTGAACTTGGCTCTCCCACCTCAGTGGCACAGCCCTGATGCTTGGCTGGAACACCAACAGCCTCTCTTCCACATGGCTCAGAATAAAAGGGAGAAAAAAAAGAAAGAAAGAAGAAGATAAAATAAAATAAAGTAAAATAACATTATTAAAATAAAAAATGATTATTAAGAAAAATTTTTTTTTAAGTAATAAAAAAAATCCCCCCCAAAAAACCTCATAAAAACAAATGGACAGACAGAACCCTAGGACAAATGTTAAAAGCAAAGGTATACAGACAAAATCACACACAGAAGCATACACATACACACTCACAAAAAGAGAGGCAGTGACAGGGGGCAGGGAGGGGTACAGATGATCGTCTGTGCAGGAATCTCTCTGCTTTGCCCTCTGCACCCCTGTGGCTGTGCTCTCCTCTGTGGCTCCAAAGCTTCCCTCTCTGCCCACCACTGTCTCCACCAGTGAAGGGGCTTCCTAGTGTATGGAAACCTTTCCTCCTTCACAGCTCCCTCCCACTGGTGCAGGTCCCTTCCCTATTCTTTTGTCTCTGTTTTTTCTTTTGCCCTACCCAGGTACGTGGGGAGTTTCTTGCCTTTTGGGGGGTCTGAGGTCTTCTACCAGCGTTCAGTAGGTGTTCTGTAGGAGTTGTTCCACATGTAGATGTATTTCTGATGTATTTGTGGGGAGGAAGGTGATCTCCAGGTCTTAACTCTTCTGCCATTTTGAAGCTCCTTCTCTTTCATATTTTTGTCACTATTTCAATGTCTCCTTCTGCCACTGTCTGTGTGCTCCAAAAATAGGTATAGATTCTTTGTCAGCCTTACTAATATTAGTAAATTATTCTTCTCTATAGATTACTTCAAAGAACAAAAGGAGGTTTTGAAACTTTTAGAAGAAAGCAAAGTGGGACACATATGGATTTTTTTCATATTGTTAAGTAGAGCAAGGATAATAATCAGCAAATCTGGGGAAATGCTTAGATAAATTAAGATGGGATTGCAGGAGTTTAGTTCAGCAATTAACATTTATTGGGCACCTCTTATGTGTCAAACATTTTACTGGAATCTTTTTATGGGTCTGCTCATACAAGTAAATAGGGTTGTAAAGAACTTAGAACATAACAGTCAAAGCTTGACCATAGAATAAAAGGAAGTTAGTTCTAGCCACTAATTTCTCAAATCAGGAAGCTTTTACCTGTGTTGTCTCCATGCTTCCAAGTTATTCAAATACATAAAGTATATAGAGAAACAGATTGTTAACATGTAATTCTTGTGTTTAATTTAGCTCCCAGGACTCAAGCCTAACAGCTTAGAACTGTTTATTGATTTAAATAGAGGCACAGTAGAAACTATCTCAGAGTATATAAATTATGAAACCCTAGACTTTAAAAAATTAAGATATATTATGGCTCTTATGGAAGAAATTTACTTTGAATGATAGTGACACTTTCAGGCTTTTCTATAAAATAGTATATGTATCATGCATTAAAAAGCATTTTTAGGTTTTGTGTATTTTTGTGTGAACGTAAGAAAGATATAAATATTGATTTTTTTTTTTTTTTTTTTTTTTTTTGTGGCTGCGCTATGCTGCTGCAGGATCTTAGTTCCCAGACCAGGAATTGAACCTGGAGCCACAGCAGTGAAAGTGCCAAGTCCTAACCACTTGGACTGCCAGGGAACTCCCTTCAATAGTGAATTCTTGATCTAAATTTAGTATTATGAACTAATATTAAATCTAAAACTCATGCAAATTAGCTAATTCAGGTTAATTATAATTGTGAATATATCTTGATATAAACATGATATTTATATATAATCAGGCTTAAGTGTATTGGGTATCTGTCTGGCACATGGTAGATTTAAGCAAATCTTAATTCACATAAATTCTCTTCTTACATATTTCAATAAAAACCTGAAGGCATACCATTAAGGTTACATCAGTGAGGGTAATCTCCAAGGAGCCAACAAATATCTCCAAGGTCCACACGTCCTTCTGGGTGTTTAGAACCAAAAAGACAAAACTAAAGTAGCTGGAAGAGTAGTTGGAAGATGGGTACCTGAGGATATGTTTGTTCTGATGTTGATAGCATGCTAAAATCTAGATAACAGTGTCAGAGGTTTGTAGTAATTTCTTAGCTCTGCATAACAAAGCTGGACAGACTGGCTGGCTTAAACAACAGAAATTTATTTTCTCACAATTCTGGAAGCTACAAGTCTGAGACTGAGGTGTCAGTCTGGTTGATTTCTTCTGAAGCCTCTCTCCTTGTTTGTAGATGATTGCCTTCTCTCTGTATGTTTGCATAGTTTTCCCTCTATGCCTGTCTGTGTCTTAAACTCTTCTTATAAGGACACAAGTCTTACTGGCTTACAACACAAACTATATGACCACATTTTACCTTAATTACCTTTGTAAAATCCCTATCTACAAATACAGCCACCTTCTGAGGTGCTGGGGGTTAGGACTTCAACATACAAATTTTGAGGGGACACAATTAAACTCATACAAGGTTATATTCACTAATAATTACAGCTAATATTTAATCACTGCTTACTTTGTGTGAAAAACACTGGTCTAAGGACTCATATGTTATCATGTTATTTAATTCTCACAACTACTTATGAGGAAAACACTATCATCATCCCTAATATAGATATGGAAACACTGAGGTCCATAGAAGCAAATTAATTGGTTATTAAGTGTTAAAGTCAGGAATTGAACTCAAACAATGTATTTCCAAGTCTGTGCTCATAACCAGAACAATTTATTCCTCCTGATTAGAGCCTATGATGTTGGAATCTCCTTAAGGGTAAGATCTTGTATTTTATTCATTCTTGTATTTATTCACTATCTATTCATTCATTAACAAGTATTCTGAACACATGTATAACACTTGTCTATAGCAGCTACTTAAAATATATCCCATAAATTAACAATAGATATATAGATCTATTAATGTCAGATAATGTTTATGTGTCATAAACATTATCTGACATTATACAGACTCATCCAGACTGCAGCTTCAGGCATTGATTTCAGAGATGACAAAAATAAGGTGGACACCTATGATTTTCTATCAGATAATAGAAACACAGTGGTAAGCAAAATAAACTTGATCTCAAATATAATAAACGTGAAAGAGACATCAATAAAAAATAACACTAATGGGTGAAACAGTTATAATTGCTCTGAAAACAAATAGGAATAGAGTTATGAGTTTCTAACAAAGAAATCTAACCTAGACCGGTGGTTCAGGAACAATTTCCCTGATAAAGTGCTGATTGTGTTGAATCTACTGACCAAAAGAGTAGGAGCTAATTTGAGTTTCGAGAGGTAGTGTGACGATGGGTTTAACATTTTGTACGTATGGATAAAACAATATCTACAAAAGCCATGTGACAAGTTCAAGACACTTACGGAAATTTGTGTGGCCAGAGTGCAGAGAAAGAGGAAGAGAATATTGCAAAATTAAGCTGGAGAATTAGGACATCGTGTACCTTTTTTTTTTTAATCTTAAGAGCAATGGCAGATTTTTGAAGGATTTCAAAGGTTATGACATGATCATATATCCTTTTTAAAGATCACTTTGATAGTGGGGTGGAAAACAGATTGAAGGAGGGCAGAATGGATGAGAGAAAACCCGTTAAAAGGATATTACAGTAATCCAGGTGAGACACTGCTGTGGTTAGGACTTGGATGGCAGTGAAAATTAAAAACAAAAAAGATGGATTCAAGAGATGATCGAGAAATAAAAATGACAAGTTGAATATGGGTTTTTGTGGGAAAGCGATACAGAGAGATTCTTATATTTCTGATTTGCATAACTCCAAGGATAGTGGTGCCACTCAAAACAAGATGGGAGATTCTGAAAAGGACAGGGTCAATAAAGTAAATATCATGGATTTGATCTTAGTAACATTGAATTTGATGTGATTTTGAGAGTAGATATGTTGACTAGGTAATTTTTCTAGTTTAGAGTGGTCATTGGTCCTACGATGCCCTCTGCACATTTTATATTACCTGGGCAAAGAGTGTAAGGAAACAGTGATAAAGGAAGAGGAATGAGAATTAAAGTTTGAGGAACTCAGAAGTTTAATGGCTGAAATAGAATAATAAATAGGCAGGAGACTATTAAGAAAGGACCAAGAAAAGGATCAAGAAATCAGGAAAACAGGTATTGTGTACATTAAGAGAGTAGTGCAGGAAGTAGTTGATGCTCCTCTTGACCAAATGCAAGACTGGTCAAGTAAGATTAAGACAAGGTAAGTGCTAGCTATCAAAGATATGTAGTATCTCTTAGACAAAAATCTCAGCTCATGGGTCTAATTTCTACCTCCTCAAGAAAAGGCAGGTTACTCGAATTACAATCAAAATATAAAGACTGGTTCTGAAAAGAAAGTAAGTGAGTCATAGAGGCCTAACCAAATGTTAAACTATTTCTTAATGCCTACAGCCATCGTTAATGGTATATCCACTGTTAGGAGGGCATAGGATTAGTGAGTCCAAGTAACAGTCAATATTTGGGAATTGTGTAAGAAATAATCATTATCTTGAATATATACTTATTATGTCATGCAGTAGTAAGTGTCCTGAAGTATAGGAAAAAGATTCAGAGCCATCAGAAGAACTGAAAAAAACTGAGTAGGGTGGTGGTCAAAGATGTTACCAGCCAATGGGCTGATGCTGGGAAGAAAACATCATTTTGGTATTCAAACTACTGAGTTCTCAATTATTGTTGAAAATCACTCTTTCCTTGGTTTCCATATCAACATTTTTTCTCCAGGATCTTCTTAGTCTCTATTTCTGACTGTTAAGCCTCAGAACTTTATACCTAACACTCTGTCAGATATTTCACCAGTATTTCATGGACATCTAATACTCAATACATCCAACTTAAACTAGTCCTACTGTTTTCTCATTTTCTTTCAATGGCATGTACCAATATGTTGCATTAATAAAGGAATATTTTCCTCATTGTGAATGCTTGCCCCAGGCTGGCACACTTTACTTTTTGACCCTTCTAAACAAAAAGTCTACTGTAATTATGAAAACTGCTCTTGAGTAAAAACTAGTGTAAATATAAGGGGAGGTTGGCTGTTTGAAATTTATTAGGAGGGTGTGTGAACTCTAGTCCTTTTCTTTTTATCAGCCTGAAACCAAAATAAGCCTCCTTACCTTCTTGGTATATTTCTTCCTTATTATGATGTCCTGTGGACATTTTCACGTTTTATCTCCCCTTTATTACTTCTGTAGTCTCTTACCAGCTAACATTTCTGCATTCCCTCTCAAAATACTCTTCTGGCTGGCAGACAGCCTATAGTATCTGTGGAGCCTAATAAGAAACCTCTATGTCTGTTAACAAAAGGGAAAATAACCCAAATGTCTGCTCAAGTCAAAGTGTTTAAGGGCATCAGGATTTTTGATCTCTATTAAATCAAATTTTGCAGAAATTTTCCTCTGAGTCATCAGAATTGAAGCATTATTCTATTGGCATTAACAAAAATAGTGATACAATTTGTTGAACCGTGTTCCAAAAATAAAGCTAGGACTTTCAGTAACAAAATATTTCTTGTTATTTTCTCATAGAAGTTTCTAAGGAGAATCAATCAAGTAACCTATTAAATGCTTTCATCTTCATTATGCATAGATATTTTATTGCTATTTTACAATTAAATGCTTTCATCTTCATCATGCATAGATATTTTATTGCTATTTTACAGTAATTTTTGTTGATCTAATAAATGCTCTTTTGTTTGGAAAGGTGGAATAGGATAATTACTTTCACTTTCAGTAATGCAAGGGAAATACAGGAGAATGGGAAATAACTAGGATACACCGGCTGGAGTGTATCCTTTGAAATAACTAGGATACACCGGCTGGAGTGTACACTCACTACATGCTGGAGAAGTTGGACCCCTCTCAGTTGCAGGCTATGAAACAAGGTAAAGGGCTAAAGATGGAATCTAATGCCACTGTACTCAGTTTTAGAAGTACTGATTGAAGAGAAAACCTTGGGTTCCTTCAAATAAGGACTGCATTATTCAGATCTTTTGGGTCTCTTAGTGATTCTATCAGTTACACTAAAACTGATTCCCGCACCCCCCCCCCGTCACTTCTGAAGTTCCAATAAACCCCTGTAATTCTGAGGAGGACAGACTAGAAAGCATGGAAGGCAGGTTGACTGTTGTCTACGGTAACAATTAATTTATTTTACCAATCAGTAAGCACTCTTTTTGACCCTGTAAATGGCTAGTGAAAGCGAATGGTTTCCAAGCCAGGATAATGACAGGCATCCCAGGTATTCTCCTTTGATTCATGCACTGCATCCTTCCAACTCCATCCAAAATCATGCCCAATTACTGAACAGACATGTACGATGTCATCAAATAGATTGATGTAATCAAAATAGATTGAGTTTGTGTTCTAACTCCTTTGGGTATTCATTCCCTCTTTTTCATCCTCACTGATAGCATTATCAGGTCCTCATCATTTTCAGGTTCTCATCATTTTTCATCTGAAGTATTCCAAAAGCCTAATAAATGTTCTTTCTAAGCCTTATCTTGTCCTCACATAATCCGTTCTTCACCCTGACTTGTTGGTAGATCCTTCTAAAGTATAAATTGGATCAATTACTGTTCTTCTTAAAAAAGTGCATGGCTCCACAATGCTTACAGAATAAAATCCAAATTCTGTTTCATGGCCCAGACAATCTTCATGATTTTGCAAAGTTACATTTTTTGTTTGTTTGTTTTGTTTTTGTTTTATTTTTTTTGTGGTATGCGGGCCTCTCACTATTGTGGCCTCTCCCATTGTGGAGCACAAGCTCCAGATGCGCAGGCTCAGCAGCCATGGCTCACGGGCCCAGCCGCTCCGCGGCACGTGGGATCCCCCCAGACCGGTGCACGAACCTGCATCCCCTGCATCGGCAGGCGGACTCTCAACCACTGCGCCACCTGGGAAGCCCCCAAGTTACCTTTTATCATTCCCTTTCTTCTCACGCCCTACCAAACTACTTTTAGTTTGCCAAATATACTATGTGGTTTCATACACTTAGAGTTTTCTGTTTCCTCTGTTTGGATAGTTTTGCCTTTCCCTCTTCCCTGCTATTTTCTCTGGCAAAAGTCTGCTCATCCTTTCAGATAAAACTCAAATATTGTATTCTCAGTGAAGCATGTGAGACTCTCACAGTTATTTATTTTCTCCTCCATTCCACTATGGTACATTGCACATGTTATTAACTACTATAATCATTTAAACTTGATTCCCATTTTTCAATCTAGAATTTATTAAGGAAACATAGGCACACCGCACAAGCAAGCCTGGCACATAATCGGTACTCAATAAGTCATCCTACCATCATCTCAAACTTAATGTATCCAAATCAGTACTCCCCATCTCCCATTTAATGTCCTCCAGTCTTCTGTGCTGGTAAAGGTGCAATCATTCTTGTCATTTGGGATTAAGTTCTTAGAGTCTGCTCTACCTCAGCTTTCTCCTTAATTCAGAATGTCCAATCAGGAGATAGGCTCACTCTCAAAAACAGAATGCAGAACCTCCAAGGTTTATTTTCAACAGATAGTTCCCTGGTGGAGTCTCCAGCTGTCATTGTTTTACTTTTTCTTCCTTTAGTTACCCTAGACAACAAAATGCTGCTTGACACAGACAGGGATGCACTGCTTCCTTTTAACAATGTGGCCTAAACTTCAGCAGGCATCCTTCTCCTGACTCCATTTAGAGCAGGTAAACTAGATTATAACTTTCAAAAGATTTAACTAGCCGCCAACTTAAAAAAAAAAACCAACATAATAAACCTAGTAATTAGAAAACATGTAAACATAGTATGACTTTCACAGTACATATTTCTGATGCTTCCCCCCAAAATTGCTCCCCCTACCTGTAAGTTCTGTCATATTTTACATTTAGTTTGAATCAGTTATATCAACCCCAAAGGGTTGGTATCACTTTGTAGGCGACCTGTCTGACTTTCTAGCTTCTGAGCTCCAGTCCACTTTTGTGTGGTGGATACGATCTTACCACCTACTGTCTAGCTAGGAGTTAATTTTAGTAATTTGACCAAGAATACTTCTCTGCAGTCCACAGAGGTCTTTTCCTGCACACTTCATTTCTTGTCTGCAGAACCCTCATCCTTCAGTCAACACAAATGTGCTTTACATGAGAATCCACTACTGTTCAAACATCACTTCTGCTAAAATTTCATGGATCTAAACTAGACATACGGTTTCACATTATTTCAAGGAAGCGAGATCTCTAGTCTTCTAGTGCTCAGGAGGAGAGAAGAACCAAATGTGAGTGTATGCTAGAAATCTCTCCAGTTCAACTGATTTGGTTTAGTGGGGTTTAAAATATAGCTTCAGAAACCAACTGTTTTAATAATTGTGTTTCTGTGGGGAAATGCAGTTTGAGTTCTAAGCAACTGATCTATTTGACTTTTATGACTCAATCTTTTTGGAAAAAGACATTCATTGAGAGTATCTTTTTGCCAATGATATTATCTTTCGAAGGCAAGGACTTTTCTTGTACTTCCTTTATACAGTTAGAAAAGTTTTCATTGAGCATGAAGATACTAGTTTATTAACTCATAAAATAAATCAGTAAAGTCTGAATAAACAATTGCCTGATGATATCTGTACATGAGAAGAATTTCCTGCTTCTTAAGTATAATATTTCATTTGTGAAGCTCTCTATTTCCAAATAGAGTTGTATAATGATAGAGCAGTAATGTAGCAATCCATTGAATGCTCACTGAGTTACAATTCAATGAAATTGGATGTTTTGGTATAAGTTTAACTGATAGTGTGGTTCTACTTTTAAAATAATTTTTGTTATATGTGCATGGCCAACAATTGATTGCCCTTGATGTACATGGTTTCAAATTCACATATTATGATTAGATACCACTTATTCATGGGTCCCTACAGAGCCAAGCCAAGCCATATTGCAGCCTGAGACAAAAGGAAAAGTCAATAATAAAAAAAAAAATCAACTATCTTATTTTTATTTACATTTTGATATTTTTATAATCTTGGATTTTTGTGTTAATTTTGATTCTTTAAAATATTGCATTAAAATATTTTTTTGATTACTGAGTTTTTGATTACTGAGTTATTTGGCATCTCCCCTTAAATTTTGCACCAGAAGCAAGTGGCTCACTCACCTCACCCTAGTCCCAGCCCTACAGCCATGCCTGACTTCTAGAGGACAGGGAAGTGCAATTCTGTGTTATATACTAAAGAAATAGAAATGGGGGGAAATTGGTGAATGATGCTAATGACTCATATATACAGGTAATATAATAGGTTCTGTTGTAGAATGGCTGATTGAGGAAAAATGATACAGCAAAACTCAGGACATCTTTTATTCTTCATCGAATAATAAAGTATTCCTCATCAAATAATTTGAAAATGTAATTCTACAGTTACACAGTTTATAATCCTATTATTAGTAAACACATCTCCTTTTCCTAGAAGTCTGACTTAATAATTTTACCTTGAAAAATCTCTATTTGAAAGTCAGAGTCAGATGCTTTTTTCTCAATCAATTGAGATGTAATAATTGCACTGCTGTTACCTAAAAACTCCCTGTGGATTGATTTCTTCAGGTACTCAAAAATGTTTACCTTAACTCAGTTTGCTTTATGTTTTTAGCATATTTTGGCTTGTTTTTCCTAGCTCACCATGATTTTTCTCTCTCTGACTAGCAAATAACAACAGCCAAAAAAAAAAAGCAAAAAAGAAGTGCATAGAATTTATCATATATCTGGGTTTTAAGAAACCTAAAAATCATCCTAATAATGCCCATTCAGTGTCCTCTATGATTGTACATTAAAATGCTTTAGAACATTCTTATTCCATAATATGCAGTTAGCTTATTTGTTATGAGGAACTGTTTTGTATGTGTGCAGTAATGCATTCATTTTAGTGATGTCAGTTAGTAAAAATTATGTTTGGTTACAAAACAAAGAAAATTAATGTGAACTAATACAGGATTTACATATTTCATCAGCTTTATCAATATGACTGTCTATTCTACATGAATTTCTAAGGTTCAGTAGTAGGTTTAATGACAGAAAAACAAAAGAAAAATTTCATCTCAAATAAAAGCCAGTTTTATTCCCAGCAGAAAGTCCTAACTCTCAGAAGATGTTTTTCTGTGTAGCCTTTCCTTTCTGTGTAACTGCAGTGAGCAGGTCTGTGTGTTTGGTTTATTACTCTACCACAACCTATACGTCAGCATTAGCAGTTCTCACTAAAGAGCTAGACAGTCTCCCTTCATCATAACATTAATTTATTCTCTCAGCTTCTGACATTAAAGTAGAAACATAAATGTTCAACCATAACTTGTGTGGCCTTTCTACTTGCTAAAAGGCTCTGAGAGAGCGATGGTATCAAGGGAAATGTTTTTTTTGAATACTTTGAAATTCCGTGTCTTGACAGGCAACACACTACAGTTCAGTCCCTTGAGAAACATGCCCCAAATCAATTTTATTACAAACTAAATTATTATTATTTTTTTTGCACAGAACATTTTTGTAGCGTATCATTCATAGGATTATGTCCTGAGACAGTTCAGACATTATATGAGGCACCTCCTTTATTTTTTTATATACCATATCATATGTATATAAATTAGTACAATTTATGTTATAAGTCAAATCTGATATAATTTGAAACTATGTGATTCTTGAAGACATCATGTAAAAATTTTACCTGTAATATGTTGTTCTGAACAATTGTATTAACTTAGCATAAAAAATGGAACAATTTTTATCCCATGATTTATTTTCTAAATGGAGTACAATGACCTTCCATCCTGGCAAGAAGTCTAAAAAGATATTGCTTGACCTGAAAGTCCCTGAATGGGGAGGATGACATGTATGTGAATTTTCACCTAATTTATTTTGTGGACAAATAATAGTCTATATAAATATATATACGTATGTATGTAAAAATGGTATATAACATTATATTAGTTTCAGGTATACAACATAAGAATTCCAGCTGTGTGCATATACTAAAAGTGATCACCACAATAAATCTAATTATAGTCCGTCACCCTACAATTGACCCCTTTTACGCGTTTTGCCCATCTCTCAATGCCCATCTCACCAGTGAAGCCATCTTGTCCTGGACTTTTCTTTTTTGGGAGGTTTTGATTACTCATTCAATCTCCTTACTTATAATCAGCTTATTCAGATTTTCTATTTTTTCATGATTGTTTTGGAAGATTGTATGTTTCTAGGAATTTATCCATTTTCTTCTAGGTTGTCCAGTTTATTGGCATACAATGGTTCACAGTAGTCACTTATGATCCTTTGCATTTCTGATATCACTTATAACTTCTCTTTTATTTTTGATTATATTTATTTGAGATTTTGATGTCTCTCTTGGTGAGTCTAGCTAAAGTTTTTTCAATTTTGTTTATGTTTTCATAGAACCAGTACTTAGTTTTATTGATCTTCTATTTTTTTTGGGGGGGTGGTTCTATGTCATTTATTTCCATTCTGATTTTATTATCTCCTTTCTTCTACTACCTTTGGAGTTTGTTTGTTCTTCTTTTTTCCAGTTCTTTTAGGTGAAATGTTAGATTGTTTATTTGAGATTTTTCTTATTTCTTTAGGTAGGCCTATATTGTTATGAACTGCCCTCTTAAAACTGTTTTTGCTGCATCCTAAAACTTTGGAATGTTGTATTTTCATTTCCATTTGTCTCTAGGTATTTTTTAATTTTTTCTTTGAGTTCTTCACTGACCCATTGGTTGTGTAGTAGCATGTTGTTTAATCTCCACATGTTTGTTTCTATTGTACATTAATTCATAGATTGACTAAGAGCTACCTGAAATATCAGAAATATATATCAAGTACAAAGAAGTATTTTCTCTTTCATGTTATTGAAACTCTGATGTAGTGGAATCCACAAATAATATCCTTTAAAGAAACCTGAGATAAAAATACAGAGGACCATCAGGTCAAGTATTTGTGATTACTTTTACCTCAGGACACAAGAGAGTTACAAAACCACTCTCATGCTAATCATACTCATAAATATTCATCTAAAGAGTTTTCCTCTGGTTTCAAGTGGACTGTTGAGCTATCACTCTAGTGCTCTTGAAATGCCAATATGTCCTTGCCATATTGGCAAAAACACTTGCCTCAAGTGTTTTTCTCCGAGGTAATCTTTGTATTTGTCATGGACCCTAATGATAGCTGCCGATCTGGTAGACAGTTGACAGCACTGGTACTATTGTAGGTTCTCCTCCATTCCATCCATGCTAATCATAACCACCCTTGAATGGATGCAATGCTTTCCCCTGCTCATTGTACTCTGTCACTTGCTGGGGCAACACAGCAAAGGGATTCAGACGAAGAAGATCAAATATACCTAGGATTAAATTTATTCCATTATTTGCCATTTGACTTCGACAAGTTATATAAACTTTCAAGTTTACAATTTGGGACGTTAATATATATATCATAAGATTGGAAAAATTAACTGAGATAATATAAAATTATGGCTCTGTCTAGCAAATACTAAATGTTACATATGATGGTTATGCTTATTCTCATGAATGTCAAACTCATATACTACCTTGAGATACCATTTCCTTTTATTCATTTAATAACAGAGTCTCAAGTTTCTTTCCATCATAGTTCCTCTCACTTGGAAGGAAACCCTAAGGGAGCTGGGACAGAAAACAATCAGAAACAATTGTTCCTCTGCTCTAAGTCTAACCATTGTCTCAACACTTTGATTCTCCCTATACACTACTAAATGTCTTCCCCATCAGGCACTGACAGTGAATTAAGAGCAGCCTGTCACCTTCAGAAGTTTTACTTACTGTTTCTTTTTTTCTTTTTTTTTCAAAAGGTGTTTAAGGTAAGTCACTATTTTTTTTAAACATCGTTATTGGAATATAATTGCTTTACAATGGTGTGTTAGTTTCTGCTTTACAACAAAGTGAATCAGTTATACATATACTTATGTTCTCATATCTCTTCCCTCTTGTGTGCCCCTCCCTCCCACCCTCCCCATCCCACCCCTTTAGGTGGTCAAAAACCACCGAGCTTCTCTCCCTGTGCTATGCAGCTGCTTCCCACTAGCTATCTATTTTACGTTTGGTAGTGTATATATGTCCATGTCACTCTCTCACTTTGTCACAGCTTACCCTTACGCCTCCCCATATCCTCAAGTCCATTCTCTAGTAGGTCTGTGCCTTTATTCCCATCTTGCCCCTAGGTTCTTCATGACCACTTTTTTTTTTTTTTAGATTCCATATATATGTGTTAGCACACGGTATTTGTCTTTCTCTTTCTGACTTACTTCACTCTGTATGACAGACTCTAGGTCCATCCACCTCACTACAAATAACTCAATTTCATTTCTTTTTATGGCTGAGTAATATTCCATTGTATATATGTGCCACAACTTCTTTATCCATTCATCTGATGATGGACACTTAGGTTGCTTCCATCACCTGGCTATTGTACATAGAGCTGCAATGAACATTTTGGTACATGACTCTTTTGGAATTATGGTTTTCTCAGGGTATATGCCCAGTAGTGGGATTCCTGAGTAATATGGTAGTTCCATTTGTAGTTTTTTAAGGAACTTCCATACTGTTCTCCATAGTGGCTGTACCAATTCACATTCCCACCAGCAGTGCAAGAGTGTTCCCTTTTCTCCACACCCTCTCCAGCATTTATTGTTTGTAGATTTTTTGATGATGGCCATTCTGACTGGTGTGAGATGATATCTCATTGTAGTTTTGATTTGCATTTCTCTAATAATTAGTGATGTTGAGCATCTTTTCATGTGCCTAGTGGCCATCAGTATTTCTTCTTTGGAGAAAAGTCTACTTAGGTCTTCTGTCCATTTTTGGATTGGGTTATTTCTTTTTGTTATTGAGCTGCATGAGCTGCTTATAAATTGTGGAGATTAATCCTTTGTGAGTTGCTTCATTTGCAAATATTTTCTCCCTTTCTGAGGGTTGTCTTTTGGTCTTGTTTATGGTTTTCTTTGCTGTGCAAAGCTATTAAGTTTCATTAGGTCCCATTTGTTTATTTTTGTTTTTATTTCCATTTCTCTAGGAGATGGGTCAAAAAGGATCTTGCTGTGATTTACGTCATAGAATGTTATGCCTAAGTTTTCCTCTGAGAGTTTGATGGTGTCTAGCCTTACATTTAGGTCCTTAATCCATTTTGAGCTTATATTTGTGTATGGTGTTAGGGAGTGTTCTAATTTCATACTTTTACATGTACCTGTCCAGTTTTCCCAGCACCGCTTCTTGAAGAGGCTATCTTTTCTCCACTGCATATTCTTGCCTCCTTTATCAAAGATAAGGTGACCATATGTGCATGCGTTTATCTCTGGGCTTCCTTTCCTTTTCCATTGATCTATATGTCTGTTTTTCTGCCAGTACCATACTGTCATGATTACTGTAGCTTTGTAGTATAGTCTGAAGTCAGGGAGCCTGATTCCTCCAGCTCTGTTTTTCGTTCTCAAGATTGTTGTGGCTATTCGGGGTCTTTTGTGTTTCCATACAAATTGTGAAATTTTTTGTTCTAGTTCTGTGTAAAACATCAATGGGGATGCATTGGTGGGGATTGCATTGAATCTGTATATTGCTTTGGGTAGTAGAATCATTTTCACAATGTTGATACTTCCAATCCAAGAACATGGTATATCTCTCCATCTATTTGTATCATCTTTAATTTCTTTCATCAGTGTCTTATAATTTTCTGCATACAGGTCTTTTGACTGCTTAGGTAGGTTTATTCATAGATATTTTATTCTTTTGTTGCAATAGTAAATGGAAGTGTTTTCTTAATTTCACTTTCAGATTTTTCATCATTAGTGTATAGCAATGCCAGAGATGTCTGTGCATTAATTTTGTATCCTGCTACTCTACCAAATTCATTGATTAGCTCTAGCAGTTCTCTGGTAGTATCTTTAGGATTCTCTATGTATAGTATCATGTCATCTGCAAACAGTGACAGCTTTACATGTTCTTTTCCAATTTGGATTCCTTTAATTTCATTTTTTTGCTGATTACTCTGGCTAAAACTTCCAAAACTATGTTGAATAATAGTGGTGAGAGTGGGCAACCTTCTCTTGTTCCCGATCTTATTGGAAATGGTTTCAGTTTTTCACCATTGAGAATGATGTTGGCTGTGGGTTTGTCATATATGGCCTTTATTATGTTGAGGAAGGTTTCCTCTATGCCTACTTTCTGCAGGTTTTTTAATCAAAAATGGGTGTTGAGGGCTTCCCTGGTGGCGCAGTGGTTGAGAGTCCGCCTGCCGATGCAGGGGACGCGGGTTCGTGCCCCGGTCCGGGAAGATCCCACATGCCGCGGAGCGGCTGGGCCCGTGAGCCATGGCCGCTGAGCCTGCGCGTCCGGAGCCTATGCTCCGCAACGGGAGAGGCCACAACAGTGAGAGGCCCGCGTACCGCAAAAAAAAAAAAAAATGGGTGTTGCATTTTGTTGAAAGCTTTCTCTGCATCTATTCAGATGATCATATGGTTTTTCTCCTTCAATTTGTTAATATGGTGTATCACGTTGATTGATTTTCGTATAATGAAGAATCCTTGCATTCCTGGAATAAACCCCACTTGATCATGGTGTATGATCCTTTTAATGTGCTGTTGGATTCTGTTTGCTAGTATTTTGTTGAAGAATTTTGCATCTATGTTCATCAGTGATATTGGCCTGTAGTTTTCTTTCTCTGTGACATCTTTGTCTGGTTTTGGTATCAGGGTGATGGTGACCTTGTAGAATGAGTTTGGGAGTGTACCTTGCTCTGCTATATTTTGGAAGAGTTTGAGAAGGATAGGTCTTAGCTCTTCTCTAAATGTTTGATAGAATTCTCCTGTGAATCCATCTGCTCCAAGGTTTTTGTTGGTTGGAGGGTTTTTATGTATTGAATTGCTCCTATGTCAGGTGCATAAATATTTACAAATGTTATACCTTCTTCTTGGATCAATCCCTTGATCGTTATGTAATATCCTTCTTTGTCTCTTGTAATAGTCTTTATTTTAAAGTCTATTTTGTCTGATATGAAAATTGCTACTCCAGCTTTCTTTTGATTTCCACATGCATGGAATATATTTTTCCATCCCATCACTTTCAGTCTGTATGTGTCCCTAGGTCTGAAGTGGGTCTCTTGTAGAAAGCATATATATGGGTCTTGTTTTTGTATCCATTCAGCCAGTCTGTGTCATTTGGTGAGAGCATTTAATCCATTTACTTTTAAGGTAATTAATGATATGTATTTTTCTATTCACATATTCTTACTTGTTTTGCATTTGTTATTGTAGGTCTTTTCCTTCTCTTGTATTTCTTGCCTAGAGAAATTCCTTTAGCATTTGTTGTAAAGCTGGTTTTGTGGTGCTGAACTCTCTAAGATTTGCTTGTCTGCAAAGGTTTTAATTTCTCCATCAAATATGAATGAGATCCTTGTTGGGTAGAGTGATCTTGGTTGTAGGTTTTTCTCCTTCATCACTTTAAATATGTCCTGCCAGTCCCTTTTGGCTTGCAGAGTTTCTGCTGAAAGTTTAGCTGTTAACCTTAGGGGGATTCCCTTGTGTGTTATTGGTTGGTTTTCCATTGTTGCTTTTAATATTTGTTCTTTGTATTTAATTTTTGATGGAGTGATTAGTATGTGTCTTTGCATGTTTCTCCTTGGATTTATCCTGTATGGGACTCTCTGTGCTTCCTGGACTTGATTAACTATTTCCTTTCCCATATTAGGGAAGTTTTCAACTATGATCTCTTCAAATATTTTCTCTGTCCCTTTTGTTTTCTCTTCTTCTTCTGGTACCCCTTTAATTTGAATGTTGGTGCATTTAATATTGTCCCAGAGGTCTCTGATACTGTCCTCAGTTCTTTTCATTCTTTTTTCTTTATTCTTCTCTGCAGTAGTTATTTCCACTATTTTATCTTCCAGGTCACTTATCCGTTCTTCTGTCTCAGTTATTCTGCTATTGATCCCTTCTAAAGTATTTATAATTTCATTTATTGTGTTGTTCATCATTGCTTGTTTCCTCTTTAATTCTTCTAGGTCCTTGTTAAATGTTTCTTTCATTTTCTCTTTTCTTACCAAGATTTTGCATCACCTTTACTATCATTATTCTGAATTCTTTTTCAGGTAGGCTGTTTATTTCCTCTTCATTTGTTAGGTCTGGTGGGTTTTTACCTTGCTCCTTCATCTGCTGTGTGTTTTTCATCTTCCCATTTTGCTTATCTTACTGTGTTTGGGGTCTTCTTTTTGCAGGTTGCAGGTTCGTAGTTCCCCTTGTTTTTGGTGTCTGTCCCCAGTGGCTAAGATTGGTTCAGTGAGTTGTGTAGGCTTCCTGGTAGAGGGGACTAGTGCCTTTGTTCTGGTGGATGAGGCTGGATCTTGTCTTTCTGCTGGGCGGGTCCACGTCTGGTGGTGTGTTTTTGGGTTTCTGTGGCCTTATTATGATTTAAGGCAGCCTCTCTGCTTATGGATTGGGCTGTGTTCCTAGTTGTTTTGCATAGGGTGTCCAGCACTGTAGCTTGCTGGTTGTTGAGTGAAGCTGGGTGTTGGTGTTGAGATGGAGAACTCTGGGAGATTTTTGCCATTTGATATAATGTGGAGTTGGGTGGTTTCTTGTGGCCCCGTGTCCTGAACTTGGGTCTCCCACCTCAGAGGCACATCACTGACTCCTGGCTGGAGCACCAAGAGCCTTTCATCCACACGGCTCAGAATAAAAGGGAGTAAAAATAGAAAGAAAGAAAGAGGATAAAATAAAATAAAGTAAGATAAGATAAAGTTATTAAAATAAAAAGAAAAAAAATAATTGTTAAGAAAAAAGTTAAAAAAAAAAAAGAAATGGATGGACAGAACCCTAGGACAAATGGTGAAAGCAAAGCTATACAGACAAAATCACACACAGAAGCATACACATACACACTCACAAAAAAACGAAAAGGGGAAAAATAATATATCTTGGTCCCAAAGTCCACCTCCTCAATTTGGGATGATTCTTTGTCTATTCAGGTATTTCACAGTTGCAGCGTACATCAAGTTGATCGTGGAGATTTAATCCGCTGCTCCTGAGGCTGCTGGGAGAAATTTCCCTTTCTCTTCTTTGTTCGCACAGCTCCTGGGGTTCAGTTTTTGATTTAGCCCCGCCTCTGCACGTAGGTCGCCTGAGGGCGTCTGTTCTTCGCTCAGACAGGACGGGTTTAAAGGAGCAGCTGCTTCAGGGGCTCTGGTTCATTCAGGCTGGGGGGAGGGAGGGGTACAGAGTGCAGGGTGAGCCTGCGGCAGCAGAGGCCGGTGTGGCATTGCACCAGCCTGAGGCGCGCCATGTGTTCTCCCAGGGACGTTGTCCCTGGATCACAGGACCCTAGCAGTGGCTGGCTGTACAGGCTTCCGTGAGGCGAGGTGTTTATAGTGACCTGTGCTCACACACAGGTTTCTTGGTGGCCGCAGCAGCAGCCTTAGCATCTCATGCCCATCTCTGGGGGCCTGTGCTGATAGCCTCAGCTTGCGCCCATCTCTGGAGCTCCTTTAAGCTGCGCTCTTAATCCCCTCTCCTCGCACACCAGGACAGAAAACGGCAAGAAAATGTCTCTCGCTCCTTCAGTAGCTCTAGACATTTTCCCAGACTCCCTCCCCGCTAAGCGTGGTGCAATAGTCCCCTTCAGGCTGTGTTCATGCTGCCAACCCCAATCCTCTCTCTGTGATCCGACTGAAGCCCGAGCCTCAGCTCCCAGCCCCAACCTGCCCGAGTGGGTGAGCAGACAAGCCTCTCGGACTGGTGAGCACTAGTCGGCAATGATCCTCTGTGCAGGAATCTCTCCAATTTGCCCTCCACACCCCTGTTGCCGTGCTCTCCTCAGTGGCTCCAAAGCTTGCCTCCTGCCCACTACTGTCTCTGCCAGTTAAGGGGCTTCCTAGTGTGTGGAAACCTTTCCTCCTTCACAGCTCCCTTCCACTGGTGCAGGTCCCTTCCCTATTCTTTTGTCTCTGTGTTTTCTTTTTTCTTTTGCCCTACCCAGATACGTGGGGAGTTTCTTGCCTTTTGGGAGTTCTGAGGTCTTCTGCTAGCCTTCAGTAGGTGTTCTGTAGGAGTTGTTCCATGTGTAGATGTATCTCTGATGTATCTGTGGGGAGGAAGGTGATCTCCGCATCTTACTCTTCCACCGTCTTCTCAAATACCCTGTACTGTTTCTTTTTTGGGACTCCTCAGGCCTTCATGTAAATTGTTCCTGAGTTATCTTGACTACTATAGATTGAATTGTGTGACCCCAAAATTTATATATTAAAGCTTTAAACTCAATGTGACTGTATTTGGGCTTATAAAGAGGTAATTAAAGTTAAATGAAGTCATGGGGATGAGGCCCAAATCTTAGAGGATTGGTGTCCTTATAAGAGGAGGAAGAGATAAAAGAGTTCTATCTCTTTGAGATGTGTGGACACAGTGAGAATGTGACCACCTGCAAGCCAAGAAGACAGCTCTCACCAGGACCTGAATTAGCCAGCATCATGATCTTGTACTTTTCTGCTTCTAAAACTGGGAAAAGATAACTTTCTGTTCTTTAAGCACCCAGTCTATGATATTTTGTTAAAGTGGTCCAAGCAGACTATGACATTGACCAAACACCACACTTGAAAGGCGTTTTATTTTATTTAGCTTTGCTTATGTAGCCAAAGCCCTCCTATATATACAGTTGTGTAGGTAGGAAATTCAGATCACATACAATACCTATAACTTTACCAAATTATTTTCTTATCAGCCCAAAAGCCTAGGTAATATCAAGCTTATTTAACTGAAAATATTTCCTACCTTTCATACCTCCCTCCAGCATCTCTATACTCCTGACCATCTCGTAAACTACCCCTAGATTAAATTTTCCTAAAATTTAATTTCCTATTTCTCATTAATCATTACATTACCTCTAGTGAACCCTTAGGCACATAGCATGGAATATACCCAGATTCATCACTCAGGGTCTGCCCTCAAATGGCCCTCCATAAGTAGCTAGCCTTATTTATAATGGTTTTCCTTATACAGTTCTCCAATAAGGCTGATGGCCTTATTTAAAAAATAATATTCATCCTCATAATGTTGCTTTGAAGATCAAATGAGATACTGTATGGAGAACACTCATTATATTGTCTGGGATATAATAATATATAAAATGTATTATTGTTTTTAATGATAATAACAGGCAGTTCCTGACAATTTAATATGTATTAAAATTTAGTTTTAATTTTAATCCTGTTGAAAGATAGGTAATAGTTGATTATTTTTCCCTTCCCATTTTATACATCAGAAAACCGAGCTAAAGAAAAGTTATGTAACTTGACCAAGGTCACAAGGAAGACCTTTTTGCTCATAGTAGAGCAAAAATTTTATCCTAAGCAGTGTGGTCCCAGAGTCTGCATGCTTAATTACTACTTATACTGCCTCCTTCTTCTACACTAACTTATACTATGTGCTCTGTTACATTTTTTTCCTGGAACATTCCTGAATTTTTTGCCTTCTCTTTGTGTAAAACTAAATTTTATATTTCCTTCAATGTTAGCTCAAAACTCATCTCTTTCACTATATTTCAACACACTGAATTTCCCCCTGTTTTTCTACTTGCATTATAAAACATTATAAAGCATCTGAACCCTAGCATCATGCAGCATTTACCTATATATTATAGTCTTTCAAGTATATGAAAGCTTACTCAATTTGAATGTAAACTCATAGTGACATGGACACTTTAAGTTTTATAAATTTCTGAAAGTCTTAAACATTAAAAAATGTTTGGGCTTCCCTGGTGGCACAGTGGTTGACAGTCTGCCTGCTGATACAGGGGACACGTGTTCATGCCCTGGTCCAGGAAGGTCCCACATGCCGCGGAGTGGCTAGGCCTGTGAGCCATGGCCACTGAACCTGCGCATCCAGAGCCTGTGCTCCACAACGGGAGAGGCCACAACAGTGAGAGGCCCGTGTACCACACACACACAAAAAAATGTTCAATTGGAGTACATTAAAATGAAGAATTTCTGTTTATCAAATATATCATTAAGATAATAGATAAGGGAGAAAATATTTCCAAATCATAAATTGACAAAAAAGTTGTGTCTGGAATATTGACAAAAAAGTTGTGTCTGGAATATATAATAACTCTTCCAACCAATAATAAAAAGACAAAACCTTAATAATAAAGCTAGTAAGAGATTTCAATAGGCACTTCACAAAAGAGGATATATTGTAGACAACTATATGAAAAGATGTTCAACTTTATTAGTCACCAAGAAAATGCAAATTAAAACCATAATGCAATAATACTACATGCCTGTCAGAATGATCAAAACTTTGAAAGCTGATAAATGAGTTTGTGAGTGGAGGAGAGATGAGGGAGAGTTAAAAAAACAAAAACAACTATGTGAAACAAAATTGATAGAATTGAAAAGAAAAATTAAAAAAAAAATACCCACGATTATAGTTGGAAACTTCAATATCCCTCTCTCAATATGTGTTAGGACAAATGGACTGAAACTCAGCAAGGATATAGAAGAACTCAACAACACCATCAAGTCATTGGAGCTAATCAATACTTATATAACATTTCACCCAAGTAAATAGCACATTATTTTCAAGTGCCCACAGAACATACACTAAAATAAAACAGACCTTGGGACATTAAAGGAACTTTGACAAATATAAAGAAATCAAAATCACTCCAAGTATGTTCTCTCACTATAATGGAATCAAACTAGAAATCAATAATATAAAGATAACAGGAAAATCTCAAAGCACTTGGAAATGATAAAATAAACTTTTGAATAACCTGTAAGTCAAAATCTCATGGGAGATTTTAAAAATACAGTAAACTGAATGAAAATAAAAATTCAATACATCAAAATTGTGGGAAATGGTTAAGGCAGTAATGACAGGGAAATTATGTCACCATATGTGTACATTACAAAAGAGGAAAAGTCTAAGCTTGCACCTCAAAAACCTAGAAAAAGAAAAGCAATTTATACCCAAAGTGAACAGGAATCAACAAAATTGAAAACAAAACAAAAAAACCCAAAAAAACAAAAACAATGAAATAAAATGTTTTCTTTGAAAATGTAGTAAAATTGACAAATACTTAACAAGACTGACAAAGAAAAAAAAGAGGTAAGTCAGAAATTACATATTAAGTATCAATAATGAAACAGGAGATATTACTACATACCCTCCAGATATCAAAAGTTTAAGGGAACAAATACTATGAACAACTCAAACACATAAATTTGAAAATTTAAATAAAAATTGGACAATTTCTTTAATAGCAGGAATTACTACAACTCAGTCAATATGAAAATGACTATTTTATAGCCCTATAAATATTAAAGAAACTAAAATCATAATTTCACAAAACTGTACAAAACAAAAACAGAAAACTTCCCCAAAAGAAATCTCCAGGCACAGCCATTATCACTGGAAAATTCTACCAATGGTTTAAAGAAAATTCATACCAATTCTAGACAATCTCTCCAGAAAATGAAAGAGAAAGCAACATTTCTAATTTATATCTGGGTATTATCTTGATATCAAGACCAGACAAAGAACAGAAATAAAGAAAACTACAGAACAATATTATTCATGAAAACAGACACAAAAATCCTTAACAAAATATTAGCAAATATAATTCACCAATACATAAGAAGAACTATGTACCATGATTGAGTGGGGTTTTTTCTGGGGATGTAAGACTGGTTTGATATTTGAAAAACAAAACAGATCTGCAAGTTAGTGGAGTAGGAAGACTCTAGAATTCTCTTTCCATTTTAATAGGGAGGCAAACATTTGGTAAACAGTTTTACGGGATGATCAGAGTTTCTACTAGAATTTTTAAATTTCTTACCCAGTTCAGCAGTATTATCTGAAAGTTATCAGAAAGTTGTATCTATTAAAAAGTCCTTTCCATGAATCTTCTTAAAGATGAAGCATCTTTACAAAGGCATCAGAATAAAACAATAACTGTCTATGAATGAATGACAAAAGACTTAAAAAGGCATGGTTAAAGATCTGATTACAATGTAATTGACAACTGACAAAGAAAATTAACCAAGTTGCTATAACATACAACATTTTAAGATAATAACTAGAATTATGACTGATAACATTATACAGGGCATATCCAAATTTTAGAAATTTTATATAACTTCTAGAATATTGATATTAATGACATTTACCTATATAGTATAACCTAAGAATGTTTATCACCACTCATGAGATAATGATCATTAAAATAAAAAAAAATAAATTGCACTTTATCAAAATTAAAAACTTTTGCACTGTCAAAGATCCTAATATGAAGGTGAAAAGACAAGTTGCAAACAGTGAGAATATTTTCAAACAACAGATCCAACAAACAGTGAGTATGTAGCATATATAATGCACTCTCACTACAATAAACACATTAAAAAACAAACAATCCAATTAGAAAATGAACAAAATACATGGAGACATTTAAATGAAGAGGATATGCAGAGTGCAAATAGACACCTGGAAAGATGTTCAACATCTTTAGCAGTTAGAGAAATGCAAATAAAAATCACATGAATATCATTATATGTCTATCAGAATGGTTAAAATAAAAAATAGTGACAACACAAAATGCTGGTGAAGATGCAGAGAAAGTGGACTCCTCATACATTTCTATGGAACATAGTACCATCACTCTGGAAAAATAGTTTAGCAGTTTCTTTAAAAAGTAAACATGCAGCTACCATCCAATTCAGTACTTGCATTCCTTGGCTTTTATTGCAAAGAAATTAAGACTTATGTTTGCAGAAACACATAAACACAAATTTACAGCAGCTTTATTTGTAATAGTCCAAAACTGGAAGCCACCCATAATTTCTTCAATGGTTGTCCTTCAATGAGTGATTTGTGAACAAACTGTGGTACATTCTTACCACAGAATTCTACTTGGCAATAAAAAGGAAGAAACTATTGATACATGCAACAACCTGGATGAATCTCCAGAGAACTATGCCCAGTGAAAACAAAACCAAAAAAAAAAGCCAATTCCAAAAAGTTACAAACTGTATGAATCTATTTAAATAATATTTTTGAAATGACAAAAATTATAGAAATGGTTATGTTATTTTGCTATAGTTTTGTAAGATGTTTCATTGGGAGAAACTAGGAAAAGTGTACATGAGATTCCTCTGTATTACATCTTACTCCTGTATATGAATCTAGAAATATCTAAAGTTAAAAATTTAATTAAGAGATGTAATAGATCTCATTTATATTAACAACATAAACATGATACTTTAAAACTTTAGAATAAATCTATCAAAATATCTGTCAGACTTTTATGCAAAACAATTGAAATATGTTGCAGATTACAAAATAAAGTTGAGTAAATGAATTGGAAGTTTCAATTTTATAAAAGCTTTTCCAAAATTAGTCAATGAAATATGTAAATGAATCAATATTCAACAAATCAACAAGTCAACAAGCTTTTTGGGGGGGAAGAGGAGGAGGTTATAATGAGCCAATAGTATAATTCATTAGGAAGAGACAAAGCCAAAATTATTTGGAAAAAGGAAACAGAAGGAAGGAGTGTGATATTCAAAACAGAAGAGATAAATGAGGTACCATGGTCCCCTGTCATATGCTACAATCCCCACTGCTGCTGCAGAATCTTTCTCATATTTGCAAGTTTTGAAAGCTTGATATATGTCAAAGCTGAGTAATAGATAGACCATTTAAAAAATAGTACTAAGAAAATAAGTTATTCACAGGGGAAAATATAAAATTAGATTCCAACACTACACCATACCAAACAAAACCAATTCCATGTGGAACAAAAACTTAAATGTAAAAAGCAAAACTGAAATTTTGAAAAGAAATTATAGAATATCTGTGACCTTGAGGCAGCAAAGAATTTATTATACAAGACATTTAAGGTATATTTTTTAAAGATTGTTAAATTTGAAATAATTACAATTAAGACAATATTCTATTGACAGATATCCAAAACATCATAAATAGGGTATAAAAATAAGCCATGTAACTAACAAAACCATTGTACTCAGGAAATAAAAAGAACTCTGAAATCTTAGTAAGAAAAAGAAACAGTCCAATAAGAAAATGCAGGCAAAAGATATGAGCAGACAATTTAGAGATGAGGAAATATGAATTGCCATTAATATATTTCATATTTCAAGAGTGACATATGAAATATACTAATATATAAAAATATAAGGAAATGAAAGTTAAAGCAATAATAAAATACCATTATGCACCTGTCAAATTAGCAAAAATTAAATGGTTTTACATTATCAATTTTGGTGAAGATGAGGAGAAATTAGAACTCTCAGAAACTGCTGGTGGGGCTGTTAATTGATAAAAACACATCACAAATATGAAGATTTCTGAACCCCAAATGTATATGTTGATACTTCAAGGCAATGGTCCCACAAGTGAATCTGTAGTTGTGTAGAACTGCTTACCTGCCCTAGGTTGGAAATAACCTAAATATTTAAGTAGGACTGTAAATAAATACACTGTAATATATTCAGACTAAACACTACCATGATGGCTAAAAAAAGGAGTGAGAGCTACATTTACAAGAGTTGATATATTGCAAACACATAATTTTGAGTGGAAAAGGGACTTGTGTTATTTCTCCATATAAAATTAAAAGCGTGCAAACCACTGTTCAAAAATTACTATATTTGGTTTATAGAAATATTCATATAAAATACATTTATAAAAATGTTCATGGGAGGTGCAGTGGTTGAGAGTCCACCTGCCGATGCAGGGGACACGGGTTCGTGCTCCGGTCTGGGAAGATCCCACATGCCATGGAAAGGCTGGGCCCGTGAGCCATGGCTGCTGAGCCTGTGTGTCCGGAGCCTGTGCTCCACAACGGGAGAGGCCACAACCGTGAGAGGCCCGCGTATCGCAAAAAAAAAAAAAAAGAAAAATATTCATGGGAATCATAAATATCAAAAATAGGATAGTGGTTCTACTAACAGAGGAGAGGGAGGAGAATCGTATTGGGAAGGTATACACAGTGGCCTTCAAATGAAACTTTAATACTTCTTTTAAAATTAGAGAATTAAACACTATTTAATAATTGTTTAAAAATTAAAGTATTAAATTTGGCAAAGATATAACAAGTATCAAAACTACTTGGTAGGTACATGCACGTTTATTACATTATCCTTTACATTTCTCCATGCTTTGCCGTTATCATACTAAAAAAGTTAAAATCCTTAACAACCAATGTGATAAAATAGTGAAAAAAAGAAAACTGTTGTAAGTTGTAAATTTTTAAAAATAAGTGATTTTTTTTTTTTTAACATCTTTATTGGGGTATAATTACTTTACAATGGTGTGTTAGTTTCTGCTTTATAACAAAGTGAATCAGTTATACATATACATATGTTCCCATATCTCTTCCCTCTTGCATCTCCCTCCCTCTCACCCTCCATATCCCACCCTTCAAAGTGGTCACAAACCACCAAGCTGATCTCCCTGTGCTATGCGGCTGTTTCCCACTAGCTATCTATTTTGCATTTGTTAGTGTATATATGTCCATGCCACTCTCTCACTTTGTCGCAGCTTACCCTTACCCCTCCCCATATCCTCAAGTCCATTCTCTAGTAGGTCTGTGTCTTTATTCCCTTCTTACCCCTAGGTTCTTCATGACCTTTTTTTTTTCTTCTTCTTAGATTCCATATATATGTGTTAGCATACGGTATTTGTTTTTCTCTTTCTGACTTACTTCACTCTGTATGACAGACTCTAGGTCTGTCCATCCACCTCACTACAAATAACTCAATTTCATTTCTTTTTATGGCTGAATAACATTTCATTGTATATATGTGCTACATCTTCTTTACCTATTCATCTGTTGATGGACACTTAGGTTACTTCCATGTCCTGGCTATTGTAAACAGAGCTGCAATGAACATTTTGGTACATGACCCTTTTCGAATCATGCTTTTCTTAAGGTATATATGCCCAGTAGTGGGATTTCTGGGTCATATGGTAATTCTATTTTTAGTTCTTTAAGGAACTTCCGTACTGTTCTCCATAGTGGCTCTATCAATTTACATTCCAACCAACAGTGCAAGAGTGTTCCCTTTTCTCCACACCCTCTCCAGCATTTATTGTTTCTAGATTTTTTGATGATGGCCATTCTGACCGGTGTGAGATGATATCTCATTGGTGAAAAACTGAAACCATTTCCACTAAGATCAGAATCAAGGCACGATTGCCCACTCTCACCACAATTATTCAACATAGTTTTGGAAGTTTTAGCCACAGCAATCAGAGAAGAAAAATAAACAAATGGAATCCAAATTGGAAAAGAAGAAGTAAAGCTGTCGCTGTTTTCAGATGACGTGATGCTATACATAGAGAATCCTAAAGATGCTATCAGAAAACTGCTAGAGCTAATCAATGAATTTGTTAAAGTAGCAGGATACAAAATTAATGCACAGAAATCTCAGGCATTCCTATACTCTAATGATGAAAAATCTGAAAGTGAAATTAAGAAAACACTCCCATTTACCATTGCAACAAAAAGAATACAATATCTAGGAATAAACCTACCTAAGCAGTCAAAAGACCTGTATGCATAAAATTATAAGACATTGATGAAAGAAATTAAAGATGATACAAATAGATGGAGAGATATACCATGTTCTTGGATTGGAAGAATCAACATTGTGAAAATGATTCTACTACCCAAAGCAATCTACAGATTCAATGCATTCCCTATCAAACTACCAATGGCATTTTTCACAGAACTAGAACAAAAAATTGCACAACTTGTATGGAAACACAAAAGACCCCAAATAGCCCAAGCAATCTTGAGAACGAAAAACGGAGCTGGAAGAATCAGGCTCCCTGACTTCAGACTATACTATAAAGCTACAGTAATCAAGAAAGTATGGTACTGGCACAAAAACAGAAAGATAGATTAATGGAACAGGATACAAAGCCCATAGATAAACTCAGGAACATATGGTCACCTTATCTTTGATAAAGTAGGCAAGAATATGCAGTGGAGAAAAGGCAGCCTCTTCAAGAAGCGGTGCTGGGAAAACTGGACAGGTACATGTAAAAGTATGAAATTAGAACACTCCCTAACACCATACACAAAAATAAACTCAAAATGGGTTAAAGACCTAAATATAAGGCCAATCACTATAAAACTCTTAGAGGAAAACATAGGCAGAACTGTTTATGACATAAATCACAGCAAGATCCTTTTGGACCCACCTCCTAGAGAAATGGAAATAAAAATAAACAAATGGGACCTAATGAAACTTCAAACCTTTTGCACAGCAAAGGAAATTATAAACAAGACCAAAAGGCAACCCTTAGAATGGGAGAAAATATTTGCAAATGAAGCAACTGACAAAGGATTAATCTCCAAAATTTACAAGCAGCTCTTGCAACTCAATAACAAAAAAACAAACAACCCCATCCGAAAATGGGCAGAAGACTTAAATAGACATTTCTCCAAAGAAGATATACAGATTGCCAACAAACACATGAAAGAATGATCAACATCATTGATCACTAGAGAAATGCAAATCAAAATAAGTGATTCCTAAAAACATCTATTGTTTTCATGTTTCTCCAAATCCATTACCAAGCTAAAAAGTTGAAAACGAAAGTGCACAGAGAATTATTTTACATAGCTTCTCCACATATAGTAATACAATATCACAGGATATTTCAACAGAATGTAATCAAATACCTTAATTTTTAAATCATAAAAAAGTTATTTACTCTGTATTGGTGTGCATGAGTAAATGCACCACAGCAGAATTGTCTACCCCTTGCCCGCATGAAATAGGAGGCATTGGCCAAAAAATAACTAAAATATAATTCTTTAGACTAGCTTAATTACATTAAACTGCACTGATTTATTTTAATGCTTGCTTTCCATTTTTTCTAGCTAGGAAGGTAATGTTTACATCCTATTTCCAGATAGTGGTTATTTTGAAAATAAGACAATTTAATATGCTAAACATTTATCTTTTTAAAAATACTCAATAAAATGTACACAGAACTGTTTCAGATAAAAGCTCATTTTTATAACCATATTGATATCTGTACACAATGTCTGTCAATAAATATTGATTTTAATAAATTCTTGGTGCTTAATTAATACTTGATAAAAATCAAAGTATGACTTTTTACTTTAGCTCTTCTATTAGAAAGTGATACAGCATTGTGATTTGATTTGCATTTTCAGGATGGCTAATGATATTGATCATCTTTTTGTGTGCTTATCTGTTTATCTACCATCAATATATTTCCTTGCTCACTTTTAAATTGGGCTCTTTTTTTAACCATTGAGTTTTGAGAGTTCTTTGTATGTTCTAAT
Source organism: Stenella coeruleoalba (assembly GCF_951394435.1). Classification (NCBI taxonomy): domain Eukaryota; kingdom Metazoa; phylum Chordata; class Mammalia; order Artiodactyla; family Delphinidae; genus Stenella; species Stenella coeruleoalba. Next base: position 43,330,446 of record NC_137156.1, on the reverse strand, counting down.
ACAAGAGTATTGGTTGGCAAACTGGCCCCTCTAATTGCAGGACAAGGAGAAACCGAGGAAAGAGGCAGATCTCTCTAGCTGGGTAGGTAGCAGTTTTAGTAGAAAGGAACTTACGAACGAGGTTAGTCTTGAGAGGCCGCAAGAAGAGTAGATGTCCCCATCCGCCTGCCAGAATTGCCTTAACTGGGTTCAATCATGTGCTCTAATCAGATGGTCTCAACAACACAGAGCTCTCTCAAGGCTGCATCCTTGAGAACAGCCCCACTGTGGGACTGGTGGGCAGAATGTACATTCCAAGGACAGGAAGTGGGAGGGGCCTCCAATTCCCTGGGTCCATTTCTTGGGTCAACTCGCAATCATGTCCTTCAGATGACCTCCTCCAACAAAGAAATTTGTCAGATACTTTATTTGCAAATATTTTCTTCAGTGCATAGATTTTCATCCTATTAATAGAGTCTTTCAAATATCAGAAGTTTTAATTCTGATGAGGTTTAATTTATTAATCCTTTTATGGATTGTGTATTTAGTGTCAAATCTAAGAACACTTTGCTTCCCTAGATACCCTAAATTTTCTTCTTTTTTTTTTCTAAATGTTTCATAGTTTTATATTTAAGTTCATGATCCATGTTAATTTTTGTAGGAGGTGTGAGGTTTAGGTCAATTCCATTTTTTTTTTGCCTATGAATGTCCAATTATTCCATCACCATTTATCCAAAATGCTATCTTTCCTCCATTGCATTGTTATCAAATCCCCCAAATAATGATCTCAACCTTTGTCAATCCACTGGGGCTCTTTTGGTCTTCATCTTACCCTTCAAATGCACTTGACAAGACTGATCTTGCCCTTCCTGAAATGCTCTGTCCCTCTTTCTTCCATTCCTGCTACCTCCCTCTGGAGATTTTACTCTGACTTGTCTGATTATTCTTGCAAACCATTCCCAGTTTACCTTAACCTCTCCTGTAAATATTCAAGTCTCTTCCTCCCTACCTGACTAAACAGGCATCAATTACCATCTGTGTATTGATGCTGTGGAAAAATTTTACTTCTTACAACCCTATCTGGCTCTCTGCTCTAGTCACACTGTCTTGTTGTTTCCTGAAGACGTCAAGCTCATTCTTGCCTCCCTGCCTTTGTACTCACTGTTCCATCTTTTGGCAGAGTCTTCCATCTCGCTGTTTCTTTTCATTCAGATACTCTCCAAAATATCACCTTCTCACAGATGCACTGCTTGACCAGCACTTTTAGAATGGAACCACCAACACGCCCTTCACCTTGTTGCTTTGTATTTCTTCATGGCATTTTTCTCCAACTCATGTTTTACTGTAGATTTTTTTGTCTGTTTAGAATATAAACCCCATGATGGAAGGGAGATTGTTGTCTTGTTCACTAGTATGTTCTCAGTGCATGGCACATACTAAGTACTCAACTAAGTATGTTATTTGTTGAATAAATACTTGTTGCATAGAGAGGAAAAAAAGCATTGTCATGTGTAGACAGATCTTGAATCTGATTCTTCATGCCTACGTGTGACTCGGGTAAGTTACCTATGCACATATTTCACATTTGCAACAGAGTTACTATGAGGAATAAGTGAAATGACTCTCGTAAAAGTGCTGAGCAGAGTGTCTAGTACCCAGCAGACACACGATCATATTTATATTTTTTCTTTTCACTGAATACCCATTCTTCCCTTCCTTCTATTAACAGTGATTCCAGGAAAGATGAGGTTATGGATCTGTTTCTCACCAAAAACACCTAAGCTTTGGTTAATAGTGTAGTATGGCTCTGTCAATTGTACATTTTTATTTAATATTTTTCATAAGCCTCTTAATGCTGTCAGCCTGTGCCACTGTGAGGTTGCTGAGCATGATCTCTGTCTGAAATAATCCCTCTTCTTAATCCTTCCCTTTGTAAGGCATTTGGAGAGCACTCCAGCTATTGATTCTGGTATGTCAATTAATGAACAAGACTTCAAGCATATATCCGTATCTTTTAGAATTCTATAACATTAAAATAATATTTTCTTTGCCCTTCATTCTCTGAGCCTTCAGCTTTCTGATCCTTTCAGTCTCTTTCACTCATATATTTGTCCTTCTCTGGAAACAACCTTTTTTTGTGCTCTGATATATCTTTCTAGTGTCTGACTAGAGCTGAATGGAGCTTTTCTGGGGTGGAAGCATTTGTTTTATATCAATTATTGTCAAGTGGAGGTGGAGTGGAAGTGAGTGTAGCAGAAACAGTAGGGGAGTGTTTAAAAAATATTTTTAATAAATATGACCTCCTTCCCTACCTCCACTCTTACTTCCTTCTCTTTGAGAAAACCTGTTTTTGAAATAAAGAATTTTTTCTTTCTTTCTTTTCTCTTTGCTGGGTTATTTCCATATCTTTTATCTGACAAAGATTTCTGAATCTCCTTTGAATCCAAGCAGGCTGTTTTATTGTTTCATCATCTTTCAAGTCACTTTCCCAAGAAAGCAATGGGGGGCTGAGAGCTTCCACCAAATACATACAGTTTGATTTATGTTCCTTATTGTAAAATGATCTGCTATTTTGTTTCCACCACTCACAACAACACACTATCTCTCCACTGTGGGAATAGAGATCAAGGCCAAGTTTGTAGGTACTGTCAGATTAATCTCTTTAATCTTAGCAAATGCTATGGTTTGGTTTTCTCAATGCTATGCTTCCAAAGCTTCAGTGCATCTCCATTTTATTCTACTTCAATGCAAATTGACAAGCTCATATTCAAGACCCTCTATAACTAATTAGAGACTCAACTGGCTAAACATATGTCCTTGCGTTCTGCTCTATATCACCATGATGTCCGGCTGTTCATGAGCAATACCATGTCTGTGTTTTCACATGTGTTTTGCTAAACATCTGTATCTATCTTCATCTTTAATTATCAGTGTCTTCACCATCCTTTGAGGGCCAACCTAAGTGATACCACCTCTGAAGACTTCTATTTATTTTAATCTACCTCACTATTTTATAATTTTCTTCTGTTTTTTATGACCCAAACTTTATGTTTTTATATAGCTTCCCTATCCAATGTTGTTTCTTGAGAAAATAGAGATATGATTGTCATGTGGTTGATATTTGCTGAATCAATAAATGAAACAACTTAGAGTTAAGATTCATTGTGACAAAGAAAGTAAGAAGGAAAATAAAATAAATAAAATAGCTTGGTAATCATTTGCTTTAACATTTGACATTCTGTTATATGGGCATTCTACAGCTAGTGGGCACATGGTAGGGGGCTAGGTTTGGTTGGATGTCCAACAACTTTAGTAGGAACCCCTATCTACATAAATGTACAAGAAAAAATAAGTTATTTAAGCATGGCCAGCAATTATAATCATATTTCTGCACTTCCTATGACTGCCCCTTTCCACTTCCTTTGACATTTTCATGCAGAAACACAGCTTTCCATACCTTGTCACTAACATCAATAAGTAACATTTAATATAGTCTATTAAAAATTATTTACAGACTAGGTCATATCACTGATGTTTCCAAGGGACTGTAATCCTTCCTGTTAGGGTAAATCAATAGAAATATTAACATTATAATCTTTCATTCTTAGGTTGCTCAGTTTGGAGGTGTTAAAGTTGAAATTTATTTTAAGAAATGTAAGGAATTTATTCAAGATGTTCATAGAGAATATTAAAAGAAAATATCTCAACAGAAATATGTTTGCTATTGTTAACAAAAAGTAAAACATTAAACAAGAGGGTAGAATTTCCTTAAGTCAGAGTCTCTATAGTATAAAACTCTCCTTAGGGCTTCCCTGGTGGTGCAGTGGTTGGGAGTCCGCCTGCCGATGCAGGGGACACGGTTTCGTGCCCCGGTCCGGAAAGATCCTACATGCAGCGGGGTGGCTGGGCCCATGAGCCATGGCTGCTGAGCCAGCACGTCCGGAACCTGTGCTCCATAACGGGAGAGGCCACAACAGTGAGAGGCCTGCGTACTGCAAAACAAAACAAAACAAAACAAAAAAAAAAAAACCTCTCCTTAAATTTATAGCACAGTATAGAGCCTAAAGCACTTTCACCTATTATTTCATTTGATTCTCAAGAAACCCTGGAAGGCAAGGAGGAAAATTATTGTCCTCACTTTGCAGCTGAAGAAATTGAGGTTATGACATGCTTAATTACTTTTCAAGCACCACATGCTCTCTTAGTGGCAGATCATACTTTGGTAGGAAGAATTCTTTATAGATACCCACCAAACATTAAAAATACTACCTGCAATTCTCCAAGGTGTCTGAGTCTTCTTCCTCCTGCTCTCCTCAGGTATAACACTGAGTAATTATCTTCCTCTGGCTGGCTACCCAATAAATCTTGTAGTTACAGGGAACTTCTGGGTATCTATAGGCTCTCCCACTGAAAGGAATTGGTTGAGTAGCCCATTCTCAGATGAATGAAAATTGCCACTCTTTGGTAATATCACTCAAAAAGCAGTTATAAATTCTTAAAATACTACCCCAGTTCTACAGACCTGCCCATCATTCAAGCTTGGCCATCCTGTCAGAAAACAGCCATGGGATTGAATTCTCTTTCTTGTTGATGACACATAATAACATATTCGGTGAATTAGTTTTTAAATGAAACATCCAATACCTTATAATCACCTTAAAATGTAGATTTGGAAATATAAATTAGTTTGTTACATCAATTTCATTAAGGTTCTCAGCTATTAGTCCCAGCCTTGGTAGCAACTTTTCTGGGCTTCATTTTTCTCATGTCTAAAAGAAGAAGTTTGACCCTTTCAATGATTATGGAAATTTGCTGTTTCTAAATGTTTCAGAAACATTAAATCACGGGTTATCCATAATAATTCTATGAGGTAGATGAAACTTATTATGAATTACACTTGACAGAAGAGAAAAAATTAACTTAGAGAGGTTATGTGACTACCCAAGATCATACAAATAATAAATTGAGACCCAAAGCTGCACCAGAGATTTCTACCATATATTTCTAACTGTAAAAAGCTCAAATCTACTCAGCTTTGCAATTTTCCATCAATGTAACTGTATAAATCATGACACCTTCTTCTATGCTCTTTAAAAACATTAATAAAAAGGACAGGGAGATCTTTAGGATGGCACAGGTGTAAGACATGGAGGTCACCTTCCTCCCCACAAATAAATCAAAAATACACCTACATGTGGAACAACTCCTACAGAACACCTACTGAATGCTGGTAGAAGACCTCAGACTTACCAAAAATCAAGAAAATCCCCACGTACCTGGGTAGGGCAAAAGAAGAAACAGAGACAAAAGAATAGGGATGGGACCTGCACCTCTAGAAGGGAGCTGTGAAGGAAGGAAAGTTTCCATACACTCGGAAGCCCCTTCACTGGTGGAGCTGGGTGGGTGTGTAGGGGGAAAGCTTCGGAGCCATGGAGGACAGTGCAGCAACAGGGGTGCAGAGAGCAAAGCAGAGAGCTTCTCACACAGAGAATTGGTACCAATCCACACTCACCAGCCTGAGAGGCTTGTCTGCTCACCTGCCAGGGCGGGTGGGCACTGGGAGCTGAGGCTTAGGCTTTGGAGATTAGATCTCAGGGAGATGACTGGGGTTGGCTGCATGAATACAGCATGAAGGGGGCTAGTGCATCACAGATAGCCAGGAGGAAGTCTGGGGAAAACTCTGGACCTGCCAAGAGACCATTGTTTTGGAGTGTGCGAGGGGAGGGGATTCCTTCCCTGTCTGCCCACAGAAGGCAGAGCACTACCTAAACAAGCTGCAGAAATGGGCTATCAGCTCACACCACAGAGATGGACATGAAATGCTAACACTGTTGCTGCAGCCACCAAGAATCCTGTATGCAAACAAGTCACTATCCACACACACCCCACCCCCCGCCAGGGAGCCTGTGCAGCCCACCACTGTCAGGTTCCCGTGATCCAGGGACAACTTCCCTGTGAGAACACATGCGTGCTCAGGCTGTTGCAATGTCATGTTGGCCTCTGGCACCACAGGCTCACCTGGAATTCCAGTTATAACTACCGTACCCCTCTCTCCCGCTGGCATGAGTGAACCAGAGCCCTCTAATCAGCCTCTGCTTTAACCTTATCCTGTCTGGGTGGGAACAGAAGCCTGTGGGTAACCTACATGCAGAGGTGGGGCCAAAACCAAAGCTAAACCCCAGGAGCTGTGTGAACAAAGAAGAGAAAGGGATATTTCTTGGTGCATCCTCAAGAGCAATAGATTAAATCCCCACAATCAACTTGATGTATCCTATATTAATGGATATCTGAATAGACAAAGAATCAACCCAAAATTAAAGTGGTGGACTTTGGGAGCAACTGTAGACTTGGGGTTTGCTGTCTGTGACTGACTTGTTTCTGATTTTTATGTTTATATTGGTATAGATTTGAGCGCTGGTAACATTGGTGGATTTGTTTATTGGTTTGGTTGCTCTCTTTTTTTTAATTCCCTTTTTATTTTCTTATTTTAATTATTTTATTTAATTTTATTTAAAAATATTCTTTTTCTTTCTTTTTTGTCCCTTGTTTTCAGAGCCATGTGGCTGACAGGGTCTTGGTGCTCTGGTCTGACCTCAGACCAGAGCCTCTGAAATGGTAGAGCCCAGTTAAGGACATGAGACCACCAGAGACCTCCCAGTACCATGTAATATCAATCAGAGAGAGCTCTCCCAGAGAACTCTATCTCAATGCTAAGACCCAGCTCCACTCAACAATCAGCAAGCTACAGTGCTGGACACCCTATGCCAAACAACTAGCAAGACAGGAACCCAACCCGACCCATTAGTGGAGAGGCTGCCTAAAATCATAATAAGCTCACAGGCACCCCAAAACACAACACCGGATGCAGTCATGCTCACCAGAAAGACAAGATCCAGACTCATCCACCAGAACAGAGGTACCAGTCCCCTCTACCAGGAAGTCTACACAAGCCACTGAAATAACCTCACGCACTGGGGGCAGACACAAAAAACAATGGAAATTATGAACCTGCAACTGCAAAAAAGAGACCACAAATACAGTAAGTTAAGCAAAATGAGAAGACAGAGAGACACACAACAGATGAAGGAGAAAGGTAAAAACCCTCCAGACCAAACAAATGCAGAAGAAATAGGCAGTCTACCTGAAAAAGAATTCAAAGTAATGATACTAAAGGTGATCCAAAATCTTGGAAATAAAATGGAGAAAATACAAGAAATGATTAACAAGGACCTAGAAGAACTAAAGAGCAAACAAACAATGAAAAACAACACAATAATTAAATTAAAAATTCTCTAGAAGGAATCAATAGGAGAATAACTGATGCAGAAGAATGGATAAGTGACTTGGAAGTTAAAATAGTGGAAATAACTACCACAGAACAGAATAAAGGAAAAAGAATGAAAAGAACTGAGGACAGTCTCAGAGACCACTGGGACAACATTGAATACACTAACATTTGAATTATAGGTCTCCCAAAAGACAAAGATAAAAAGAAAGGGACTGAAAAAATATTTGAAGAGATTATAGTTGAAAACTTCCCTAACAGGGGAAAGGAAATAGTCAAGTCCAGGAAGCACAGAGAGCCCCATACAGGATAAATCCAAGGAGAAACATGCCAAGACACATATTAATCAAACTATCAAAAATTAAATACAAAGAAAAAATATTAAAAGCAGCAATGGAAAAGCAACAAATACAATACAAGGGAATCCCCATAAGTTTAACAGCTGATCTTTCAGCAGAAACTCTGAAAATCAGAAGGGAGTGGCAGGACATATTTAAAGTGATGAAAGGGAAAAACCTACAACCAAGATTACTCTACCCAGCATGGATCTCATTCAGATTTGACAGAGAAATTAAAACCTTACAACAAGCAAAAGCTAAGAGAATACAGCACCACCAAACCAGCTTTAAAAAAATGCTAAAGGAACATCTCTGGGCAGGAAACACAAGAGAAGGAAAAGGCCTATAATAACAAACCAAAAGAAAAAAAAAAAGAAAATGGTAATAGGAATATACATATCAATAATTACCTCAAATGTTAATGGATTAAATGCTCCAACCAAAAGACATAGACAAGTTGAATGGATACAAAAACAAGACTTGTACATATGCTGTCTACAAGACACCCACTTCTGACCTAAGGTCACATACAGACTCAAAGTGAGGGGATGGAAAAAGATATTCCATGCTAATGGAAATCAAAAGAAAGCTAGAGTAGCAATTCTCATTTCAGACAAAATGTATTTTAAAATAAAGACTATTAAAAGAGACAAAGAAGGACAGTACATAATGATCAAGGGGTCAATCCAAGAAGAAGATATAAAAATTGTAAATATTGATGCACCCAACATAGGAACACATCAATACATAAGGCAAATGCTAACAGCCATAAAAGGAGAAATTGAAAGTAACAGAATAATTGAAGGGGAATTTAACACCCCACTTTCACAAATGGATAGATCATCAAAAATGAAAATAAATAAGGAAACACAAGCTTTAAATGTTATATTAAGCAAAATGGACTGCATTGATATTTATAGGATATTCCATCCAAAAACAAGAATACACTTAGTTTTCAAGTGCTCATGGAATATTCTCCAGGATAGATCATACCTTGGGCCACAAATCAAGCCTGGTAAATTTAAGAAAATTGAAAGTGTATCAAGTATCTTCCAACCAGAATGCAATGAGAATAGATATCAAAGACAGGAAAAAATCTTAAAAAATACAAACACATGGAGGCTAAACAATACTAAAAAACGAAGAGATCACTGAAGAAATCAAAGAGGAAATGAAAAATTACCTAGAAACAAATGACAATGGAGACACGAAGACCCAAAACCTATGGGATGCATCAAAAGCAGTTCTAAGAGCGAAGTTTATAGCAATACAATCCTACCTTAAGAAACAGGAAACATCTCGAATAAACAACCTAACCTTACACCTAAAGCAATTAAAGAAAGAAGAACAAAAAAAACCCAAAGTTAGCAGAAGGAAAGAAATCATAAAGATCACATCAGAAATAAATGAAAAAGAAATGAAGGAAACGATAGCAAAGATCAATAAAAGTAAAATCTGGCTCTTTGAGAAGATAAACAACAGAATACACATTTTTCTCAAGTGCTCATGGAACATTCTCCAGGGTAGATCGTATCTTGGGTCACAAATCAAGCCTTGGTAAATTTAAGAAAATTGAAATCGTATCAAATATCTTTTCTGACAACAACACTATGAGACTAGATATCAATTACAGGAAAAGATCTGTAAAAAATACAAACACATGGAGGCTAAACCATATACTACTTAATAACGAAGTGATCACTAAAGAAATCAAAGAGGAAATCAAAAAATACCTAGAAACAAATGACAATGGAGACACGATGACCCAAAACCTATGGGATTCAGCAAAAGCACTTCTAAGAGGGAAGTTTATACGAATACAATTCTACCTTAAGAAACAGGAAACATCTCAAATCAACAACCTATCCTTGCACCTGAAGCAATCAGAGAAAGAAGAACAAAAAAACCAAAAGTTAGCAGAAGGAAAGAAATCATAAAGATTAGATAAGAAATAAATGAAAAAGAAATGAAGGAAATTATAGCAAAGATCAAAAAACTAAAAGCTGGTTCTTTGAGAAGATAAACAAAATTGATAAACCATTAGCCAGATTCATCAAGAAAAAAAGGGAGAAGACTCAAATCAAGAGAATTAGAAATGAAAAAGGAGAAGTAACAACTGACCCTGCAGAAATAGAGAGGATCATGAGAGATTACTACAAGCAAATATATGCTAATAAAATGACCAACTGGAAGAAATGGACAAATTCTTAGAAAAGCACAACATTCCGAGACTGAACCAGGAAGAAACAGAAAATATAAACAGACCAATCACAATCACTGAAAATGAAACTGTGATTAAAAATCTTCCAACAAACTAAAGCCCAGGACCAGACAGTTTCACAGGCAAATTCTATCAAGCATTTAGAGAAGAGCTAACAGCTATCCTTCTCAAAATCTTCCAAAACATAGCAGAGGGAAGAACGCTCCCAAACTCATTCTATGAGGCCACCATCACCCTGATACCAAAGCCAGGCAAAGACGCCACAAAAAAAGAAAACTACAGATCAATATTACTGATGAACATAGATGCAAAAATTGGCCATAGAATACTAGCAAACAGAATCTAACAGCACAGTGAAAGGATCATGCACTATGATCAAGTGGAGTTTATCCCAGGAATGCAAGGATTCTTCAATATACACAAATTAATCAATGTGATACACAATATTAACAAACTGAAGGGTAAAATCCATATGATCATCTCAATAGATGCAGAAAAAGCTTTTGACAAAATTCAATACCCATTTATGATAAAAAAAAACTCTCCAGAGAGTAGGCACAGAAGTAACTTACCTCAACATAATAAAGGCCATATATTACAAACCCACAGCCAACATTGTTCTCAATGGTGAAAAACTGAAAGCATTTCCTCTAAAATCAGGAACAAGACAAGGATGCCTAAGCTCACGAGTATTATTCAACATAGTTTTGGAAGTTTTAGCCACAGCAATCAGAGAAGAAAAAGAAATAAAAGGAACCCAATTCAGAAAAGAAGAAGTAAAACTGTCACTGTTTGCAGATGACATGATACTATACATAGAAAATCCTAAAGATGCTACCAGAAAACTACTAGAGCTAAACAATGAAGTTGGTAAAGTAGCAGGATACAAAATTAATGCACAGAAATCTCTTGCATTCCTATACACTAATGATGAAAAATCTGAAAGAGAAATTAAGGAAACACTCCCATTTACTATTGCAATGAAAAGAATAAAATACCTAGGAATAAACCTACCTAAGGAGAAAAAAGACTTGTATGCAGAAAACTATAAGACATTGATGAAAGAAATTAAAGATGATACAAACAGAGGGAGAGATATACCATGTTCTTGTATTGGAAGAATCAACGTTGTGAAAATAACTATACTAAACAAAGAAAACTACAGACTCAATGCAGCCCTATCAATCTATGAATGACATTTTGCACAGACTAGAACAAAAAATTTCGAAATTTGTATCAAAAAACAAAAGACCCTGAATAGCCAAAGCAAGCTTGAGAAAGAAAAACAGAGCTGGAGGAATCAGGCTTCCTGACCTCAGACTATACTACAAAGCTGCAGTAATCAATACAGTATGGTACTGGCACAAAAACAGAAACATACATCAATGGAGCAGGATAGAAAGCCCAGAGGTAAACCCATGCACTTATGGTCATCTTATCTTTGATGAAAGAGGCAAGAATATACAATGGAGAAAAGACAGCCTCTTCAATAAGTGGTGCTGGGAAAAAAGACCTACATGTAAAAGAATGAAATTAGAATACTTCTTAAAATCATACACAAAAATAAACTCAGAATGGATTAAAGACCTAAATGTAAGGCCAGACACCATAAAACTCTTGGAGGAAAACATAGGAACAAAACTTTTTGACATAAATCACAGCAAGATCCTTTTTGACCCACCTCCTGGAGAAATGGAAATTAAAATGAACATAAACAAATGGGACTTAATGAAACTTAAAAGCTTTTGCACAGCAAAGGAAACCATAAACAAAACAAGAGACAACCCTCAGAATGGGAGAAAATATCTGCAAATGAATCAACTGACAAAGGATTAATCTCCAAAATTTACAAGCAACACATGCAGCTCAATATCAAAAAAAAAAAAAAAAAAACAAACAACACAATCCAAAAATGGGCAGAAGATCTAAATAGACCTTTCTCCAGAGAAGATATACAGGTTGCCAACAAACATATGAAAGGATGCCCAACATCATTAATCATTAGAGAAATGCAAATCAAAACTAGAATGAGGTATCACCTCACACTGGTCAGAATGGCCATCATCAAAAAATCTACAAACAATAAATGCTGTAGAGGGTGTTGAGAAAAGTGAACCCTCCTGCACTGTTGGTGGGAATGAAAATTGATACAGCCACTATGGGGAACAGTATGGAGGTTCCTTACAAACCTAATACTAGAACTACCATATGACCCAGCAATCCCACTACTGGGCATATACCCTGAGAAAACCATTATTCAAAAAGAGTCCTGTACCACAATGTTCATTGCAGCACTATTTACAATAGCTAGGATATGGAAGCAAGCTAAGTGTCCATCAACAGCTGAATGGATAGAGAAGGTGTGGCACATTTATACAATGGAATATTACTCAACCATAAAAAGAAAAGAAACTGAGTTATTTGTAATGAGGTGGATGGACCTACAGTCTGTCATACAGAGTGAAGTAAGTCAGAAAGAGAAAAACAAATACCATAAGCTAACATATATATATGGAATCTAAAAAAAAAAAAAAGGTTCTGATGAACCTAGGGGCAGGATAGGAATAAAGACTCCGACGTAGAGAATGGACTTGAGGACACGGGGAAGGGGAAGGGTAAATTAGGACGAAGTGCGTGAATAACATTGACATATAAACACTACCAAGTGTAAAATAGGTAGCTAGTGGGAAGCAGTTACATAGCACAGGGAGATCAACTCGGTGTTTTGTGACTACCTAGAGGGGTGGGATAGGGTGACGTAAGATGGTGGGGATATGATGATATATGTATACATATAATTGATTCACATTTTTATACAGCAGAATCTGACACAACATTGTGACACAATTATTCTCTAGTAAAGATATTAAAAAAGAAAACAAAAGGACACAACCTACAGTTTATTAACTGAGCACACTAATATATTGAACCAAGGATTTTCCATTTTTTTTCACATGTCTTTGGAGCAATGTTTTCAATATCATATGCAATTTCCTGACTGCAAGTGGAAAAGCAGGCAAGCTGCTTGTGAACTGGATGAAATATTCCAGAATAGAAGAATTACTAGATGCAATTGGGAGAGGACTCATCTTGATGAATTTGAGATAGAATTCTAAACATGTCTGTACATATCTTCACTAATCATACTCATCTCACCCTCAAAGGAATGATCCCACAGAGTAAAAAACCCTCTGGGTCAAGAATCTCTCATGTAAATACTTGTTTAGACAGTTTAAAAATAGGCTTTATTTGTTCATTGTTATATAAGTCCCTCCCAAGATTTCTCTTCATAATGAGTAATACGTTGGGATTGGCTGATGGCCTGGTATTGAGATAGCTAGCAAATCTTAATGCTAAGACAGGTCGCCAATATATATTCTGACTTGAGTCCATGGGAATGAGAAGTGGTGTAGTTTAGCAGATTTCCTGTCAGAAGTGGTCTGGGCACCTGTCTGTAACAGATAGAAATAACTTTGTGACAATCAGGGATGAAAGTCTAAAGATTATAGGAATGTAGAAACTCAGAAATTGATGAAGAAAGTCCCCCATGAGTTTGGTTGGAGGCAACTCAGTAGAAGAGAGTCATGAAATCTAGTTACAGCTCTCCATGCTGGGTTTGTGTTTTGGATAAAGAACTTCAGCCTTCAGTACATTGATTTAATGCCAGCCACAGTCACCATCCTCAGCTTGTTAAAAGCAGAGTTTTGATTCAAGAGATATGAAAAAACTTTAAGGAGTTTAATGTAGTTGCTGTTTTCTATTAATGTGCCAAGTTCAATTTTAAACTGAGAGGATAGGGGAGAAAGCAGAATTGTATTGTGGATTGACAGCCTGCTATAGTTTCATTTACTCATAAAAGAAATAATAACAAGACACTTTGTCATCCGCATATAAAATTTACTCATTCCTGGAATTAGAAGTACGGAGAATCTTATGATGAAAATATCTGACAAATTTCAATTCAAGGCAAAGATACATAGGTAATAAATATATTCAATAATGGATAGTCCTTTCCTTTGAAAAATGTTTAGAACAAATGACTCTGATGACCTAAAAATGTTATCTTATAAACATTTCCAAATTTAAATTTCCATAATGCTTCAGAAAAAAATGAGTTTCGTTTTCCTAAATTTATAAAACTATTGACATTAACATGAATGCATATTTTACAAGTGATGCTCTTTTAAAAAATACAGACATCTGTAATGTGTTGTTTTACAAGAGTCCTTGGGCTAAAACTTGATGAAATTGGCACATCTCCCTCATTCCTTTAGAAGCAGACAAGAAAGCCAGGTTGCAATGTTACCTGTCTCTCTATCTTGGCTCCAAACTCCAGAAACAATCATCAAAGTCACACCCAGATTGCTTGTTTTGTAATGTAGAGAACAACTTGAAAAGAGGAAAGAAAATGTTGGCTCCCATATTGTGGTCAAATGACCCAGAGAGTAGATTTCCAAATTCCTACTTAAATATATTGTGTTCATATGAACAAGTATCCCAGATCAGGTGGGGCAAACTTCCCCAAGGTTGGATATGAAGTTCTGATGCTTCCTTCACAACAAAAAAACAGATTCAGTGTTTTTTTGTTTTTTTTTTTCAGTAATGCCAAGAAAACCCAGATAGAGTAGGTGGAGCCATTTAAATTATAACTCTCCTGAGAAATTCATTCATCCACAGAGATCCTTTCTAATTACATTATTGTTCTCTACACCTTCATGCTTAAGTAATGCAGTATTAATTCATGAAAATAACTAAATCTCTGTCTAGTGGGTTTTGTTGAACCATTCTCATTCTTTTAAAGTACATGTTCTGATATTCTGGATTTATCGCTGGGGACTGGAAAAGAGAAGGTATTTTTCCCCTCACACCTTGTCTCAACTTAAGGGCAGAAATGATGGTAAATTTTCCTCTACTGGTGTCTTGGACCATGTAGATGTTTGGATCAAGCATAAGACAAAGGAGAAGATATCATATCAGAGGGCAGTAAAGGCAAAAATGTGAATTAGTAAGAAAATGCTAAACTTAGGGTTAGACATTGCTGTTAAAGCATCTCAGTGCAACTTACTACTAGCTTTGTGACTTTCAATTACTAACCTCTTAAGCTTCCATTTCTTCATCCAAAAGATGGAATTAATACATTTGCCTTGCTGTGTTATTGAGAGAATTAGATATCATATATGTTTAGTGCTTAATACAGTGCCAGATCCAGAACAGCCACTCAGTAAACTGTAATTACTTTCTACTTTAGTCTCAGATTACTTTCAAAAATATACTCATAAATTATTTCTAATAATCAGATCTAATCTTTATTGAGCTCTTTATATAAGAACAATGAGAAAATATGTTTCATCTCATTTAATTTCTACTATATTGCTTGAATATTTGATATAATTATTCCAGTTTTACATATGTAAAAATTGAGACCTGTCTAGGTCAAGTAATTAGTCCAAGGTTAAATAGCTGAAAATGGATGAGTGGGAATTCAAATTCAAATCTAACTCCAAATCCCATACTATCAATCAGTAATCCTATAAGGGCTTTGTGGTGAAGTGCAACCCAAGCTATTTCCTAAATCTTAACTATCAAGCCCCATCAAGAAAAGAGTAGAACAAAGCATTCAGTGTGTATTTGGTTTTTTGTTTTGTTTTGTTTTAATTTATTTTATTGGAGTTATAGTTGATTTACAATGTTGTGTTAATTTCTACTGTACTGCAAAGTGATTCAATTATAAATATATTCTTTTTCATGTTCTTTTCTATTATGGTTTATCAAAGGATATTGAATATTTTTCCCTGTGCTGTACAGTAGGATCTTGTTGTTTATCCATTAGTGTGTATTTGTTGATGGTAATTGTTGATAGTGTTGAGATAAGGATTTATAAAGGCAAATCATATACAGGTAAGAAATGATAGAATGAGTAAGAGTCCTTCAGGGCACTTATGCTACCTTAGAAAACCTTGTTCTGTCTGATGCCCTTCTCTTTCTGGACACAGAGAGGCATAACTTTGTCCTACTTCTACCTTTGGTATAATCTAGAGTTTTCCCTAATTTCCATCCTATGCCTCAGGAAGTCATTCTTATTAGTTCTCATAAGACTTATGTCTCTATAGGGTCCAGTCCCACATAATCACCAACATCCATCACCTTGCAAGATTGTCCAAGCTTCTGAGCCAGTTCCACCTCCATAGCAGGCAGGGTATTCTGGGCCTTAGAAGCATCATTCTATAGGGTCAAATTTGTAGCTGTAGACCTGGCATCCCATCTTCCTGGTAAGCCTTGAGCAGAAAAGAGTCCACTGAAATTTAGTCTTTCAAAAAAATTTACAGAATCTTCCAAGTCCTTATCATGTGTCCACTGTCATCAATCTCCTACCTCCCTTTAGATCTTGCTATGAATACTAAAACAACATATCTCAAGGCATAGATATGCCCTTGTAACAATGCAAGCAATCGTGAGTCTGTAAATAATCAGACTTTATGAGGATGATACTCAGGAATCTGAATTTAAATAAGCTCACCCAGGTAATTCCTATACATACTAGTTTGAGAACCACTACTTGGTCCACAATTCTATTGTCTTGCTAAACATTGAACATCATAGCTGTCTGGAATCTCCCTCTCCTGGGATCCATAAGAAGATCCATTGGATTCTGGATCTGGACACTCATCAGAGTCAATCACAAATGACCTGCACACATCAGGGTAATCTAGCTCAACTGTCCACCCATCGCCCCTCCTGGGCCAGCCCTGCCTTCTCCCTTCTCCCCACCCATCGAACATGTCAAAGTCCCTGCAGACCAAAGTTCCAAACTCTCACATGACTCTCAGGGTTCTTTTCCCCAATGCACTCTTCTTTTTCTTTTTACTTCTTTCTCTCTTACCATTCTGATGTTTGGGTTCCTTCTGTCCTTCTATCCTTCTGTCCTTCTGTCCTTCTGTCCTTCTGTCCTTCTATCCTTTAGCTACCAGCAGCCAGGCTTTTTAGTTTTGTGCTGCCCAAAGGAAACCATGATAACGTTTTTACATTTCCACAGGGAAATTCACAACCAACTCAGAACTGTAGTCAAGAAATACCATGATAGGGAATTTTCTTCATTCTCTATCATTCATTAATCACAGAAGACCATATCAAACAGAGTGTGATGAAGTGTAAAGTGTAATGTTAACTCTTTACACCTATTTGGATCTTGATGT
The DNA here is from genome assembly GCF_951394435.1 of Stenella coeruleoalba. Lineage (NCBI taxonomy): Eukaryota > Metazoa > Chordata > Mammalia > Artiodactyla > Delphinidae > Stenella > Stenella coeruleoalba. The sequence continues at coordinate 43,313,430 of NC_137156.1, read as the reverse complement.
TAGTTTCGCTTTTGTTATATAAACCAGCTTATTTCTCAAAATGCAGGTTATAACCCATTGGTGGTTTATGGAATCAATTTATGATTCTCTATCAGTACTTAACAAATAGAATAAATAAGAAATATCAGATTTTATTACATAGTGGAAGAGTAAGTATTATATAATGAGAACATTTTCATGAATGTGTGTATTTGTGTGAATATTGGGGCATGATGGAAAGTGTTTTAATTTTTAGTTGTGATCCATGATTATTAAAAAAAGTCAAAGCCATTTCTCTAAATTTTAGAGGATTAGAACTATTGTCTGCATGCTGTGAGGTCAGAATGTCTGTTTATGTGAAAGCTTTCTCTCCAGGGAACGAAGCCTCTCTATTTTCTTTCTCAAATAAAGCATGTGTTTTCTTCAGTTGACACAAATCAGTCAGAGCTTAAACTCTCCATCTTGATGCTGCTTCATCTAATTTAATAGAAATATAAAATGTTGACACATACTGTATTTAATCTACTACATACTTGACTATCATCTCATTGTCAATTTTGTCAACTGTAAAAATGGAAATATAAAGACAGGGTTTTTGATAAAGATTAAATGAGATAATTTACATCAAATACTGAGAATCAATGTTTAGCACATAGGAAACCATCAAGAAATGTCAGCCATCATCATTATTATCACATTCAATTACACAAATTATTATTATTATCATATTCAATGACATAAACCAGATATACTTTTTAAATCAGATCAATGCAAATAGGAAAAAAAGAAAACACTCAGCACCAAAATCTTGGAGTCTAAAACTGTTATAAATTTGTTCAAAGGTTATCGGAAAGGCTTCTTATAAAGTCTCAGAGGGAAATTCAAGGAAAAATGGTCTCCGTTCATGCTCTTACCAAATTGTTTAAGGCTAATTAGCTATTGAACGTCAGCCAAAACAAACATGGACAACCCCCTAAGATCTAAGAATACACAATACTATAAACTGAATACTTGAGGTTATTCTTCTTCTGACAACCATGGAGTAGTGAGGTGGAGAGAGAGAGAGTCTGAAAACCCTTTAAAACTGATTTTACTTCATTAACCCACTGTTGTTTATCTCTGCACATCTTTCTTCCCCATTTAACTTGTACAAAAGGAAGAGCCAGCCCTCGTGTGAAGGGGCAAGTTGGTGTGTGTCTTCAGCTACCACTGTCCCTGTTTATTTGCTATAACAAAACCTTTGTGTTCAAGGTGCTGTGAGTCACCATGAGTGCAATTAAGTACGTAGTGGGTATGAATTTACAGAGCCACCCTTTTTTACTGCTCTGTGTTCACCACTGCCAGTTCCCTGGATTTATGAGGCCTGGGAAAGTCTGATGTTACTACCACAGCCTGGCCTCTTGGAGACTGCATTATTTAAAATAGGTCACTCATATTGGTTAATGTTTAGAGAATTTTTTAAAAGTAGATTTTGATTATGTCTATGAAAGACAAGTTGACTGACAGCTTTTGACTGCCCAGTGGTAAGGCTTATTAAACAATTATTCCACTGTGTTCTCAATAAGGTCATTCAACTGCCCAGGCTTGCCCTAGTCCGTTGGGAATCTGGCTCAAAGGTTTCTGCTGATTGGAACATTCAAGTGTAGAAAAGGAAAGTAATGATTGTTTTATAATCATTTTGACTCCATTTAACTAAATGTTGGATGTGGAATTAAGGTAGGGGGAGAAGGCAGTGTTGTAAGAAAGAAAGAACTGAGAAAAATGCACAAACTCAAGAAGTCGTAGAAAATAGCTCAATTCTATCACAGACCTACCTCAGAGATATTGTGGATTCTGTTCCAGACCACCACAATAGAACAAATATTGTGATAAAATGAATCACATGAATGTTTTGGTTTCACAGTGCATATAAAAAGTTGTGTTTACACTATGCTGTAGTCTATTTAGTGTGCAAATGCATTATGTGTAAAAAAACAATGTACGTATGTTAATTAAAATATACTGCCCAAAATGCTAACCATCATCTGAGCTTTGGGTGAGTGATAACATTCTGCTGGTGGAGGGTCTTATCTCGGAGTTGACAGCTGCTGACTGGTCAGGCTGGTGGTTGCTGAAAGTTGGGTGACTGGCAATTTCTTAAAGCAAGACACATCCATTGGCTCTTCCTTTCATGAATGATTTCCCCACAGCAGGCAAGGCTGCTTCATAGCATTTTACTCACAGTAGAACTTCTTTCAAAATTGGGGTAAGTCCTCTCAAACTCTGTCACTGCTTTATCAACTAAGTTTATGGAGCATTCTAAATCCTTTGTTGTCATTTCAACAATCTTCACAGTGTCTTCACCAGGAGTAGATTCCATCTCAAAAAAAAAAAAAAACTTTTGCTGATTCATAAGAAGCAACTCCTCATCTGTTCAAGTTTTATCCTGAGATGACAGCAGTCCAGTCACATCTTCAGGGTCCACTTCTAATTCCAGTGCTCTTGCTGTTTCCACCACATCTACAGTTACTCTCTCCACTGAAGTCTTGAACCCCTCACAGTCATCCATGAAGGTTAGAATCAACTTTTTCCAAACTCCTGTAAATGTTGATATTTGGACCTCTTCCCATGAATCACAAATGTTCTTAATGGCATCTAGAATGGTGAATCCTGTCCAGAAAGTTTTCAGCTGATCATGCCCAGATCTATCAGAGATATCACTATCTGTGGAAGCCCTAGCCTTATGAAATGTATTTCTTAAATCATAAGACTTGAAAGTCAAAATTATTCCTTGATCCATGGGCTGCAGAATGGATGTTGTGTTAGCAGACATGAAAGCAACATTAATCTTACTGTACATCTCCATCAAGTTCTTGAGTAACCAGGTACATTGTCAATGAGCAGTAGTATTTTGAAAGGAATCTTTTATTTTGAGAAGTAGGTCTAACAGTGTGTTTCATGTATTCAGTAAACCATGTTGTAAACAGATGTGTTGCCATCAAGGCTTTGTTTTTCTATTTATAGATCAGAGGCAGAGTAGATATAACTCTTAAGGAACCTAGGATTTTCAGAATGGTAAATAAACATTGGATTCAACTTGAAGTCACCAGTTGCATTAGCCTCTAACAAGAGAGTCAGCCTGTCCTTTGAAGCTTTGAAGCCAGGCATTGACTTCTCCTCTTCAGCTATGAAAGTCCTACATGGCATCTTCTTCAAATAGAAGGCTGTTTCATCTACATTGAAAACCTGTTGTTTAGTGGAGTCACCTTCATTCATTATCTTAGCTAGATTTCTTCTGGATAATTTGGGGCAGCTTCTACATCAGCACTTGCTGCTTCACCTTGCACTTTTATGTTATGGAGATGGCGTCTTTCCTTATGAACCAACCTCTGCTAGCTTCAGACTTTTCTTCTGCAGCTTCCTCACCTCTCTCTGTCTTCATAAAATTAAGAAGAGTTAGGGCTTTGACCTGGATTCAGCTGGCTTGATTTTCTATCCAGACACTAAAACTTTCTCCACATCAGCAATAAGGTTGTTTCACTTTCTTATCATTTGTATGTTCACTGGAGTAGCACTTTGAATTTCTTTTTAAGAACTTTTCCTTTGCATTCACAACTTGGCTAATAGTTTGGTACAAGAGGCCTAGCTTTCAGCCTATCTTGGCTTTTGGCATGTCTTCCTCACTAAACTTAAGCATTTCTAACTTTGATTTAAAGTGAGAGACATGCAACTCTCCCATTTACTTGAACACTTGGAGGCAATTGTAGAGTTATTGATTGGCGTAATTTCAATATTGTTGTGTCTCAGGGAATAAGGTAGCTGAGGGAGAAGGAGAGACAAGGAAGTAGCTGGTCAGTGGAGCAGTCAGAACATACACAACATTTATTGATTAAGTTCACTGTCTTATTTGGGTGCTGTTCCTGGCATCCCAAAACAATTACAATAGCTTCATCAAAATCATTGAGCACAGGTCGACTTAACAAATAATAATGAAAAAGTTTGAAAAAGTGCAAGAATTACCAAAACATGACATAGAGACACCAAGTGAGCAAATGCTGTTGGAGAAAGAGCACTGATAGACTTGCTTGATGCAAGGTTGCCACAAACCTTCAATTTGTGAAAAATGCAGTACCTGCAAAGCACAATAAAGTGAATCACAAAAACTTAAAACAGTTCTAGCAGTGATTTTAATATGTTTATATGGAAGAATGCTGGGAAGCATTGTAGAGAGACACAGAGAAAGGCAGACAGCTAAACAAAGGGAAAGATGTAGATGCAAGTAGATAATGTAAGTCATAAGAGAATGCATAGGTATGTCATTGGTTATAAGAGTAAAATTTGATTGATAGTTGATATCATAAACACATTATAAAGCTATACATTTTATTTTTTTTGAAGACACAGTAGGGTAACATGATGTTTCTAAATTTCTTTTTTTTTAATTAAAAATATTTTTAAATAGATCTTTTTTGGAGTATAATTGCTTCACAATACTGTGCTAGTTTCTGTTGCACAAAAAAGAGAATCAGCCATATGCATACACATGTCCCCAGATCTGCTCCCTCTTGAGCTCCCCTCCCATCCTCCCTATTCTACCCCTCTAGGTCATCACAAAGCACCTAGCCGATCTCCCTATGCTATGCAGCTGCTTCTCACCAGCCAACTATTTTACATTCGGCTGTGTATATATGTTGATGCTACTCTCACTTCGTCCCAGTTTTGCCCTCCCAACCCATGTCCTCAAGTCCATTTTCTATGTCTATATCTTTATTCCTATCCTGAAACTGGTTCATCAGTACCATTTTTTTTCTTTTCTTTTTTTTTAGATTCCATATATATGCATTAGCATATGGTATGTGTCTTTCTCTTTCTGACTTACTTCACTCTGTATGACAGACTCTAGGTCCATCCACCTCACTACAAATAACTCAGCTTTGTTTCTTTTTATGGCTGAGTAATATTCCATTGTATATATGTGACACATCTTCTTTATCCATTCATCTGTCAGTGGACACTTAGGTTGCTTCCATGACATGGCTATTGTAAATAGTGCTGCAATGAACTTGTGGTACATGTCTCTTTTTGAATTATGGCTTTCTCAGGGTATATACCCAGTAGTGGGATTTGCTGGGCCATATGGTAGTTTTATTTTTAGTTTTTTAGTTTTAGTTTTCCAGCATTTATTGTTTCTAGATATTTTATAGTGGTCATTCTGACCAGTGTAAGGTGATACCTCATTGTAGTTTGATTTGCATTTCTCTAATAATTAGTGATGTTGAGCAGCTTTTCATGTGTCTCTTGGTCATCTGTGGTGAAATGTCTTCTGCCTGTTTTTTAACTGGATTGTTTGATTTTTGATATTGAGCCCCATGAGGTGTTTGTATATTTTGGAGATTAATCCTTTGTCAGTTACCTCATTTGCAAATATTTTCTCCCATTCTGAGGGTTGTCTTTTTGTCTTGTTTATGGTTTCCTTTGCTGTGCAAAAGCTTTTAAGTTTAATTAAGTCTCATTTGTTTATTTTTGTTTTTATTTCCATTATTCTAGGAGATGGGTCAAAAAAGATCTTGCTGTGGTTTATGTCAAAGAGTGTTTTCCCTATGTTTTCCTCTAAGAATTTTATAGTGTCTGGTCTTACACTTAACTCTTTAATCCATTTGGAGTTTATTTTTGTTTATGGTGTTAGGGGGTGTTCTAATTTCATTCTTTTACATGTAGCTGTCCAGTTTTCCCAGCACCACTTATTGAAGAGGCTGTCTTTTCTCCATTGCATGTCCTTGCCTCCTTTGTCATGAATTAGGTGCCCATATGTGTGTAGGTTTATCTCTGGGCATTCTATCTTGTACCATTGATCTATATTTCTGTTTTTGTACCAGTACTGTACTGTCTTGATTACTGTAGCTTTGTGATATAGTTTGAAGTCAAGGAGCCTGATTCCTCCAACTCTGTTTTTCTTTTTCAAGATTGCTTTGGCTATTCAGGGTCTTTTGTGTTTCCATACAAATTGTGAAATTTTTTTTGTTCTTGTTCTGTGAAAAATGCCATTGGTAGTTTGATAGGGATTGCATTGAATCTGTAGATTGCTTTGGGCAGTATAGTCATTTTCACAATGTTGATTCTTCCAATCCAAGAACGTGGTATATTTCTCCATCTGCTTATGTCATCTTTGATTTCTTGCATCAGTGTTTTATAGTTTTCTAAGTACAAGTCTTTTGCCTCCTTAAGCAGGTTTATTCCTAGGTATATTATTCTTTTTGTTGCAGTGGTAAATTGGAGTGTTTCCTTAACTTCTCTTTCTGATTTTTCATTGTTAGAGTATAGGAATGCCAGAGATTTCTGTGCATTAATTTTGTATCCTGCAACCTTACCAAATTCATTGATTAGTTCCAGTAGTTTTCTGGTGGCATCTTTAGGATTTTCTATGTATAGTATCATGTCATTGGAATTCAGTGACAGTTTTACTTCTTCTTTTCCAATTTGTATTCCTTTTATTTCTTTTTATTCTCTGATTGCTGTGGCTAGGACTTCCAAAACTATGTTGAATAAGAGTGGCAAAAGTGGACATCCTTGTCTTATTCCTGATCTTAGTGGAAATGCTTTCAGTTTTTCACCATTGAGTGTGATGCTTTCTGTGGGTTTGTCATATATGGCCTTTATTATGTTGAGGTAGGTTCTGTCTATGCCCATTTTCTGGGCATAAATGGTGTTGAATTTTGTCAAAAGATTTTTCTTCATCTATTGAGATAATCATATGGTTTTTATTCCTCAGTTTGTTAATGTGGTGTATCACATTGATTGATTTGCTTATATTGAAGAATCCTTGCATCCCTGGGATAAATTTCTTAAACTTACTTACATGATCCAAGAGTGACTAGCTAGAGTATGTTACCAATAGTGCCACCTGGTGTTCAGATGCTCACACTGCATCTGAGTACCTCAGAGCAAGCCCCTGAGGAGAACCCACAGTGAAGGCTGTGCTACCCCATGGGGAAGACACAGTGACATTAGAAATATGAAGTCACACACAACAGAATGGCTTTATGGGGAAATGGTTACGTTTAAATGTTGCCGCCTGGGATTACACAGCATTTATTCTCCTCTTTCAGGGTTGCTATGTTGAAATTACAAATAACTGAGTTTAGACAATAGCTACAAATTAAATTAAATTAATAAACTATTAAAAATTCAATCAAAAACTGTAAAAATTAAACTAGAACATGAACACAAACATCTAATTCATGAATTCGAGGTTCATAGACATTAGCCAATGTGTATTCTTTACCTATTCTCAGAATTATAAACACAATCTGAAATGCCCTTAAAACTAATGTAGTTTTGTGTTCATTCTAGCAAAAAAAAAAAAAAAAAAAACCCAAAAACTGGAGAATATAACTGTGTAGCATTAGGCAATTTAATCTCAATGAAAAAGAACAAAAGAAAAGGAAACAGTCAAAAGACTTAAAAATATCTCAGCTAGAGTAGCATTGACATATGTACACTACCAAATGTAAAATAGATAGTTAGTGGGAAGCTGCTGCATAGCACAGGGAGATCACCTCGGTGCTTTGTGACCACCTAGAGGGGTGGGATAGGGAGGGTGGGAGGGAGATGCAAGAGGGAGGGTTCATGGGTGTATATGCGTACATATAACTGATGCACTTTGTTGTACAGCAGAAACTGGCACAAAATTGTAAAGCAATTATACTCCAATAAAGATGTTAAAAAAATAAAAACATCTTAAAAAAACAAAAAAAAACTCAGTTAATTAAATGATTATGAACTTGAATAAGCATCTCATTACAAATTTAGGACAAGTGAGTTACCTATTACAAAATTTGAGCACTGTAGCAGGAAAGAGCCAGGGAATACAGGATGCTTATGTACAAGAATCAAGAGAAGTTTTGTCCTTCTCTTAATTACTTAACTTTTTTCTTGTTAAATAGTATCTAAGTTTATTAAATATACAGACCTGGAAAATTTCCAATTTTCTCCTAGTAAAGAGGTTTGGACTGTAACATATATGCTCCTCCTTGCAGATAGAGAACATATGTTGCTGGTTCACATCATTACTCACGTGCATTGTATTTACTCTCTTACCCTGCTCAGTCATATAAACAAGTTGCTTCTAAGACTGAAAATGCCAGCTTGTTTTATAATCCTGGGAAGATGAAAGAAGAGGGAACTGAGGAAATGATGGATATCCAGCCGGAGGAATGGAGAAGCAGCCTTCCCCAGGTGGAGACTGAAGACGAGAGTCAGAACCAGTCCATGTAGCTGGAGGGCAGCACAGAGAGCGATCTCAGGGGTAGACAGCAAGAGGCATGCAGAGAATGTGTTTGACGACTGTGAAGTGTGGGCAGGATGAACTTGATTGCAGGAGAAACAGGGCAGCCAACAGAGAAGCAGCAGAAGCCAGAGGAGATGAACTTTGAAGGAGTGTGGCGTGAGATGCCCACAAGAAAAGGAGGTCTCAAAGGAGGGAAGTTGAAACCATTTGCAGAGGGGATAGCAAAGCCTTAATAGAAATAATAGTTCTTTGACACTGAGTGATAAGGAAGAGTCTAATGTCCCCTGTAGCACCCTTAAACAGGATGATATACAGGAAATGAAGGAGGTGGTAAACAGAGACCCCTAACCATCCACAGGTAGAAACATAACTAGCTCAGGGATTTCTGGTCTGAATCTAGTTCACATGAATTTGGTATATTTCAAATATACTATAATTTTTCATGTTTGATATGTTGTCACAATTTTAAACACTTTTCTATAGGATATTTTCAATCTTTAGGATTTTTAACATAATTGTTTAGTATGCGTATTTAAAAGATTGTTATTTTTAAGCAAATATATTTTTCTGATAAATCTCTGTGTAAGATGTCAAGGATTTGAAATTCTAACACCTCAGAGGCTAGGTAGGATGGATAAATGCATGAAGTGGCTATGGGTAAAAATGCTGGGAATGGAGAAAAAAATCTAACCGAGGAGTCCATTCCCTAGAAAAGGTATCCATAGTGATTGAAAGCATAGATTTCTACAACCAAAGTAGCAGCCACAGCAAAGTCCCACCTCACTGGACAAGAAACACACAGCAGCCGGCTGCTTGGCTTAGTGAATTGTCCATTTGTGACCATGCCCTGATCTTAACTACTGACTGTTAAAGCCTGAATTGATCTGTTTGCTGAACACTAGTGGCACAGACCTAATTTATCAGTAACCCTAGCACCTAACTACCTGATGGAGAAGGGGTAAGAGGAATGGGCAACCTGAGCAGGAAGAAACATAGTTAAAATATTTTCTTAGTTTCTAGGTAGGCTCATTCAGACAGAAGCTAAAATCACAAGCACATCTAGGAGAGCTTATAAGAAGTTATTTTCCTTATATGTACACATTCAAATGCAGAGCTGAGACCTCTCTTCCAAGCCTTTGCTTAATAGTTTATTTTAAAAATTAGAGAAAGAAAAATTAAGAAAAAAATAATTAAAAAATATTAATTCCACTAAGCATCCCCTGGCTCTGACCTTTCCGATTTCATTTCGCCCGACTACTACTCCACAGTTTATTAGTAGCAGAAATAGCCATAAAATCTAAATGACTTATTATAATAGAGCTACCTGCTCCATGTAGCACAATATTTTTCATTTCATATACTAATTGGAAAAAAAAGAGATAAATAAAATCTGTTACAAAATGCACCTTAAAAATCAACTTCTGATCAAATGAACATTATGCAGCAAAAGAGCAATATAAGGGCAAGTTTAGAAAAGAAAGTTCCAGAAAGCCCAGCACTAGAAGAATCAGCAGCAGAGATGATATATTTTAATTTGATTTTATGCTCTTTGATTTCCTAAATAAGGAACTTTGGCTGCTAATATGTCATGACTGTGTTTAGCCCTTTTATGACTGTTTAAGATTAGTTGAGAACAATGGCTTTAATTTAGAGTATTTTGAGATGAACCATCGTTTCATGAACTTCTACAAAGAAGATTGCACTCCCCAGCCTTGCTGTCCCCACATTGCAATATATAGCCAGACTCCCATTTGTGTGTCACCATAATTTTAGTAGGAAAACTTGTATTGTAATACTAATTTCCCACACTAAATTCTAGTGTATATCTACCTCTTCTTTTGCATATATTCAGCAATATTTTTCTTTACTACAATGTTGGCTTTGAAGGCTTCATTAATAGACATGGTAAAATTTCAATGTAGCAAAGAGTGAATATCCCTTCTCAATCATGTCAAATCAGAAGAAATTGCATCACTTGCCATAGTTTTACTCTTTTAATTATTTACACAGTTTGCTCATCTGCAAAATGGAAAAAAAATGGATTTAGCATGGTAGTGTTGTTATGATGGTCAAATGAGATTGGTTGTAGAGAGTTTGTACCTGTCTTGTTCTTGCTAAACTCAGCTGCTATTACTCCTGACACAGAACACTGCCACTCAAGCAGAACCTACAACAGAAATATTCTCACTGTGAATTGAAAACTAGGTAAATGGAAATCACAGTAAAAGTTCCATGCAGACTTGCAGAAATGGGAAAAATTATAAGGAGTCTTCTGAAATTTGGGGGTGTATTGTTGTGATACAGGGTTGACCAACAGAATATTGAATTAGGTGCTGAAAAGTGGAATAAGTATAGGATGGCATGAGCAGAAGGACAAGACACAATTTCTCATAATGAAGAATGGTAGCGACCTGCTGAATAAACAGCTGGGAAGACAGTCAACAAGCATTGATTGAGTGCCAGAATGTTCCACCGGTCTTTTCAGTAGAGAGATATAACCAGTCCTGCAGCGAATGTCACCAAACCTTTCCCAACCCCCCACACGCCAAGCAGTGGTGCCCCATTTCAGACAGGAACAACAACAGCATCTGTTATTGTATACAAATTGACATGACAAAGAAATCCTGTTTGACGACAAATTTGCAAAAGGAAGTTTGAGAACACCTGTTGAAATGAATTAGAAAACCTGGCTTGAGCCCCATAAATTCACTGGGCCCTGCAGACGCGTGGAGACAGAATAATTAAGTGCCCGATGTTAACTCAACATGGGTAAACTTTATGATGTTCTGAGCCTGATTGTGAATAATGGGATTGTTTACCATTATGTCAGAAATAATGGATAATAATCCAAATGAAGATTTGGTCACAAATTTTCAAACATTTCTTTTCCTTTTTTACATGAAAGGAAATTCTAATTTTATTGCTGCTGCTTGTTAGATGACTACGACAACGGTGCTATAACTATCTTCAAAATGGTAGAAACATTTACCTTGACTATTTCAGTCAAGCCATCTTTGTAATCAAAATTTCATTCCCAGTCAGAGTTAAAGCCAGCCCATACTTGTGGTATTAGGCAATGGTTAGACTCAGCCACTAGAATTTTTGTCAGCTTTGTATCTCTATCTGACTTTTCCTTTTTTCCCCCCACAAAATATCATGATAGCTATGATATTAGCTAGCAGAATGAAATAGAAAAGCCTTCTTAATAATGTTTCTTAGTTAGACTTTTGAATTTGTCCTTAAAGGACTTTTTATCTACAAAATTGGGTATTTCCGTAGATACTAACCATGGCTTTGCTTTAGAATCACCTGGGGGATATTTTCATTTTAATATCAACTCTGTGTTCCCTTCTCAGACCTCCTGAATTAATATCTGCAGCAGGAACAAGTCTCAGGAATCCAGAGTTTCTTTAAAGATCCAGTGGGGTAATTTTCTGCCCTAGACCACCCCTAGCGACCAATTCCTCCTCCTATATAACAAAGTTGGCCCCCCATTATGTAAAGATTTATTTATTAACCATTTACTCTGTCTGTAAAATTGCACCAGACCTGCAAAACTCAGCTGTGGAATGTAAGATGTTTTTGTACTGATCTTTTCTTTCTAACCCCATATAAAATGACTAGACAAAAATTAAATGATGATTTGTTCTTAATTTAACTAGAGATGGTAGAGACTTCAAACCTTCATTCTGGAGGCAATAATTCAGTAGTGCCATAAAGAATGGATCATTTTTATTTAAAAAATTAGATTGAGAAGGAGACTGTAAAAAAGCTAAAGAAGAAGTGATCAAAAACAGAACAAAGAAATCTTATATCATGAAAGCCAAGTGAAGAAAGTTTCCAGAAGGGGAGAATTATAAATATCGTTAAAATACTGTTAAAAGCTTCCAGAATGAGGTCTAGGACTATAAATCTGAGAGAAGCCCTTTGAATTTGGCCAAAAAAAAATCATAAAGGAAATAATTATAAGCTGGGCAACGGAATGTCCTACAAGATTTTTCTCATTAAATTATTATCAGAATTCAGAAAAGGGGAGGGAGCATGAAGTGAGCAAGATTTTACACTCAGGGTTGTTCTAACTCTCAGTGACCAGAGTGAGAGATCGATGCCTCTGTCTGATGTTTATTAAGGGATAAACACATAGGAACATAACTGAGTGTTTAAGCTATTGTCATATTACAGTGAACAGAGCAGAGAATGGATTAATTTGCTCAATAAATATTTACTGAGGACCTTGTTACATGACAGGAACCAGAGACAGAGCAATGAAAAGGAAATAAAATCCCAGCAGTTCCAGATTGGGAAGGACTGTTGAGATAATATCATCCAAGGCAAGGTTTCTCCATGTTTAACATGCATACATAAAAACCTGGTGACCTCGTTAAAATGCAGATCCTGATTCAGTATTTCTGGAGCAAAGCCAAGTGCTCTACATTTCTAGCAAGCTCCTATGTAGTGCCTACACTGCTGGAAGATGGACCACACTTTGAGTACAAGAACAAGGACATCCATTAAAACAGTCTCCAAGATTTGCCTCACTCAAATCACCTTTGCCTAATGCAGATGTGTGGTCCCTCTGCTGTAGATTTTGATCTGTATACTGTTCTCTCAACTCCATGGATGATTCTAAGGCTGACCCAGCTTTGGGTACAACTGATATCATCCAACCACCTCACATTACAGGAAAGGAAATTGAAGACCTTTAATCTTCAGTGACCACCTGAATCAAGATTCAGGCCTGCTGATAACTGTTAGGATGATTAAGGACATCTAAATAATAGCATCATGTTCTCCACACCCAATTTCTGAACAAAATGTAAAAGAAGACAAAGAATAACCATCTTTATTGCTGATGATAGCTAGGTTGGAGAATACAGCTTACCTAGAGCACCAGAGGGCCTCCTAAGGTAAGCAGGATTAGGCAGCCTCAGGCAGCCAGTCAGAGGTACACACGAGACTGGACTAGGACAGACTTTCTCCAGAAGGGAAGGGTGGGCCCCTGGAGGACAGCAAAGAATGCACACTCCCTGTAGGCAGCTAATTCCCAAAGAACGAAGGCAGAAACTAAACAAAGCATTCCCAGTTTTCCTTTCAAAATCAACCAATGACATGATACTACTCCTGGAAAGGAGTAAGTGATGAGGCAGAGGGGAGCCAGAATAATCACATGTCCACATAGAAAACAAGATCAGGAATGGGGAAGGCCCATTCCCAGACTGCAACACATCCAGCCCTCTTCCCACTGCATGGTCTTCCTGCAATGCACCAGGCCCTAAACCAAGCATGCCGATAACTCAAGGTGAGATTTGTGAATTTTACATACTAGCCATGATCTAGGGCAGGGCTTCTCAAACATAATTCTGTACTCAAATTACCCTGAGATCAGATTCTGATTCTGGAAATCTGGAGAGGGCCTTGAGATTCCAGTTCTAGGAAGCTTCTAGGGCATGCTGAAGGCCATACTTTGAGAAGCATGGGAAGGGAATCCCCTTATTTAAAGACTTAATTCTGTCCCTACCTCAGATTTGAAAAGCAAGAATATTTATGGATTGTTCTTATTTTCTGTTTGCTATGATCTTGCTATTTAAACTTACCCCCTGTGCTTTGTCACTGGTAGCTAATATTCACAGGTAAAGAACCTTGTTACTAATAAGAAAAATAAAGATAAATTAATCAAGTCTGCTCCTTTTCTGTTACCAATAAAGGGTTGAGAATCATCAGGGGAAATTTACTAGCCCAGGGTAACATAAGTAGTTGATGTGAAAGCCTGGAATAAAAATTCCTTTCTTCTGAATCCAAGGCTAGTGTCTTTTTCACATAACTGTGCTGTTTGCCATTGGCAGACTGACCATGACACTGGTTTTCACATGTAGTCTACGTTGCTGTACCGATCAAGTTCTCTCTCTATTGCACTTGACTGTCTGGAGATCAATGATGTGGTTATTCTAAACATCTCTCAAATATTGCTGCAACTTCATTTAGCACAATATCTCCTGTTTCACTACTCAAGTCAAGGTTATAGTTCCTTTCTTTTTATTTTCCTTCTTATTAATTCTTTTTGATATGGACAGCTATAGGGCCAAGATGTATTGAAATTTAACTTGGGGCCTCTCACTTCCTCTCTCCATCTATCTCACTCAGTCTAAACTCAGAGGGAGCTAATGATAAATTACTAACAGTGATAAACGCCCATCAGCCAAAGACCACTAGGAACTCCCATGCTGTTGAGGTCAACCAGGTCAAGTTCATCAATGTGTGCTGCACTGAGGCAGAGCATACACTGGGGTGTGGGGTCTTTTGCTGGTGGGCTTTAGCACCACCAGATACTGTTATGCATCTGGTACAGTGCTTCTCAGGTCACATTCACTCAGGCTAATAGGCCTACAAAGGTCATCCTTTATTGATAATCGGAGCATTTTGGGTGGCAGCAGTTTTGCCCAGAGGCCTTCAAAACCAACTAAGTAGGCACTCATCTAATCTATTTGTATAAAGATAATCATGTGTATAAATATTTTCTCTCTGAACAAAAAGATGGGGAAACTTAAGAGGAGAATACATGAGGTGTTTCCAAATTTCTGTTTTAATCAGATTTTCAAACACTCTGTACATAGAATGAAAACAGCTCTGTAAAAGGTAAATGTGTGTAATGTGGAACTATTGATCAAATTTAAATATAGAGATTATGTATGTCTTGTTGAAATGGTTAACTCTACATTAAATACTAATAGACTAATTGATTGTATTCTTTTTAGAACTTAATATTGACTAGGAAACCTGGTTGCAATATTAAGAAATTCAATGAAGAGTAATCCGATGGGAGAGGTAATGTATTTACATAATATTTATATAACAGGGGTAATTTGTTCCAATGACTTGAAACTAGGCTCATAGAATTTTAACTAAAGGTTAAGCTTTTAGAGTAATAAGCTGCAAAATACTATCTCAGAATTCATGTCTCAAAATTTGAGTTACATTTCACATTTATGATGCATAATATATAAGGTGTTGGTAAAAGATAAGTAATATTATTAAATGTACCTCATGTATATAAAGGACATTTGTCTATTATAATTTCATCTATCTATATTCAGTTACTGTAAAAAGTGAATAATTTTCAGAAATTGCCATCAAAATCAAATGATTGTAGATCTCTTTCTGGCCCTTAGTTTCAGCTGGTTCTCAGCTTGTTAAAAGTTAAATATTCACATATTCACCACTCTAAACTGAAATGAGTAGCTGTTATCTTTTGCATAGACCTAGTAAATGATCTTGTTTTTAGAGTCCAAATTCCTTTTATAAAGTTATTATTTTCATAAACATTTTTGTGTTTCTAAGCCTCCCTGGCAACCATTTAAAAAAATCACAAGTATCATGCTAGATATTAGTGAGAGGCAGGTAGAGAAAAACATCTGGAGGCAAACCTTCAATCTATCAACTATCAAGTGAAGTACAAATTGTGGCCTTAGGGACCCTAGAGTACAACCCAATCTTACTACTTTGGCTTGATAGTGAACTTCTCTCCCAGGGGAACCTGACTTCATATAGTATGTTGGTCATGCCTGGGTTGCTGCTGCTTTACATATTTTCTCAGGCCGTTTCTTTCCGTGTGTGTAATTATTTTTTCTTCTACCTCACATTTTCATTATTGGAGTAGCTTTCATTTCAGCAAAGACTCTTGTATAAGGAAGGTCATCACATTATGATTTATAATAGCAAAATGAAAAGACACAGTAAATGTCAATAATGAGAATTGGTTGAATTAAGTTATATCCATGTGATGAAATATTATGTAAACATCAAATTATATTAGTCTCTTTAGGTTGGCATGCTTTATTAAATTCTGTCTCTGTTTTCCTTTTCCTTTTTGCTTTGAAGTAATTTTAAACTTACCAAAAAAGTTACAAGAATATCACATGGAGTTTCTGTTTATTCCTCACTTTGTTTGTCTAATGCTAATAACTTCTATAGCTCTAGTACCACTATCTAAGTGAGGAATTAATATTTATATGATGCTGTTATCAAATCTACAGACCATCTCTGAATTTCTCCACTTGCCCTGCTGATATCTTTTTTCTGCTGTAGGATTGAGTCCAGAATCCCATGTTGCACTTAGTTGTTGTGAGGCCTCAGACGCCTCCAATCATCAATTTGGGAAACCAATTCAAAATATTTTAAAACACTATAGAAATCAAACATGGGGTTTGTCACGTCTGATTGGCAATTTTATATCCTCTGTGAATAATACGTAAAAAATGCCTCACTCTGAATCATTATAAAATCCAATTGTTTATTAAAAAGATGACTAAAATGAGCAGACAAATGCATATTAGTTTAGCATAATATGTCTTATTGTGAGAATAAAGAAGTCTAAATGGCTGTTTGGATCTCTGTCCCTGAATTTTTTTTTTTTTTTTTCGGTACGCGTGCCTCTCACTGTTGTGGCCTCTCCAGTTGCGGAGCACAGGCTCCAGATGCTCAGGCTCAGCGGCCATGGCTCATGGGCCCAGCCGCTCCGCAGCATGTGGGATCCTTCCGGACCAGGGCACAAACCCGTGTCCCCTGCATCGGCAGGTGGACTCTCAACCACTGGGCCACCAGGGAAGCCCTGAAATGTTTGATAAGACTGATTTTATCTGCTAGCCAGTGAATTGTGTAAAACCAAGGCTACTCCTAAAATTCAACCAATCCTGGTCACCCTTGGATTTAGAGTTATTTTCCTGAGTTTATGAACATTAAATGTTGTCTCATTGTACTGCTCACATCAGATCTGTGCTATTCCATTTCAACTATCCAAGAAGCCAGCTTTTTCTGTACTTCACACCCAAACCTCCCAACCCATTCCCCTCATACAGAAACATCCAAATACTCAAGCACACAGACTGTTGACTTTGTAGAAAGTTAAAGAGACAAGTGAGAGATTTATGGAGTAACATGCAAACTATTTTAAGTGGTTGATATTCTTGGTTCTAAAAGGCTTGGCACCATTTGCTGTGGACCTTTATTCACTGGTAGCTTCATCCTCGTACTTCTGCTGCCCAAGCCACATCACTGGATCTTTTCATCTCTTCTTTCCTTCTCCGCTTATTATCTCTGTGTTTTGCTCCTTCCTGTACAAACCAAAAACCAATTTAATGTCATGCAGAGGTCCCTTAACTCTTTTTTTGGCTTGACCATGCTCTTAGGCTCTGTCTTATAAGCTTATCAAGGTATATTCTTAAAAAAAGAGTCATCTCTCTAAGAAGAATACTGATGCCAAGGATAAAATTACCTCCCTCCATCTCTTAAGGTTTAAGAAATAACATGGGGCCTTTTTTTAATTTTGGTTTTAGATTTCTTTACATATTGTTTGCTCATATCTAATCCACTGAAAAGCAAAAACCATGATTCTCAGGATTGCTAAAAAGAAACTAATACTTCTTTCCTCATATTGGATTATTATTTTTTTCAATTTTGGAATAATTTTAATTAGAAAATTTGCAAAGATATTAGAGTTCATGTTCACCCTGCCTTCCCCTAATGTTCACAACTTACCAGAAAGACCATAGTATATTTTTCAAAACTACGAAAGTAGCATTGTTACAATACTTTAACTGAAACTAGACTTTAATTTGGATTTTACCTTTTTTTTCATTAATGTCTTTTATGTGTTCCAGGATCCAATTTAGGATATCACTCTCTTGCTTTTAGAGAGTTACTTTTAAGGAAGCAGCTGATTCATGAAATCTACATCAAAATAGGAGCCTTAAAATCAAGTTCACCATTATTTCTGCTTTATGCCTGAAATGACAGCCATCATCACTCATGAGCAGCACTAACAATAATAGAGTGTGTGACTGTCTTGAAATAATGACCCCTCCCTTCTCCCAGGCGCAGTGATTCTGGGCAGGTAAGAGCATCACCTTCCTTCTGAGCAAAGCGTTTAGTTGAGCCACACACCAGTTCTCAGGAAGTTATGAGCTTTACTGTAAAGGATTTTTATTATGTATCATAGCTTAGAAGATAAATAGTATATGGGATTTAATTTTAGAAGGAAGGCATGATACCTTGATATTTAAAAAAACACACATTTTAAGAGCTGGTCTTATATTTTCTGACCATTGGAATTTAGCATATTGCCTAGAAAATATAGATTATTAGGGCAATAGATCATCCTCAAATCTTTATATTATGTGTCTGGTGTCCTTAAGAAGTTAACCAGAATTTTAAAGAAAATAAAGCAAAACAAAACAAAAACTTCCTTCTAAAAGCCTTGAAAACAAACTAAAAGCCAGTTCTATGGTAGGAAACATTTGGAAAGCATTTGGTTAAAACATATGCCTACTCAAAATTTAATATACTAATGTGCACCATATGTCTGAAAAAAGGAAAATGTCTTGCAGTGTTTCCCAAACATAAATTAACTGGAGAACCATTTTTTAAAAAGCATATTAACTTCCCATAAAGAATAAAACTTGAGAAATGTTGGAAACATATTTATTTATTGACTCCAAATGGATAGAAATTTAGAAGTATTTAGTTCAAATTTCCACTCTTAGAGCAATCCTCACAGAAGGTTCATCAGCCCCTACCTCCAAAGTCATAGAAGTGTGCCCTTCCACCACCAGAAAACTCCAGTTATAAGGGGAAAAAAAGCAACTTTTTATTCTGTGCCTGAATTGCCCTACTTTCAACATCCTTCAGTCATTCCAAAGTCACTCCTACAAGGTGACATAGAACCTTACACGTGATGGCTGAGGTTTTCTTTGAGGTCAGTTCTTCTGAATTGCCAGTTTATTGTTCAGATATGTCAAGGACTTTGAACATTTATCATAATTTCTTCCTGGGCTTCTAGCAAAGTCTCTAATAGTACTGAATATGGCCTTAGTCACACAGCCTTGCTTTCTTCGATGTTTTTTTTTTTAACGAGGGTAAGGGAGCCGCCCTGAGCCTGAGAATGTAGGCAGGTATAGCCGGTTTGACAGGTATCTCGCTAATTCTGAGTTGAGGGAAGAAAATTCCTGCCCTGCTCATGTCTGATGGAATCACAGGTTTAGGAAGACCGTTCAGAAGTACTACTTTGTCTTTGAAAATGTCTACTGTTATTCACTGAGGGAAAACCCACAAAAAAATGCTGATGCTCTGCATTGCCAGAATAATCATTTGCCCCAGGGTAGCCGATCAGAGGAGTCAAGAGCTGGGCTGATCAAGCATTTTGAGAACATATTTAAACAGAAATAGAGAATTCCCTTACAGGCCATAGACTCGAATGTCCTTCTGAGGCTGAAATATATTTTTTAATTTTATGCTTTGATAATACTTCAAAAATATAGGAATTACAGTTTAGTCTAATTAAATATAGAAACAATTTCCTTTGAAAATTAAAATATTCTTATTTGGTGTTAACCTCACTTTAGAATGATTTCTCTCTGCAATGAGATAAAAATTAGAAAAAGGTACAACACATGTATAAATGCATGTTTCATATATATTACAAGCAGATGAGGTTGAAGTACAATTTATTCAGAACCTAGAACATTTTTAAAACATTTACAAATGCCTAAAACAGAGAAAATATGGACTTACACTATGGGATGTGTTCCTGGGGATACTATGAAGTTATTGCTGAATTGTGTGACTCTGGGGGTGGAAGTGATACTGACCAGGGTTCTTGGCTAGCCGCAATCAATAGAAGTTGACTAGAGGCCAGACAAGAAATTCAGCCAAGGCTTCACTGGGGTCCCTGCAGCCACAGCAGGGAGTGAACACAAGGAACAGTTTCCCTTGCTCACTAGCACCACGAGGGGGGCTAAGCTGACTCCTTATATAGGGTGAGGGTAAGGATGTGTTGAGGGGTCAGCTAGAGGGGTGGCTTAGGTGGTCTACCCACCACTTTGGTGGTGTTGAGTGCAGGAGGCATGTGCAGTACCCTGCTTTTGCTCCCAACACCCTGTTTCTGCTACCCACTCTTCAGAAATATCAGTTGGGTTCTTTGGTCTTTTTGTATCTTTTTGTCCATAATTTGCCCCAACTACACATGCACACAGTTATTTTTAGTCCCTTATAGTCTCTTCGTATTTTGCTGTCCAGGTGCAAGCATTGTAGCACTGCAGCAAAGCGTCCCAGATCCCAGCCTGTCTCAGGAGGAGCATGAAAATAGCAAGATGGGGCCAGAAAGGGGTGAAGGCCCTTGTTCTCCTTCCCCAGTCAATTCCCTTGAGAGCAAAGCAGAGAGGAATGCCTCCCCCTACCCACTGGGTACCCACATGTCACTCCTTCAACCCCTCCTTCCAACCCACTAGGACTCTCTGTTCTTCTGCAACTTCTTCACCTCTTCCAAATTCCCTTTGATGCTTATTGTAACTGTTGTGTTTTATACAAATGAGAATCGGGCACAGAAAAGAAGCCTCATCAGACATCTACCCCAAACCCATATCTGTGCACAAACCAGCAGCTGTCATGTCCAGAGTCTAGGCATTTATTGAAGGACCAACAGCTTACAGCCGTAGATGGGGCTTAAATCATCTTTGCAACTTTGTACCTGGCCCTCCAGGAGTCCTTGTCCAATCTCATCTCTTCAGTTGGTTGTTCCAAACCTCTACCAGATCTTCAAATCCTGTACCTGATGTCTAGCTTCTTGCCCTAAGAAGTTGACTAAATCTTTTCACAAAGGAAGTAAAGAATATTAGCAGTGCTTTCTCTCTGTATCCCTCTTCCTTATATCCACACCCACCCTTTCCTCTCTGAAGGACATGGATGCTGCTCCTTTGGGGAGCTGGCCTCTGGTCCCTCCATACCACGCCTAGGCATCATTTCTCTTCCACTCCCTTCATGACCTCTTGTCCTTACTGTACTTCTCTCTCCAGTGAACATTGTTTCTTAAGTTCATCACATCCTGAAGCTAAAGAAAACTTCCCCAACATTGCTTCTTTCTCAAAATCACTGTCATATCTCTTTCTGCCATTTAAATGATGTACCTTTATCATTCTGTCCTCACTGTTCTCACACCTTCTCCCATGTGCTCCCCAGTCCATGCCCATCTCATTCACATCCTCAGCACTTCACTAAATCTACTCTCTCCACAACAGCAATGCCCCCACTAATGGTCAAATCCAACAGCCTCTTCTCACTTTTACCCAAATTTCACAGCAACTGACCTATTTGAACATTTATTCTATGAGAAAATCCCTCTTCTTTTGTTGTCCACAAAACCATTTTTAATCTGCCTGTGGAATTCTAGACATTGCTATCTGCTCCAGCCTCGCAGTCCTTTAATTTGGGGATTCCATGTGACTGTTTTCTTTCTTTCTTTCTTTTTTCTTCTGCATTCACAATGAGTGATCTCATCTCCTCCTATGGCTTAGAAGCGTTCAGCTGTAAGAGAAAAAGATGAATACTCTACAGGGGTTTGGTTAAATAGTGGTTTCCTTCTTTCCATGCACCAAGATTAAATCAGATTGGTGGTTGCTGGTGTTGTTTAAAGCTTCAAGGTGTCAAAGAAAATTTCTCTGTCTTTCCTAATGTTAGACAGTATGACTGGTGTAGCTTGGCCGTCCTTTCCACAGTCCAGATTAGAGATGAATAAAGAAGAAAAAGTGGAAAAAAGGGCAGAACCTTCAGCATGAGAGCAAAGACTTTCTCATAAATCCCCATTAGACTTCCCCTTATGTCTCACTGGTCACACCTATTTACAAGGATTTCTGGGAAAATAGCACTGGAAAAAGGTGTAGAAATGGGTGTTGAGTGAATCGGTCTACAGTATATTTCACAACTTCATCAGCCTTAAGACTTCAATGGAAGTGACACCTGCTGTGTAAAATATTATCTGATTCTTTTTGTGTGCATGTGTGGCTCTGTGGATGTAGGTCTTTTGGAGCATGTGTCACATTGTGCTGTAATTCTGTAATTTTTAGGTGTCCAACATCATGGTCCTTACCCTCAAATCCCCCTATTAGATCATGATCTTCTCAATTGCAGCCAATATTAGATCCATTGGTGGATTTGTGAACCATCAGTGCCTAGCACAATGAAAAGTACACATGCTCTTTCAATATTATATATAACATATAGTATATATAATATTGAAAATAAATTTGAATATTGGATGATAAATATCTTAATTCTAATTATAGCTATTGATTATTATTGCTATCTTGATTGTTCAGATCTAGACAATATTTTAACTTAAACTGAAGCAATACATAAATTATTTGACACTAGAGTCTACTATTGGCCCTTCCTAACTCTCAATTTAGTGCTGGTGTGATATTTTGTCACAGTATACATATTTTTTTCCAACCATTTTGTATTTGACTTCTCTTTTCCTCTTCTCATCACAACTGCTTTTGTCTTTTTTATCCACCTACTCTTTCCAGCCTGTAAGAAGCATACAGCAAATCTGGCATCAGTGTGATGTAAGAACTGTCATTACTGTAATGTAAGAACTGTCTATTACTGCCTCTGTTTGATGGGAATATGTGTTTCTGAATGTTTTTGCTATAGGCTGATGTTTGGATTCTCTTCATGGAGATAAAGAGAAATGAGTGAGATTTCTAGAAAGAAAAGGAGGAAGGAAAGAAGTAAGATATTTTTTAACCAGAAATTTGCAAAGCTGATACTCTTTTCAATACTATATTCCATTTAGTTTATATTTCTGTATTCAGCCTACCAAATGCAGCACTTTGCAGCATTGTTATGATGATGATGGAAAGCTGTCATCTAATGTCTTATAACATGTGTACTTATGTTTCATCTCTTTTAATATCAACATGACTTGAAAGGAAAGTGTCAGGTACTTCATTCTGTTTTAGGTTTCTGTCAATTCAATATCTTATTCAGGAATATTCATTGCACTTGCCTTTTTTAATTAGCTGAAGTGTTGTTGAAATGAGTGACTATTTAGATTATTCATTTTAAAATATTAAGTTTAAAATCTTCTAGAGAAATTGGAGAAATAGTAAAGTGTATTGTCAAAAAGTTATATGAGGGGAGAATTAAAAGAAATTATTTTCTATTAATAATAGTATACCCTGCTTGTTCAGTTTCTTGGGAAAACCCTGATTAATACAGAGGCTCAGCATCAAATTGTACAAGACCCCCTTTGAGAACAAGAAGCTTTGAATTTTCTACTGGCCTGACATGTCCACGGAACACTTTCTCTCAAATATTTGCAAGGTTGTTTTCTTCTCATCATTTAAGTCTCTTCTCAAATATCACCTTTAAAATATCCTTTCAGATTTTCTTCAAATATTCCCCCCATACACCAGTTGTTCTCTATTTCATTATTCTATTTTCTTTGTAAGACCCATCTGAGTGCAATCAAAAGAGAAAGAAAACCACACTGGGGCTATTTTGCAACTTCCTTCTCTCTTGCCGGCTCCACTACAGGGTCTGTGAACACATGCTTCTCTCTTGCCGGCTCCATTACAGGGTCTGTGAACACATGCTTGCAGCTGAACAAGTCCCTGCGACCCAGTTCTGTTCAATAAGGGGAAGAGTGCCGAGCATTCCTGGGAAAGAAGAGCTCTCTTGATCTCAGATGAGATACTGGGAGCTGTACCATCCATCATAAACACTTGAAAATTAAAAAAAATCATAAAAACTAAAAGCAATCACACTAAAGACTATGGTTTGGAAAGGGGAAAAACCCTGAGCTCCGGGTCCCTATTTGGTTGTCTGACCCTACCTGATGCTGCTTTTCTCTGAATTTTTTGTTCTACAAACACTGATCATCCTTACAGTTTAAACCATTGTTGTCCAGGTATTCTGTTATGTGTGGCCAAAAGCAATCCTCAAAGAAACGTGGAATGATCTTATTTATTCATTTACTTACTTGATTCTTGTTTCTATTCTGTTTAAACTGTAAGCTGTGTGAATATAGAGATCGTGTTTGTTTATTTCAGTGTGGGATCCTCTATTTTTGCAGTTGTGCTTTGTGCACGCAAAACATTCAGTAAATGTGTGCTGAATCCATGGATGACAAGCAAATGATTAACTCATCAAGGATTAATGATTACCTTAATTCTGCTTTACATATTCTTAGGGCACAGAGGGGGTGATCAGTGTGGATATTAGAGCTAGGATATTGTAAGAACCCACACACTGAGTGTGCTGGGAACTCATCTCTTAAAAGGAAAAATTCTAGCCTGCTTGTTCTATTAAGTGGTTTCTATAAAATTTTCTCAGGAAGCAAGTTGGTTTTCCAGACCTATCATTTTAAAAATCTGACAAAAGCCTGAGTTTTGACCCAGGAGCCATTATCTCTAGAGTTGGAAATATCAGAAAATATCATAGTTTTTCCAGCATTTAGGCATATTAATTTTAGTGATTTTGTATTTGAACATATTATTGGAAATTCATTCATTTAGACTAGTGTTTTTCAATAGAAATATTATGTGAGCCACATATACAATTTTACATTTAAAAAATTAAAAGAGAAAATTTTGCTACCATATTTTATTTAACCCAAAATATCATTTTATCATGTTGTATTGGTAAACATGTGATAAATATAAAATCATTCAAAGGTTATTTCACAATGCTTGGACTCAGTGATTTAGTGTGTATTTTATACTTACAGTACAGCTCAACTTGGACTAGTCACATTTCAATTCACAAGTAGCTAGAGGCTTACATATTCAACAGAGCTGATTACAAGGATTCATTCTGCTAAAGAAATCTCATTCTATTAAGCCCTCCTGATGCTTATCTGTTTTGATTAAACAAACATATTAATGTGGTTGGCCTCATGTTAAGTACTGACAACACACAGATAGATAAGCCATCCTTACTCTCCCCACCCTTGCCCCCAAAGGAGCACACAGTATTGATTAATGATTCACAGAAAAGGTCATTATAAAAATCATGTGAAAGATTGTAAAGGAAATATGCATAGGGCATTAAGGGAGCACATGGGGAGCACTAGTTAGGAGGAAGGTGGTTAGGACAGGCCTCCTGGAAGATGAGATACCAACACTTAGCCTTAGGACTGAGGAGAGCTTATCTTGGTGAAGGAAAGGGGATTCCAGACAAGGGATCATCACTGAGATTCAAATAAACCAACAGACTCGAAATGTCCAGTTACCTTAGGAGTTGAATGTTGAGAGGAAAAGAGTGGCTGGAGAGACAGACGAGAAGCCATGTCATGGGGGACTTTGGACAGCTGAACATTTATTTCATAAACTGTTTCTCTACCTTCCTCATCTTTTATGTTATTATGCAGAATAGTTCTACCAGTATTTCACTGGAGAAGGTTCCCACTCCCACGGTTCACTAACCCACTTCTTCTTCCATCCCTGCCCCTCTAGTGATCTAAAAAGTGTAGACCCTTGCCCCTAACTATTCTCACTTTCACTTTCTTAGTTAACTGTTCTTAGCCTCATCATTTTCAATTGTTGTCTCTATGATGAGAAATTTAAATGTCCATATTCAACACTGACCCTTTGTCTACAATATCAGGCAGTGGGAAAATATAATTAAAAACAAAATCTTCTCCTAACCCAGAAAACCTCTTCACAAAGGTAGAAGAGAAAGAAACAATTATCTTACTGAATAAGTATTAAGTCAGAATGAGATAAGCATTGTAGACAATCAGCTAAGAAATGGTAAAGACAAAAATAAATCTCACCCCCATATATAGCCAAGCAGATACAACCCATCACAGACATGTTTTCAACATAAGCTATAACTAGTCCTCAAGTAAGAGGACTTGAAGTACCATTTGTCACTCATAATTCATCCTAACTTTGCCTGGATATTGGGGTGACCATCTGTGTGAGCTAATTAGCATTATCCATCTCTCTTTATGACAGAATGTAGTTTTGCAACTTGGAGTGAGGCAGGGCTCACCTAGTTGCAAGTTAGGTTCCTACCCTTCCAATAGAAACTGGGGGTTGGATGGGGTGCTGTCTCCCTTAACGCTTGTATTTCAAAGTCTCACAGGTTCAAGAGAAGGACATTTTGGGGTCATAAAGCTGACAAAAAGCATATCTCATCTTCAAAAGGATTTATATACATTTGAACAGATGAGAAAGTACTTGCAAGTTTTCTAAGGTAAATGAGAATTAAGTTGTATATTTTTACTTTTTATTTGTCCTTACACATGCTTTCTCCATGTTATCACTCCTTGCTTATTTCATCATCTCTTCAAATGAAATACATTTATTTTTAATTTATTTTTTTTAAAATCAAGTTTAATGCCATATCTCCTATCCAAACTGATTCTTCATTTCTGTCAATAATTTTTCTTCTTTCCCAATAGCCAAGCTTCAAATCTCAAAGCCAGTTTTGAAACAGCTTTCTTTTCAATCTGTCACTAAATTCTCAATTGTCCTCTCTCATTTTTTTCACTACCACAGCCACAGCCCATGTCATGCCTCGACTATGTAAAGGAGTACAAACTTGGTGTATTGCTTACATTTCATTTTACTCTCTACTCTTCTGCTCCCCTAACTGATCTTCACAATCATCTATCCTTACTTGTTCAAAATCTGCCATTGTTTTTTAAGAGCTATAAGAAAAATATCATCCATATTTTGAAGTTACTATATCAAGCTAACTTGGTCTTTCTGTATATTTCACACCTAATTAAGTTCTCAGCTCAAGGCCAAGTCTTTCCTACTGATGATAAAACACACCATGCTCACTTGTGAACTTCAGATTTTTAATCCAAACACTTCCTATTTCCTATTTTTCTTTCCTCTTCCCTTCTCTAAATACCCCCACTATCTATCCAACACCACCATGACAGAATTTATCCTGATTTTTACTAGTTAACCTGCTCATATTTTCCTCTTCTAAGCAATGTGATGCTTGAGACATCATTCCATTGTTGCTGGTCCATCTGAGTTCTACAAAACTTTCTGCAAAGCTTATTTTAACTCATTTTATAACCTCTAGAAGAAGATCAGAAAAGTAAGTATTCTGCATTTTAGTGGTGTCACCTACAAATTGGCTCTTGCCATCTACTTCTAAAAGGATCAGATTATAAGCTGCTACAGCTACTGACCTTCAACACCCCCTGAAAGGAGCTCAGGGTGGAGATCAGGAATAAGGCACTCTGTGTTCTGAGAAAAACTGGCAGAAAACGTCTTCAGCTAGTTAGATATTTTCAGGAGACAATTTTGAGAGCACAATTCTTGCATCTCCTCATATCTTCATTTTAGAAAAGCACTAAAATCCTTCATGGTGATGACTGCTCATCGTGATTAGATTAACCTTCACAAGACTAGTAGAAAGCTTCTGCAAAAAATGTGTGCTTGATTACATGTACTCCCCCTTCACCAAAATCACATATATACTAACTTTCCCCCTACCACTTTGGAGCAGTTTCTCAGAACTTATCTGAAATGCTGACTCCCAGGCTATACTCATCATTTTGCCCCAGTTAAACTTAACTCATAGATAGCCTCATCCACCAGAGGGCAGACAGCAGAAGCAAGAAGAACTACAATGCTGCAGCCTGTGGAACAAAAACCACATTCACAGAAAGATAGACAAGATTAAAAGGCAGAGGACTATGTACCAGATGAAGGAACAAGATAAAACTCCAGAAAAACAACTAAATGAAGTGGAGATAGGCAACCTTCCAGAAAAAGGAATTCAGAGCAATGATAGTGAAGATGATCCAGGACCTCAGAAAAAGAATAGAGGCAAAGATTGAGAAGATGCAAGGAACGTGTAACAAAGATCTAGAAGAATTAAAGAACAAAGAGAGATGAATAATACAATAACTGAAATGAAAAATACACTAGAAGGAATCAATAACAGAATAACAGAGGTAGCAGAACATATAAGTGACTTGGAAGAGAGAATGCTGGAGTTCACTGCCATGGAACAGAATAAAGAAAAAAGAATGAAAAGATATAAAGACAGACTAAGAGACTTCTGGGTCAACATTAAAAGCAACAACAGTCACATTATAGGTGTCTCAGAAGGAGAAGAGAGAGAAAGAACTTGAGAAAATATTTGAAGAGATTGTAGTCAAAAACTTCCCTAACATGGGAAAGGAAATAGCCACCCGAGTCCAAGAAGCACAGAGAGTCCCAGGCAGGATAAACCCAAGGAGAAACATGCTGAGACAATAGTAATCAAATTGACAAAAATTAAAGGCAAAGAAAAATTATTGAAAGCAACAAGGGAAAAACAAAAGAAAACATACAAGGGAACACCCATAAGGTTAACAGTTGATTTCTCAGCAGAAACTCTACAAGCCAGAGGGGGTGGCATGACATATTTAAAGTGATGAAAGGGAAGAACTTACAACCAAGATTACTCTATCCATCAAGGATCTCATTCAGATTTGATGAGAAATCAAAAGCTTTACAGACAACAAAAGCTAAGAGAATTCAGCACCACCAAACCAGCTCTACAACAAATGCTAAAGGAACATCTCTAATGAGAAACACAAAAGAAGAAAAGGACCAACAAAAACAAACCCATTACAATTAAGAAAATGGTAATAGGAACTTACATATCGATAATTACCTTAAATGTGAATGGATTAAATTCTCCAACCAAAACACACAGTCTTGCTGAATGGATACAAAAAAAAAGACCCATATATACACTGTCTACAAGAGACTCACCTAAGACCTAGTGTCACATACAGACTGAAAGTGAGGGAATGGAAAAAGATATTCCATGAAAATAAAAATCAAAAGAAAGCTGGAGTAGCAATACTCATATCAGATAAAATAGACTTTAAAATACAGAATGTTACAAGAGACAAGGAAGGGCACTACATAATGATCAAGGGATCAATCCAAGAAGAAGATATAACTATTATAAATATATATGCACCCAACATAGTAGCACCACAATACATAAGGCAATTGCTAATAGCTCTAAAAGAGGAAATCGACAGTAACACAATAAGAGTGGGAGACTTTAACACCTCACTTACACCAATGGACAGGTCAACCAAACGTAAAATTAATAAGGAAACACAAGCTTTAAATGACACAAGAGACGAGATAGATTAAATTGATATTTATAGGACATTCCATCCAAAAACAGCAGATTATACTTTTTTCTCAAGTGTGCCTGGAACATTCTCCAGGATAGATCACATCATGGGTCACAAATCAAGCCTCAGTAAATTTAAGAAAATTGAAATCATATCAAGCATAATTTCTGACCACAGCGCTATGAGATTAGAAATCAATTACAGGGAAAAATAGTAAAAAACACATGTACATGGAGGCTAAACAGAACATTATGAAATAACCAAGAGATCACTGAAGAAATCAAAGAGGAAAGCAAAAAATACTAGAGACAAATGACAACGAAAACACAATGATCCAAAACCTATGGGATGCAGCAAAAGCAGTTCTAAGAGGGAAGTTTATAGCCATAAAAGCCTACCTCAAGAACAAGAAAAATCTCAAATAAACAATCTAACCTTACACCTAAAGGAACTAGAGAAAGAAGAACAAACAAAACACAAAGTTAGCAGAAGGAAAAAAATCATAAAGATCAGAGCAGAAAAAAAATGAAAAAGAAATGAAGAAAACAATTGCAAACATCAATAAAATTAAAAGCTGGTTTTTGAGAACATAAACAAATTGATAAAACATTAGCCAGATTCATCAAGAAAAAGAGGGAGAGGATTCAAATCAATAAAATTAGAAATGAAAAAGGAGAAGTTACAACTGACACCACAGAAATACAAAGCATCCTAAGAGTTGACTACAAGCAACTCTATGCCAATAAAATGGACAACCTGGGAGAAATGGACAAACTCTGAGAAAGGTATAACCTTCCAAGACTGAACCAGGAAGAAATAGAAAATATGAACAGACCAAACACAAGTAATGAAATTGAAACTGTGATTTAAAATCTTCCAACAAACAAAAGTCCAGGACTAGATGGATTCAAAGGTGAATTCTATCAAACATGTAGAGAAGAGCTAACACCCATCCTTCGCCAAAAAAAAAAAAAAATTGCAGAGGAAGGAACACTCCCAAACTCCTTCTATGAGGCAACCATCACCCTGATACCATAACCAAACAAAGATACTATAAAAAAAGAAAATTACAGACCAATATCACTGAAGAATATAGATGCAAAAATTCTCAGCAAAATGCTAGCAAACAGAATCCAACAATACATTGAAAGAATCATACACTATATTCAAGTGGGATTTATCCCAGGGATTCAAGCATTCTTCAATATATGCAAATCAATCTATGTGTTACACCATATTAACAA
Source organism: Stenella coeruleoalba (assembly GCF_951394435.1). Classification (NCBI taxonomy): domain Eukaryota; kingdom Metazoa; phylum Chordata; class Mammalia; order Artiodactyla; family Delphinidae; genus Stenella; species Stenella coeruleoalba. The sequence goes on along the minus strand of NC_137156.1, from coordinate 43,283,000 downwards.
ATTGAAGAATAAAAAGCATATGATCATCTCAATAGACGCAGAAAAAGCTTTCAACAAAATTCAATACCCATTTATGGTAAAAACTCTCCAGAAAGTGGGCAAAGAGGGAAACTACCTCAACATAATAAACGCCATATATGACAAACCCACAGCAAACATCATTCTCAATGGTGAAAAACTGGAAGCATTTCCTCTAAGATCAGGATCAAGACAAGGATGTCCACTCTCACCACTATTATTCAACATTGTTTTGGAAGTCCTAGCCATGGCAATCAGAGAAGAAAAATAAATAAAACAAATGCAAATTGGAAAAGAAGAAGTAAAATTGTCACTGTTTGCAGATAACATGATATTATACATAGATAATCCTAACGATGTCACCAGAAAACTACTAGAACTAATCAATGAATTTGGTGAAGTTGGAGGATACAAAATTAATACACAGAAATCTCTTGCATTCCTATACACTAATGAGGGAAAATCTTAAAGAGAAATTAAGGAAACACTCCCATTTACCACTGCCACAAAAAGAATAAAATACCTAGGAATAAACCTACCTAGGTAGACAAAAGACCTTTATCCAGAAAACTATAAGACACTGATGAAAGAAATTAAAGGTGATACCAACAGATGGAGAGATATACCATGTTTTTGGACTGGAAGAATCAACATTGTGAAAATGACTATATTACCCAAAGAAATCTACAGATTCAGTGCAATCCCTATCAAATTACCAATGGCATTTTTTGCAGAAGTAGAACAAAAAATCTTAAAATTTGTATGGAGACACAAAAGACCCCGAATAGCCAAAGCAGTATTTAGGGGAAAAAATGGAACTGTAGGAATCAGAATCCCTGACTTCAGACTATACTACAAAGCTACTGTAACACAGACGGTGTGGTACTGGCACATAAACAGAAATATAGATCAATGGAACAGGATAGAAAGCCCACAGGTAAACCCACACACCTATGGTCAACTAATCTATGACAAAGGAGGCAAGGATACACAATGTAGAAAAGACAGTCTCTTCAATAAGTGGTGCTGGGAAAACTGACAGCTACATGTAAAAGAAAGAAATTAGAACACTCCCTAATGCCACACACAAAGATAAACTCAAAATAGATTAGAGACCTAAATGTAAGACTAGACACTGTAAAACTCTTAGAGGAAAACATAGGAAGAACACTGTTTGACATAAATCATAGCAAGATCTTCTTTGATCCACCTCCAAGAGTAATGGAAATAAAAACAAAAATAAACAAATTGGACCTAATGAAACTTAAAAGCTTTTGCTCAGCAAAGGAAGCTACAAACAAGATGAAAAGACAAGCCTCAGAATGGGAGAAAATGTTTGCCAACAAATCAAGGGGCAAAGGATTAATCTCCAAAATATACAAACAGCACCTGCAGCTGAATATTAAAGAAACAAAGAAATCAATCAAAAAATGGGCAGAAGACCTAAATAGACATTTCTCCAACAAAGACATACAGATGGCCAAGAAGCACATGAAAAGCTGCTCAACATCATTAATTATTAGAGAAATGCAAATCAAAACTACAATGAGGTATCACCTCACACCAGTTAGAATGGGCATCATCAGAAAATCTACAAACAACAAATGCTGGAGAGGGTGTGGAGAAAAGGGAACCCTCTTGCACTGTTGGTGGGTATGTAAATTGATACAGCCATTACGGAGAACAGTATGGAGATTCCTTTAAAAACTAAAAATAGAATTACCCTATGACACAGCAATCCCACTACTGGGCATATACCCAGAGAAAAACATAATTCAAAAAGACACATGCACCCCAATGTTCATTGCAGCACTATTTACAATAGCCAGGTCATGGAAGCAACCTAAATACCCATCGACAGACAAATGGATAAAGAAGATGTGGTACATATACACAGTGGAATATTACTCAGCCATAAACAGAACGAAATTGGGTCATTTGTAGAGACGTGGATGGATCTAGAGACTGTCATACAGAGTGAAGTAAGTCAGAAAGAGAAGGACAAATATTGTATATTAATGCGTATATGTGGAACCTAGAAAAATGGTACAGATGAACCGGTTTGCAGGGCAGAAATTGAGACACAGAGGTAGAGAACTAATGTATGGACACCAAGGGGGGATAGTGGTGGGTGGGGGTGGTGGTGGTGGTATGAATTGGGAGATTGGGATTGACATATATACACTAATATGTATAAAATGGAAAGCTAATGAGAGCCTGCTGTATAAAAAAAATAGATAAAATAAAATTCAAAAAAAGAAAAAACCTTAACTCACAGCTCTCACTTTGTGCACTTTTTTTCAGTTGATAATGTGTTATGTTTCCATATCAAACTAATATGGCCTTTCCCAACCTCTGTATTTATAAATAACATGCCTCATGGTCAGCTGAAGTTCACAAAATTGAATGGTTGTTTTTATAGAATTGCCTTCATTAACTTTCCAATAAATCATTTATAATCCTGGTATGCCTACTTAAAATGATATTCTCGATTTGAGTATTTACATCACACAAAAAACCTTCATTAACTATGCAAATGGTTACTTAGCCTTGGTAAATAGCAAAAACCAATGCCCATCCTGGACATGTGTGAGTTAATCTAAAATATTGAACTTCTTAAACAATTCTTTACAAACCCATATAAAGAAAGCAATTCTTCTTTCTATAATGCATTGACAATGTAAGACACACTTCAGTTCATATAGAGGAACAATAGTGTCTTGATTATTCATGCAATTTAAATAAAACAATGAATAAATGAATGTTGTAGCTTAAATCACATTGACACCATATATAGAAAAGACATGGCACATGCATTACTCTTGTAATTATCCCTTGAATAGTAAAGTATGTGGTATAAATAACTGTTCAATTATTTCCTTTTTTAATGAGTAAAATTGATTGACTTTTAAGATTCAGCTCCTCAACACAGCCTTCCCCTTGCCAACCATCCAAACTGATAGCCATGTCTTCTTTTTCTTAATACGATAATATTTATATTTGGCATTTGCTATCATTCTGTATTACAGAGGTGCTAAAGAAATGAATGGTAAAATAAGTGGAGAAATTCCACATTCAAAAAACTCAACACAATTCTTGTCTATTTTAAACTCTGATTACAGCAGTTCAAGGATTTAAAGTCACGCCAGCCTTCAGTGCCAAAGGAATTAGATGACTTGTCATATTCTAAACTGTCTATGAGTCCAGCTGCTTCTAGCAGCTGTTAACAGAAGCTTCAAAAATGTTCATTTCTGACAGATTTGTGTGAATTTATTCCTCGAGAATTGAAAATGTACCAATTAAGACCCAGATTTTAAAAGACAATTGAATAAATGTCAAAGATCAGTCTTGGAGAGACAAGAAAGCAAGAGAACTCAGAACTGCTCTTGCATTGCGTTTCATTTGATAATTATTTGTGGCTGTCTTGTGGAGATGTTTATCTCACCCTTTAAGTGGAGGTATATCCCAGAAACAATAAATCATTAGGAGAGCAAGGTGAGTTTAGACGGCACATAAAATTCTATGCCAACAGTCCACAGAGAGAGGGGTGTTCGGTAAGATCATGTCCAATTTGATTCTTGTTTTGGCCTGTGAGGATATTCTTTGTATTAGGGATTTAACATTAATTAAACATCAGAACCATTTTCCAGTGTAAGCAAACAGCTTTTAAAAAAGATACAAAGTAAGCCATATACAGCATACACTAATATTTTTGAAACTTGTGATAAACGTTTCTGAAAGGAAGATAACTCACTAGGATATAAAACTGAAGAGTAAATTTTTCAATAGATCTGAATGGATTTAGTGTCAGTAATAAGCCAAGACTAAGCCTTCCCCATGAGCACATGAAAACACCTATTTAATCTGAGCCACTCAAGACCACCTGTCAGGGATGCCATAAAGAGACTCATTTGAATGATAACGCACAGAAAAGCTGTGAAAGGTAATCAGCACGTATATTTTGGAAAACTAGAGTGAATTTACAATCTCTTCCCAGTTTTACAAAAGACAGCAATGATTTAAAAGTGGTTGGGCAAAATGGCAATTCCCCATAAAAGTGTTTTGAGAGCTTTTAAAAACTCACACTTTGTGCTAGAGTTGAGTTCAATAATGTAAAAAATATGTAATATTTATTGAGCTTCTATTATATATCAAGGGTCATACCAGTCACTGGGGAAATAAAAGACAAGTAACATATCATACAGCAGGAAGAGAGATACAAGGACTACAAAGACTTAAAATACCACGTGATGATTTATGGAAGTATGAAATGACCCATGAATGCATGGGGGAGTCTGTGCTCTTTGAGAAATAAGAGAACAGATAACATTTACCTAGTTAAGCCTTATAGAGTGACTAAGATTTTGAGAGGAAGAAAAAATGAGATAAGTATTCCAGGGAGAGATAAAATAGGATCAAAAGCACAGAGCACTGAAGTGAGTGTGTCAGGAAGGTAATTCAATGTGATTTTGGTGAACGGTAGGAGCAGAGGGACGAGTGAAAATACTGCTGGGAGGTGAGGTTGAAAGGCAGTTTGGGGCAGAGTGATCATTGAAATTTAATTAAACAATTGTCAGACGAAGCATGAGGTGTGGAATAGAAATGTAATCGGAGCATCGTTAGGTCCGTCCAACTTGCAGGTACAAATGATACTGTATTAGCATCAACACTCAAACTTAGATCTCTGGCCCCTGCTCTCTGAGTAACTTCAGGATCATCACCCCACCTGATCTCTAAACAGTCGTGGAGTCCAGAGACATGTCTTGGGAAAACCGGACAGCTATAGGTAAAACAATAAGATTAGAACATTTCCTTATAACATATAAAAAATAAACTCAAAATGGTTTAAGACCTGAAACTATAAAACTTTTAGAAGAGAACATAGGCAGAACACTCTTTGACATAAACCATAGCAATAATTTTTTGTTCTGTCTCCTAAGGCAAAAGAAATAAAAGCAAAAATAAATAAATGAGACCTAATTAAATTTAAAAGCTTTTGCACACAAAGGAAACTATTGACAAAATGAAAAGACAACCTACTGAATGGGAGAAAAAATTTGCAAATGGTATGATGAACAAGAGGTTAATATCCAAAATATATAAACAGCTCATACAACTCAATATCAAAAACAAAACAAAACAAACAATCCAGAGAAAAAATGGGCAGAAGACCTGAATAGACTTGTTTTTCCAAGGAAGACATACAAATGGCTAACAGGCACATGAAAAGATACTCAACGTGGCTAATTATTAGAGAAATGCAAATCAAAACAATAATGAGATATCACCTCACACCTGTCAGAATGGCTATCATGAAAATGTCTACAAATAACAAATGTGGGAGAGGATGTGGAGAAAAGAGAAAGCTTGTACGCTGTTGATGGGAATGTAACATGGTACAGCCACTATGCACAACAGTATGGAGTTTCCACAAAAAACTAAAAATAGAATTACATATGATCCAGTGATACCACTTCTGGGCATATATCTGAAGAAAACACTAATTCAAAAAGATACATGCAGCCCAGTATGCACAGAAGCACTATTTGCAATAAACAAGATATGGAAGCAACCCAGTATCTATCAACAGACAGACTGGTAAAGTACATACAATGGAATATTACTCAGCCATAAAAAGAATGAAATTCTGCCATTTGTGGCAATATGGATGGATCTAAAGAATATTATGCTTAGTGAAATGTCAGATAGAAAAATACAAATATTGTATGGTATCACTTATATGTGGAATCTAAAAAATAAAACAAATGAATGTATATAGCAAAACAAAATCAGACTCAGAGATAGAGAAAAACTGGTGGTTACTTGGTATGGAAAGTAAGGAGGGGCAAGATAGGGGTATGGGATTAACAGATACAAACTACTATGTATAAAATAGATAAGCAACTAGGATATATTGTACAGCACAGGGAATTTTAGCAATTATAATAACTTTTAAAAGAATATAACCTGTAAAAATACTGAATTACTATGCTGCAAGCCTGAAGCTAATATAATGTTGTAAATCAACTATAATTCAATAAAAAATATACTATACACCATAACTGTTTTTCAGGGTGGGATTTTGACCAAGGCATTCCTATCTTAAATGATGTACTATGTGTTATGAAAAGGATCTGACTACATTTTATTTACAAATTTGAATTAAAAATAGAAAAGTTTTTCCTTCATGAATGGTTAAAAATTTTATCAATAATTTTAGTAGCATTGGAAGAGGTAAGTTTCTTTGGGATTTTGCCTCTATCTCTGGATGTAACACTAAGCCCTCAGACTCATGTCATAAAACGAAGTAAGGTTCTAAGCCAGGGATCAGCACACTTTTTCTATAATGGCCAGTAAGTAAGTATTTTAGGTTTTGTGGGCCATACAATCTCTATCGTAAAAACAGTCATAGTCAATTCATGGGTGTGCTCTAATGAAATTTTGTTTATAAAATATATGTGCCAGGCTATAGTTTGCCAACCCCGTCTCCTAGGTAACAAGCCATCTTTTCCTGTTCAAATTATTGCTAGACAGTTTGAGATAGAAAAGCATTCATGTAAGATTATGAAGATATACAGGGTTTAGTTTATACATAGATTATTTTGCTTGGAGTGTTTAAAACTGATTGCTAAAAAAATTTTAAAGATAGCTAAGACCTTTAATTTCCTTTTTGTATCCTCATAATTCACAGTTGCATTTCTCACTACCTCACTGAAGCTCTCAGACATTAGACTGGATCATAATGGGAAACAATCTTCTTTAACTGAAATCACAAGAATTAGAGAGTGACTGAACTTCTGGGAATACATCAGCCTGTTGTTATTCTTAAGGCCACCTTGGATATGACACCAGCATCTTCCTAAAGCCCAGTAATGATCACAGGAAATTCGGTCACTACAGATGAATGAAAAGGCCACAGAGATCTAGAAGCACAAAGGTAAGCGTTAGTATCAGCCTCCCAAAGTTAGTCACCTCTTTGTAGCCATTGCCTGGACTTTTCTGACATCAAAGAGTGAGGTCTCTGTAAATAAAAGCTTAGAGATGAACTAATACTCTATAGGAAATGTTAATCTCACAGGAAAATTGGGATGTGGACATAGTACATGTACTTGCAGTCTGAGGCTTTTTCTTTTAGTTTTTAGACTCTTTTTTAAATTGAAGTATAATTGATTTACAATGTGTTAATTTCTGCTGTACTGCAAAGTGGTTCATTTATACATATATATACAGTATATTTCTATATTTTCTTTCCATTATGGTTTATTCAGGATACTGAATATAGTTCCCTGTTCTATACAGCAGGACATTATTTGTGTTTTTATTTTTAGACATTTTTATTGGAGTATAATTCCTTTACAATGGTGTGTTAGTTTCTGCTTTATAACAAAGTGAATCAACTCTACATATACATATATCCCCACATCTCCTCCCTCTTGTGTCTCCCTCCCACCCTCCCTATCCAATCCCTCTAGGTGGTCACAAAGCACCGAGCTGATCTCCCTGTGCTATGCAGCTGCTTCCCACTAGCTATCTATTTTACATTTGGTAGTATATATAAGTCCATGCCACTCTCTCACTTCATCCCAGCTTACCCTTCCCCCTCCCTGTGTCCTCAAGTCCATTCTCTACATCTGCAGGACCTTGTTTTCTATCTGTCCTATATATAGAACCTTACCTCTGCTAACCTCAATCTCCCACTCCATCACTTTCCCAACCCCCCCCACCCCCTTGGCAACCACCAATCTGTTCTCTATGTCAGTGAGTCTGTTTCTGTTTTGTAGATAGGTTCATTTGTGTCATATTTTAGATGTCACATATTGAGGCTTCTTTATAAGAGAAATTTCTAGTGTGTTTTCTGTCCTCACTAAAAGTATCTCTCAAAATGCAATTTATGTCTCAGAGCAAATGTAGAGCTGAGAGAGACACTACAGGTGATAATACTCAACCCATTGTACACTTGAGTCAACTGAGTCTTGGGCCTGCTAAAAGACTCAAACAATTTCCTGGACATCTTCACAGTTAAGTTTGGCCTCACTAATACTCTTAGTCAAATGATTGCCATTTTCGCTTTTTTTACACTGCATTGCGATGCCTGTGAATGAAGCAATACAAGGGAAGCCTGAGACTCTCTGGGTCCAATTCATGTCCTTCAGTATGAAGTACAGTCCTAGATTCGGTAACACAGTAACATGTAAAAAAAGTCCCTTCCCCTGAGGGTTTTACACAGGCAATAAACACCAGTGTGGTGCTTACCAAGTGCCAAGCACTCCTTTAGATGCTTTCTGGATTGTAAGCCACTTAATTCTCAGCAAAAACAGCTATGCATAGAGACTTTTCCAACTTGAAAGAAAGTGAACCAAAGAAATGGAAAAAGTAATTCTAAAATAGAAAAAATATGAGTTCCTGAGGGAATTATACCAAATGATTAGCTTTTCAAAGGAACTTAGAGATCTGTAGTCCTGTGCCTTTTTTATCAATACTAAGAGTTGGGGGGGAAACTTGAGATTTTCATTTTGCCATTCTTCCTTTGATAATGCTCAGAAGCGACAAACATACCCTTTCCTCAACAAATTCACCATTGTCCTGTAATAAAGTTGGTGATGTTTTTAACAGCAAAAATTACTTATTCATCAAAAGTACATATTTTACTCATCACGTTAAGTTTACACATGACAAATTTTAAGAAACCTAGGAGGATGGATTTGGGGAAATTTCTTATTTCATAGCAGTGGGCTGTTCTCTACCTAGAAATAAAGATATGGTCGAGAGTATTTTGTGCTTTTTATCCAAATACCAAATGATATTTACTGATGGTTCTAAAGCCATACATATACCATCTTCTCTCTTAAAAGTATGATTGGAAATTATAATAAAGATACGACTGAGATGGTGAATAATTTTCTACAGTTCACAAAACAACTAAAATATAAGCTCCTTCTCCCATCTTTTACAGTAGTTGTGGTTTCCTCAAATTATTTGGTTTAAAGGATAAACTTGCTAAATAGTCATCATGCTCTTCAGGCCTGGGGTCATCTTCAATGCTGGTTAAAAAAAAAAAAACTGCTAGAGGCCAAAGGTATACGTAGAATCTAGATTTCTTAGTGAATATCATACAATTCTATCATATGATATTTATATGTAGGTTTTATACACATTTTATACATCATTTAATTAACAAATTTTTACCAAGTCAAAGGACAAATATAATAGTGCTTGAAGAAACACTAGAATTTCTATAACACTAGAGTTGCAGTGAATAAAATGTTTTTGAAAGGGTTTAAACATCACGTGAATTCAAAATGCAATAAAAAATAGACTTCTGTCAATGTAGTAGTTTAAGATAATTAGAAGTTTTAGCAATAGATTTCCCTCCCCTTCTCTGAACTCAGCCTTCAGACTGATAATCAGATCAGACTATTATGCCAATAGGCTTGTTTTGAATAATCATTATTTTTGAGGGGAGAAAGAATCCAAAGCAAAGCCAAACAAAATTCACTCAGTTCTGGGAATAAGCCTCTTCAGTCGGCTCAGGAAACAACAGTCCTCTCACCACTAAAATAAACCCTTTCCTGCATCCTTCCTTATTGCTGATTCTCGTAAATTGTTAAGAACTTGTCTCACCCCATTTTGTGAGACAAAACTAATTCTGAAAAATAAGAGATCATAGTAGCTGTTTAACAATTTTAAATATATTTAATATATTCCAACACTTTCAGAAATGGAAACATATTAAAATGGAAAAAGTAAAAAATACTGACTCTGGTCAATCGGCCATTTCTATCTGAGGTGAGCCACAGTTGTGCTTAGTGACACATTTCTCTAGCCATCTGTCCATTTTGCAAGGTTTCATGTATTTATTGCTTGAGAACACCTTCTGAAGCTACGGGGGGGGGGGAGGGAGGGGAGGAGGGGGCGTTATGTTTTTGCTACACTCTTCTTCTTCTTCCCTTTTCTGCTAATTCACAATTTTTCCTGTTTTTTTTTTTTTTTCTTTTTTCTTGCAGTATGCGGGCCTCTCACTGTTGTGGCCTCTCCCGTTGCGGAGTACAGGTTCCAGACGCACAGGCTCAGCGGCCACGGCTCACGGGCCCAGCCGCTCCGCGGCATGTGGGATCTTCCCGGACCGGGTCACGAACCCGTGTCCCCTGCATCGGCAGGCGGACTCTCAACCGCTGCACCACCAGGGAAGCCCTTTCCTGTTTCTTTAACTGTCATTTCTTTCTCCCATTTCTCTACAAAGTTAACTCTTCACTCTCCTTTATCTTCCCTCTCTTTCTTGGAGAATTCTTGCAATTTCACCTCTCATCCAACATGGATGGATTTTAGCGTTAAAATGTTGTTGGTAAAATGGTATTGCCCTTTAAGTGTCTGGATTCTTCTTTGGCTGCAATTATTTTAAAAAATTATTATACTTCTACTCTCTTCCTCTTATAGTCAACCCGTTTCCCCCAGCTTTCACCAAATTATTTAGTTTATTGATCTATTGGTAAAACTTCCTTTGATAGATTATTTTTGGACTGTTCACAATGACCATTACAATTTACCAGTGCAATAGCCATTGTTACAATGTCTTTTATAACTTATTATTTCAATTGTCACCATTACAGACATGTTTGTAGCAGTTTATAAATGTTCTTACTATGTGGATGGCTTCAAAAAAATCCACATATCTGACCCTAACTTGCTTCCTGTCTTATATCTAAACTTTCATCTGTCCCCTAGATACGTTATTTTCTTCTTTGGAAAAAAAAAGTGTGTTCTTGGTCATTTGAGTTTCTTCTTTGTTAGATGCCTATTCATGTTCTTTGCCCTTTGCCCATCTTTGTATTTTATAAATACATATTATTACCTGCTGGAAGTTTTCTCATATATGTCCTAAGGCTACCATTGTCAACTCTATCTCATTATGTCCAAAAAGGGATTCATCTTCCCACCAACCAGTTGATCCAACTTATTTTCCATTTCTGTGATAGATACCATCATTTTTATCCCTTCCTACAGTCCAGAGCACTATTTTTCAATATCTCTAGGCCATAAATTCTCTTTGAACCATGGCATTTCTTTACTGGTATCAAATATTTACCACTGATAATTACTGCCTGCAATGGTCAAACAAAATAATTATATTCAAAAGTGCTTTGAGAATTATCAAGCATTGTGCAAAGGTATTACATTATTATAAATATACTTAATTTTTATAGATATTTTCCATAGATGTTATGCTTCTCCAGCTAGATTATTAGTAACCTAAAGGCAGAAGTGTGTTCCCCAAAATTTTTGGTTTAATATCACATACAGGCACTTTTAAATATTTGTTGGTTGCACGAATAAGTAATTCAACCTGAAGAATTAGAAGTAAAGGGAAATTTTATTTTTGAGAAAAATTTCTATTCAGATGGTAAAAGTACCATTTAGTTCCTTTTTTTTTTCTTTCTTTTTTTTTTTCTCATTTGATTTCTAAATTGTGATTTCCTTTTGTCTGCTAGATGGTCTCTAAACAATTAATGTTAATTCTTTGCTTGATTAATATAAATAAATAAGAATTTTCTATACTACCTATTTCCCTCAGAATTGTCTCTTGAATCATTTTATTAGTAGGATTTCCTCATTTATTTCTTGTAATTTAACTGACTAAATTACCTTTAGTGGAATTCTATATAGAAACATATTATATGGAATAATTTGCAACAGTAATTTCCATGAATTGACTTCTAGAGTATTAAAAGGAGTCACTTAATGAAATAAATTCTATATGCTAGCATATCAAAGAAAGTATCCTTACAGAATGAACTTGTACTCTACGATAAGAATAAGTAAATTATTATTTTTTGTAATGAAAAAACATATTAAGTAAACTGAAAGTAGAATTTAGAACACTTCAGGATTTATCTACCCATTTCAAAATTCATGTTTAGAAAAAAATGAACCATACACTTTTTAAGCCCATCTATCATTTATTTACTCTCGGGATCTAAATGTGTTAATCCCAAACCATATTATGGTAAGGCATAAACAAAGAACACTCCAAAAACAATTAATTCCCTCCCAGTGCTATTAGTCTCTGTGAACAAGGCATAATAATTACATGCACTGAATTAACTGGCCTAGAGATTATGTCTTCACATTGTGGGGAAAGAGCAACTTAATTTTTCTGTTATATCAACATAGAAGTCCAGTAGTGATCAAATTGTAAAAGAGTGATTTATGATTCTGAGTACTTCCTGCATTTTAGGAAGGCAGACTAGTTGACACGTCTACCACAGGGTGACTGAAGAACTGGATTACAATCTTGGTGGCCTGACTATACCCTTAACTAACAGTTCCCCTGGTTAGGGCAAAGGTAATGACTGAAAGAATCATGTAAGACACTTGCAAAGAAATAGTAATAAACCAGCATTTGAATGTCATTTTACAGATTACAAACTGCTTTGACATGTGAGATTTCATTTGAACTACCCTATGAACAGCTGGTGTCACTATGTCCTATATAAAATTGAGGAAATTGTGCCTTATGGAGGTGAAATTACTTTTCCAAATTCACACAGAGAGTAGGTGGAAATGTCAATATTCATAACCAGTGACTGTAAATTCCATGTTCCTTCTGATAGCAAGCTGCTTCTTAAGGTAAATGCGTACACACTCAGCAGGGATCATTCATATTCTCTTGATCCAGCTATCCAAATAGTTTCTATAATTCATTCCTTGCTGTGGCTTCCCTGTAATTTGCATATTTTAGCTAACCAGATTTTAGATAGACCATGCATTGGTTTGTACTCATGGTTCTTAAAACATTTTTCTTCACTTCAGTACCCCAGTCATTCTGTGTCTTTTGATTGCCTTACTTTGATCTTGTTTACTTCTAATTAGGTTGATATTAATAATTGAAGTGCTTATCTTGAATAAAGTCTCAAACTTTTTTTTCCCACAGCCAACAGCATTGACTGATGATACAAATGTATTTCACATACAAAGCTGCTATCCTAATTTGTCATTTCCACCCAATTTCAATTACACAGGTTTTGATGCTATTTATAATCTTAGAATAACAGTGTTTCAGTCATGGATGATTAGGGCAAGATGAGATATAAAGGCATTTTGAAATGATTGTCTATTTCAAATTGAGGGTTTTTATCCTGTAGCTTCTGAGGAGGTGTTAAGTCACATATTTAATCAATTGCAATGCTATCTTATTCTATTGATTTTGCTCTTGCATTGCGTTTCTTTAATATCAGAGCCTTTTCTATTTAGTGGTGTTACATTTTAATTAAACTTATTCAGTAGGCATTAGTTTTCATCTCAAATGAACTCGTCTTGTTTTTTTAAACGTTTTTGATCTCCTGTGGTTAGATACTCTGCATACTAAAATCATTCTACTGGAAAAACTGTGTGGATGTTTAAAGGATACATTCTAATTCCTATAAACAAATTGCATGGTTTAGACTTGACTCACTAAATGATTAAATGCATATATCCATAAAAGTTGAATTTTTAAAAAGAATTGTAATTGGAAATATCTTGGAAGTCTTTCAAACTAAGAGTTCTTTATTATCACTCCACATTTGATTTTTGCATTACGGGTTGGTCTAAATATATTTCCAACAGAACACCTCTCAGAGCCATTAGCCCTCCCCAGAGACCTATGACATTGATGTGAGAATATGTCATCTAATCTTTTCAATTTTCTCCTAGGAAAACTTAGTCATGGCAATATTAGATGAGTTGGCCAAATGCTTCCATTAGTTGGTGTAAGAATAAGATCTAGGACCTAGATGTCTTTCTACTCCTCACATATTTGTCTTTTTGCTTTTTGGTCATTCCATCTTTTGCCCAACATTAAGGATCCATATAATCTACTTTTAATAGTTAGAAGGTGTTTTGTGTGTTGGAAAAGAAGTAGAATATGAAATACTAATATTGTCTTATTAATGGAGGAATTATGATTATAAAAAGAGAATTGTTCAATAAGGGCTAACTCAATAGGTCTCTTGCTTTACCTTCGTCTCTTACTGTTCCATCTTTGGCTAAGCCCTTTCATATGGAAAGCAAAAGTAGTGTGACAGAATCATATGGATGGATTAGTAGAGGCCCATGTGACCATAAGAATGCCACATGCCAATGGATTTAGATCTTAGATTGGGATGCTTGACTCAATACTCCTTGATAAGAGGATAGAATTAAACTTGACTAGCAAAATCATAGCAAAAGCAGAACAACCCTGAGGAAGCATTTTAGAAATTTGAAGCAGCTTAAAAAAAAAAAAAAAAAAAAACCTATTCTAATTGTTAAAGAGATTTAAAGGTATCTAGTGAATGAGGGTAGGGGGAGGTGAAGGATGCCAGGAGTCATGCACAGAATAATTCTACATAAAAAAGAATTCCCTGGTGTTCCAGGAGACTTTCAAATGTCCTGTGATAGACAGTCATGTAGAAAGTCATATACTATTGAAATTGGTACTGGTCCATTATTACTAATCCTTTTGCTTTAAGTTCCATCCACACTTCTACTTTCCATTATTCCTGTACTTCTTGTATGGGATGGCTTCTGATTTTCTGACTTCTCTTAAATGTGAACTTGTTCACTGTAAAGATATTTGAGAATTTAGTGACTTGAGTATGTTTCTAGTGGAGTTGTGACTGAGCATTTACATATTGAAACCCACATGATAGCATTAACATTACATAATTTTAATGGATACTTTGTATTACAATTAAAATATTATATTACTTTTTTTTCTGAATAAGTAAGTGGCTGACTCTCATGTTAGGTTAACAAGGAATGCATTACAAAGGATGACATCGAGATTACAGTTGAGACTCATTGTCTTATCAATTAATGCCAACCCCTGGGCACATGGCTGCCATATAACAGAGTCAGCATGGGTGGATTATGGGGAAGGACAACGTACACAGGTCATATTTTCATCTAGTTTAATAAAAACTGTATATCATACAAATAATTCCTTATGAAAGCTAAGATATTCAATCACAGATGATCTTCTTGTTCATGATCAGTATGGAGTCCTGAAATGGTCTAAAACAGCACTTATTTTGTATACAATATTTTAAAGCTATGTTAAATAGTTAAGAATTGAAATGTATGTGTTGTTACCTTCTAAATGCTAGACCAATGCAGTACATTTTAAATTATTAATCAGTGTATGTTACAACATATTAAAGTTATATGCAAACTTTGATCCCTTTAGGGATTCAAATCATTTTCTAAAAAAATATATCATTCTAATGGAATGTATTTATATATGTGTGTTTATATATATAAATATTTAAGTATATAAATAGATACATATACCCATTTATTTATATGTATCTATTTAAAGTCACTAGAAAACATACATACATGTGTGCATACATATGTACAACTAAACAGAAGACAACCAGGAAGGTGAGGAAGCTCAGAGACCGATATGTTATAATAAAAATTTAAACAAACAAATTTAGGCAGGTTAACCTAAAGAAGGAAAGAAGTGAGCATCACACAATTGTTATTTTCAAATATTCTCAGCGAGAGTGGCTTCTACTTTCTTCCAGAACAAGAAAGGAAACATGTTATAGGGAACAACATTTCAGTTCAGTATGAGGAAGAAATTTCTGGCATTCAACACTGCCCCCTCACCAAAACGTATCCACTATTATGTTGAATAAATTGATTGATTTTGCACCCCTAGCTGATAGGAAAGCAGTGGGAGGGAATTCTACATGAGTAAATTGGCTAAGTTAGAGTTCTTTCCAAGCCTCTGTTTTTAACTAGCAACTTAAGAAAAATTATCTACAGTTTGTATAAATGGTTTGGTACAAGTTTCTCTCAATGGAATCATATTAATTCCAGCCAGGCTTACCTTTGATAATTATTGGATATAAAATGTCACTGGTTACTCTGATGGCAAATGACTGCTATGGACCTTGAGACTGGAATGAGTCTCCTCATCTCCTGCATCCCCTGACAGCCAGAACTGGGAAAAGGTGATGAGTCCACATTGAATTCCTCTTTTAAAAATCTGCATTAAATTTCCACAGGTTGTTGTTTCTGTGAATGATGGATAATATTTTACTTCTCTGTTTCCTTTAAGAAGAAGCATTACTATCTAGAAACAGCAAAATGCAAGGAAGGAAAGAAAAATTCTTCTGCCACTCCCCTCAAAATGTCATCGCTTATTGAAGGCAATATTCCACTAGGGGAAAAAAATGTGTGTGTGTATTTTTTTAATACTAGGGGATTTTCATGGGGTTTGACATCTTTCCTCATCTCCATGGGGAGCATATGATATGATTCCCTAAGAGAGCAATCTGGAATGGATATTTTAATCTTCCTCAAGAGGGCAGAATTTATAGCATTGCTAATAAAATAAGCATCTTAATGGCATCAGCTTTTTTCTTTCTCTTATTTTTAACTTATACAGCATGTCTCTAAAGACTTTTATGACTGCCTTAACGTTCTACTTCTTGAGAAATTGGTTAGAAAGGAAAATTATACTCATTTGTTTACTTGAGGGAAATTACCCATTGTCCCTTCATAAGAATCTCAATAACCAATTGAATACTAAAGTTTTCACAGTAAGGTTAATAGCTATATTGAGTTTTTAATTTTAAAGTATTTCTAGCAAATGGCATAGAGCACTTCCCTTCTGGTTTCTGGGAAATGCATATGCCATACATAATTAATTGCTATAAAAGAAGATTAATAACTGACATTAATTGCCACCATCTCTCTCATCTCCTCCAAATATCTCTAGTGTGAAATCAAAATCTATAGATGACTGGGATCAGGACAACAATGAATGTTCCATGATGGCTGGGCACATAGTAAGTACTATGCATACATGCACACACACTTGAATGACTGAATTATTGACTCTGCTTCCTTTTTCTTTCTTAGTGGAGCTATAAAGGACTCTGAAGATCTCAACCACATAAGAAAATTTGCCAATCCCTGGACTGAACCTCCACTCCCATCCTGGCCTGTCAATGACAAAACCAATCAGACACTTTTTGTTATCTGGATGGTGTACATTTTTTTTTTAAATCTCAGGAGCTGCATGAATCCAAGGACTGTCCTTGTGGCTGAGGAAAAGAGAGGAGTGTATTTTTCTAGGGACCATTCTCTCCCTTATCCTGCTACCACAGTTCCCTTATGTCAGACATCTGCTGTCCCTGGTCTCACTTATCAGAGGCCACTTATTAGTGGAACCCCATACATGCCTTTCCAAGCTACCTCCAAATTTCCCCTCCACTAGCTGGAACTCTGGTCCAGTCACCCAAGGAACCAGTAGAAATATGAAACACTCTTCCTATCCACATTTCCTCCAGAGCTTGGGTTTTACTTCTACTTCCTTCTTCCTTTAAATCTACTTCACAAAAAAAAAGAAAGTGTAAATATTATATGACACAGAAAGGTCTGGTTTTGTTTTATAAGAATTCTACCTGCTGTGGTTAATCACCTTGTGTCTATGGGAGATCTTGGTAGCTAAAAATTACTTTCGTGTATGCCATCCAATGTCATATTGTACTCACTGGCTGTTCTAATTTTTATTTTTCTGAGAAAACTCTAATGGTGTTGTGAAAAATATCAAAGTTCGAACTTTATATTTTACATAACCACAGCTGAAAAGTTTCATCAAGTCATCACACTCTTATTTCACATCATGACCTCAATTAACTTCTTAAGCCAGCAAAAGTTGACTACAGATGAGTTCTTCATTCAGTCTAGTGTCTAGCAAAAGATCTGATACACAGTAAATGCTGTGTATCAAGTTTTGAAAAAATTAAGTTGAAAAAATCCCTTTCAGTTTTCTGATCTGTAAAGTTGAGGATTGAAGGAAAATAACACATATGTCTAGTTCGGGGTTTGGTGCATAATAGGACATGGCAAATGTGTAGCGTGCACTCATTCCCTTTGGATCTACCATGTTCTGATGTCTCTGCACCTCTGCTCATATTGTGACCAGGGCTTGAAGAGATTTATCTCCGTTCAACCAGCTGGAACTTTCCCACTCAAATATCATTCCTGTGGCATGCTGTCTCCTAATTTCTCCTGCTCCTCTAGCTTCCCTTTTCTGCTTTCTCCATGCTCCCTTCACACTTTATTCATGTTGCTATCATAGTATGGATTGCTTGTTGGTACAATTAAAAGCATTTCCATAATAACATCATGACATCACTGAGAACAGGGACTATGTCTTATTAGTTTCCATACCCCCTAAATGCCTTGCACAGACACAGCTATTTTTGAATCAGTGAATGAATCAATAAACTAGTTGTTCAGAAAACTAACAAAATGTCAACTTGAAATAAACTAATATTCTCGAAATACCAAAACCTTTAGTTCTTATTTGCTCTGATTGCTCTTATTTGCTCTGATATTTTTTATTATTGAAATAAGGATAAAGACATTTGTTTTTAATTTGAAGTAAATGACAGACTAAGATTTATTTTTTTTCTTAAAAATATAATGTGTGTGTGTTCACATATGTGTGTGTAAGCTGAGAGAGCAAGAGACAGGAGAAACATCTTCATGTCATTGGATGCTAACATGAAATTATTCTGTCACATATATGGATGAATCTCAAAACAATAGGAGCCAACAACTCTATATGTAAGGCACATGCTGACCTTCTATGCAAGACATGCTGAGAACTATCCTAAAATCTTTCACAACCCTTGGAGACATATCCTTCTTGAGGGTACGAAAGACCTGGAGCTGTTGAAAAGTAGAGGAATCTTTTGGAGAGAATTTCAGTGTCTTAAGCATGCTACATCTTCTCCCTTGGGGAAAGGGTAGGACTCCTTTTCCTAAACTCAAACACAATGGAAGAAGGAGGAGATTCAAAAGAATTTAGAGCTTTTGGCTTATGGATTTGGGGGCCTCAGCATACTAATATAAGGCATACATCTGGAAAAAAATCAGTGATGAGAGAGCTAGAGCTTTCCACCAGTGGCTAAATTAGGCGACCACACTGGGACCAGTGTGCACCACACATGTTTCTCCAGGTAAAGGATATTTAAAGAATTCCTGTGAACTATCCTGAGACAGTCTGGGGCCATCTTAAAGGGGATTTACCCAAGGTGGACGATGGATCCCCACTGCCAAGAAAGGCTCTCTCTGGGTTAGATTGCCCAAGCTAAGGGGAAACTAATACCCACTAATGCTTTGGGAGTTAAATACTCCTCTGATTTATTTATTTATTTTATTGAGAGCCGTGTGTGTGTGTGTGTGTGTGTGTGTGTGTGTGTGTGTGTGTGTGTGTGTGTATGTGTGTTGTGCAAAGACCTTTACTTAAAGCTTTAGCGCTAGATCTGTTTCCAAATTCCACATTTTTTAGTATATACAGGTCAAAACACAATATATGTTACATATTATAAACATACCTATAATCAAACACATTATTATAATACACATATTTTGGAGTGAAATATGAATATCTTACTAATAGGTTGCCTTAGTTCAGATCCAGTTTTGATCTAAATGAATTATGCAAAGTCTGAGTTTTCAGAATTGTTTTAAAGTAATGTGGACCTGTGCAGATTATACTCACAACTGAACACAGGGAAAGTTCACTTCTGTGCTACTTTTCATTTTGTCTCCATTTGGGTAAACTTGAAAAAGCTTGTTTTCTCTCAGCCTTGGTTACTACAATTTAAAATAGGAAGACTGAGCTAGATCAGAAATCACAAATGCAAATGTCTTCAGAGGACAGGTTATAGAAATGCGTGAAGCAGCCAGCTGCATATGGTACTGTCAATGAAAAAATGTTGCCTGCCATATCAGCAAACAAAGGATGTTGCAGCCATTAAGCCCTCACATTACAGCTGCCCCTGATAGTGAGACCTGAGGAAGCTCAGGATAAAAGCAGGATGCCCGCCATCTAGCAGTCAGTCACTGCAGCCCCCCAGATGGTGCACCCTGAGGAGACTCGGATGAGAAAACACAGGATGCTGGCCCCAGACAGCTGAGGTTCATATCAAAGGAATGATTTTGGTAAGCCCGGAGTTTTGCATCTTCCCAGACATAGAAGAGCACTAAATTCATTAACTTGAGATGTCTGGTTTTCTTTAATTAACAGTAATCTTTTGATGTTCCAACTACCTGGTTTTTGTTGCAAAAACTCCTGTTTATCCTGGCTCCTCCCTTACCTCTTAGGAGTAATCTCTCAGAGCTATCTGAGAGGCTGCATCCCAGGCTTAAATCTTCAGTTTTGTTCACTAAATAAAACATAATTCTCAACTTTTAGGTTGTCCTTTTTTTTTTTCCAGTCAACAGCACCATAGTAAGAGCTGGCAAGGCTGTGGTGGATTGGAACACCTCATCATGTCCAGAGGCATCCACATTCAGGAGAACGTCAATGTCCTCTGAGGATCAAACAGCACATCTGTGGACAGGTTCTCTGACCTGCTGCCTGGGGCGGATAACTTAACCTGTGTCCTTCCTCAACTTGTATTCTTCAACACTGTTCTCAAACTCCACACACGATTCTTGTACATCACATAAAGTTATCCTTTGAAGCAGTCTCCTACTTGCTTTTTCCTCCTTTGTTATTTCCCTACTGAAATCATTACTATCTTTCCTTTCTCATTCATTTATATTTTTTTCTATCCAGTAAGATTAAATACTCAGAGCTTCATTTTATGACAATGTGAAAGAACCAGGAGTTTGATGAAACTAATCCAAAGAATTCCAAAATGGGTCAAAGCAAATTGAAAGGGAAAAAATAATTGAGTCTAGGATTATGAAATCACTTTCCTCCAATTTCAAGCAATGGATTTGTTGGACCATTAGAAGCAAGCTTTGATAAGAAGCCCTCTATTCTACAATATCATGAAAATAATAAAGCATTCCATCCCACACACTGCAAACTCATCACTCACTGAAAGCATTCATATCTGCTACACTCCCCTTCAAAATTCACAGTGTTCTACCATGGGGGCAGGGAAGGTGCTATTTCAGAGCTCAGTGGGATTTCTCTGCTTTTCATCGGATTTTTGACACTTTGGGAGGCAAATTTCACTTATGATGGCCTTAAAAATCCCAAGTATTCAAGGAATGCTCCTTTTCTTATGCTTTCTTACTACTATTTCTCTCTGACTTGCCCAGTTCTGCCTTACATTTTCTTCATGTGTGAAGTGATGAAGAAAAGGCAGTTCAGAATTAAATCATCCAGCATTTCATTTCGAAACTTTTTTCCCCTGCAGTGTGCATTTCTTCCTATGCTGTGGGTGTTTATGTCTGGGTCGTGCTCAAACTTTTGGACCTGTTTACATGCAACTGGCGATCAAGCTAAGTAGTGCAAATCCTTTCCCTTTGCCATGAATACTGAATTTGCTTCTCTCTATGACATTTGGCTAAGGAGAAGAACAGAGCAATTCCATGGTAGAGGGAGAGATCAGGGCCGAGGTCTGATGATTCTGAATGAAAAGATATCATTTGGCTAACGATATAAAATTCTGTTTCTCCACATTTCACAATCCCTTTTGTTTGCCAGTCAACAAAAATAAAAGTTTGTACTTAATACTCATGGATTTAGTTATTCACACACGGATTCATGAGCTAACTTAGTGCTTGGTATTAAGAAGGATCCAATAAGAAATCTAAGGCCATCCCTGATTAGCTTCAGTAAGGCACCTACCACAGTATCTAACACCAAACAGAAACAAAGATAAAGCTAAGGATTCTTAAAATGATTCTCACATCCATAAATAAGGGGCGAGGAATAGAGGAGGTACAGACAGTCCTGTGTTCTCATTTCTCCCTTAATCGACCTTTATCAAATGGGCTTTGACAAGAGGTGAGCTTTCCATACTGGCTGGGGCTGCAGAGCAGGGGGAAACTCTGTGTGTGTGTGTCTGTGTGTGTGTGTGTGTGTGTGTATGTGTGTAGTAAGGAAAGAAAGAGCAATGATTTCTGAAAGACAAGGATTCTTAAAATTTGCATGAATCAAATTACATCTGTATTATATTATTTTGATAATGTTGTGATCAGTGACTGGGTAAAACCCTGATCTTATTATGTCTCTAAGTAGAGACTTAGGATACATATTTTCTTCTTCACACTTCATAATTTGATTCTGGGAGGATGAATCTATACACATAAAGCGAAATATCAATGCATAGTATAATACAGAGATTTCAAGAGGCAAAACACTTATGTGATGGGGGCCTTAAATAGGGGGATTCAGAAAAGAAGTAGAGACCGTGAGGGGTCCTGCATACTTAGGACTTTGACATCAATTGGTACCAGCTAGTGACTCCCATCCTTTTGTAAAGGCACAGTAAAAAATAACTGTAGGTCCTGAGGTGTATGTGTTTTATTTATGCCTTTGGATTACTCTCTGCCTCCTGCCAAAGCCTGGGGTTTCCTTTGACCCATCGTTCCCTGGAATCCTGAGTCTGCTGTGGTACCTGTGGTATCTCTTGCCTAAACACTGTTTCGACAGATGAATGGATAAAGAAGGTGTGGTACATATATACTATGGAATATTAGCCATCAAAAAGAATGAAATAATGCCATTTGCAGCAACATGGATGGACCTTGAGATTAGCATACTAAGTGAAGTAAGTCAGAAAGAGAAAGACAAATACCATATGATATCACTTGTATGTGGAATCTAAAATATGACACAAACGAACCTATCTATGAAAAAGACATGGACTCACGGACATAGAGAACAGACTTATGGTTGCCAAGGGGTAGGAGGAGAAGGTGAAGGAAGGAATGGGAGTTTGGGATTAGCAGATACAAACTATCACATATGAAATGGATAAACAACAAGGTCCTACTGTATAGAACAGGGAAATATATTCAATATTCTATGATAAACCATAATGGAAAAGAATATGAAAAAGAATATATATTATATGGATATAATATATATCAGTTTTATATGTATATCTGAGTTACTTTGCTGTACAGAAGAAATTAACAAACATTGTAAATCAGCTATACTTCAATAATTTTTTTTTAATGTGAAAAAAAGTTAGTTGTAATATTCAAAAGATTTCAAACTACACTTCAGCACAGAAACTGTAAAGGAGACTCTTCCAGCTTTTTGGAATGAGGTCATAATTTCAGGGGCTCACCAAGCTGTGCAGGGGAGGATGAGAAAAGTTGGAATAAAATTTAGAAGTCACATCAGCTCACATATGTACTCTGAATTCAGGGAGTGCATACTTGAGAATGTTCACCCTACATACCCTCTGCAGCTCGGGGATGTCTACTTCTGATTATATATGATCCTGAGCCAGGTCCATGTGGAGATGGAAAAGGCAGCTGTCTACACATTGAAATTTGAAAGTTCCTCCTGCCAGTCTGTCACTATGCCCGGAGCAACAACTACTGTAATCCCTCATCTGAGATGAGGCACTGTGTCCTCAAGAAAACTTTGCTAATAAGAAAAGGGAGTGACTTGTTTATTCATTACAGCTCTATCTTAATTAGGGATATTCTGGTTGCAAGTAACAAAAGCATCTTTCAAATATGCATAAAATAGTTTATTGTAAAGTAATTGAGACGTCTCTCAATACAAGAATAGAAACAGCCAGGATCAGAGGTGGGGGTACCACAGAGGAAAGCTATCAGAAACAGAAAACTCTTTTTAAAAAATTCTCTCTCCTTCTCCCTTTCAATTCCCCACCACCACCACTGGGGCTGCACAGTCTCTGTTGCTCCTCTTTGAAATGCTGCCATTTCTCTCTGTCCATGTTTCTTTGAGAATATGGCAGCCACACAATGTCAGCCTCAGCTCCTGAGTTTAAATCCCCTCACTCCAGGCGAATAGGCCAGAAGGAATTAGACCAGCTCTGGCTTAACTGAATCTTGTTGGCTCAGCATTAGTCCTGTGTCTACCCTTGGCTTGACTAATAATGAGCAAGAGTCTAAGAACATTCCCCATATGTGTGCAGCAGCCCAGATTGGTAGGTTTCTGTTTGTTTCTTAAAATTCTTTACTGAAGTATAGTTGATTTACAGTATTGTGTAATTTCAGCTGTATGGCACAGAGATTCAGTTATATATACATGTGTGTACTATTTTTCAGACTCTTCTCCCATATACATTATTACAGAATATTGAGTAGAGTTCCCTGTGCTATATAGTACTTCCTTGTTGGTTATCTATTTTATATATAGTAGTGTGTATATGTTAATCCCAACCTCCTAATTTATCTCTCTCTCACCTCCCTTTCCCCTTTGGTAACCATAAATTTATTTTCTGTGCCTGTAAGTCTCGTTTGAGAAATAAGTTCACTTGTGTCTTCTTTTTTTTCTTTTAGAATCTACATATATCATAAGGTATTTGTCTTTGTCTGACTTACTTCACTTAGTATTATCATCTCTAGGTCCACCCATGTTGCTGAAAATGGCATTATTTCATTCTTTTTGATGGCTGAGTAATATCCCATTGTATATATATACGCCACATGAAGCAGTTTTCACAGAAGTAGGACCTTTGTGAATTGAATAAATTCTTCCAAAGTTATCTACAATAGATTCACTAAAGCCCACTATGCAGGGTGAGGGTCTTAGATTAGCAGAACATGGTCTGGCATAAAGGAGGAAAGATTGCACTTTTTGAAGGAGTAGGGAAGTATGACAATATTGGGGACCTCAGTGTTGGCTTGGCTTGGAAAGAGGTGTCCAGTGACAGGGCAGCTTCAGCAAGTGAGGGTGAGACCCACCAAGGGGAAGGAAAGCTCTGAAGACTAACACTGCATGGAGGAGGCCTTGTGGCCTCAAATGACACACTCTCCAACCACGCTGGGTAAATTTCCTCCCTGTACTATTCTTACTCATTGGGAAAAATCAGCAGCTAAATGACTTTCTTGCTCAGGTTACTGGGTAACTTCTAGGGAACATTTGAAAAGACTTGACTCTTCTAGCAATTTTGCAAGTAAGATGTGAATAATCATCATTCCATGAATTAATAGTTTTCTGGGAAATTTCAGTGGCCAAGTATTTTTGAGAATCACAAGGCAAGGCAAAACTTAACAGGAAGTATGGTTGTAGTAAAACTTCTCAGAGCTTTTAAGATGCTTCTGCTCACGTTTTAACAGTGCACAGCCTTCTTTGACCAGGTCCCTATGTTCTCACAGCATTTTTAGGGGCTGCTTTTCTACAGATCATATTTTGAGAGGCTAACCAGAAATGGTAATGGATCTTCTACATATAATAAAAGCAAAAGCCAACTTGGATGCAGATATATGTTACATGGAAAGTACCATGATCCCAGATAAGGAGAATGGTTTTATGAACAAGTTCAGAAACATTCTCAAGCTCTTGTAAGAGAGGCAGCTCATAAGAGGACTGGACAGAAAACCCGGAGGTGATTTGTGGTCCTGTTTCCATCTTATAGTTTACAGGATATTCAACAAAATCACTTCCGTTGTAAGCCTGGGGTCATGGGTCACTCGTAAAATGTCTGTCTTGTTGTAATCACAGTGCTGGCACAGGAATTAAAAACATAGTGTAGGGAATTCCCTGGTGGTCCAGTGGTTAGGACTCAGTGCTTTCACTGCTGTGCCCCAGGTTCAAACCCTGGCCCGGGAACTAAGATCCCACAAACTGCATGGCACAGTCAAAATAAACAAACAAAAAACAAAGTATATGTGAAAATATCTTGTAAATCAGAAACTACTGTGCTAAATGTTTTCTCCAAGTCTAGCCAGTGCAAGTGTGAAACAGACTCAGTACTTAATAAATGTTGCTGCTTCACCAATCACTGATATCTTAAATTGTTATGATGTTGGCACAAGTTATCCTTATGTGAGATCATCATAACTCTACATAGCTTTTAAAAGAAAATTTGTATAAGCTCAATATAGAATACTAAAGAACAGATAAAAACATAGTACTAATTACATGTAATCATACCAAACCAATTATTTTACATATGATTTATCCTGGAATTGTTAAAAAAGAGTTCATAGGTTTCACCTAGCACTAAACTCTGCATTTTCCCATGTTTCTATATAACCTTCATAGTAACTAGAAAATATTCTAATGTCTTATGCCATATGATTTAGCCATTTACCTGTTAAAATAACTTTTATTGATTGATTATTATGTGTGAAACCCCAAGATAAATGCTTTATTTGCATTATCTTTAATCCTCACTAAAGCCTTATGAGGTTAATATTATTATTATTTCCATTTTATGGATTGCAAAATTGAGCCTCTGAAAAGTAATATAAGATCTTATAAGTTATACAAGGTTTCCTAAGATCACACAGGTAGAAAGTGACAGAGCTAGACTCCAAATTAATGTCAGTTTGGATTCAAATTGTTTCTAATTTTACTTTAAATATTTCTTTAATAAATGCCTTTTCATGTAGTTCTTTATTCTTTTTCCTTGTAATAAATTTCTTTCTAGTATAAATTCCTGGAGATGGTTTAACTGGCTCAAAAAATGTACATTACTTTGTATCTCTTGATATTACTGTACTCAAATTACAATTTGTTTTAATTCAAGATCCACTGAACTTTTATTAGTCTTGATTTTATAATCTGTAAGTCAAGTGTTTAATTCTCCTTTTCTAAGAGGAAACAACAGAAGGAATACTGATACATTTTAACTAATAAGAACACTATATACAGTATTTAAACATTACTATACAAATTTCATTCATACATTCAATCAACAAATATTTTGCAAACATACTGTGTGCATGGCATCAATTTATGGCAAATGTCTTTATCCCTGGGCATTCTGAAATTGTAATATTCCCTTTTAGATTCCAATGTTTAACCATCTTATTCTGTGAAATTTTCTATCTTTCTACCCTTTTCTATTTCTTTCACTCTGATTAAAATTTTTTCTGGGTGAGAGGTGGAGTTAGAGAACAGCAGATAGTATTTTCTAAAAGTAATTCCCATCTAATTAGAGGAATATTTCTCAATCTATTCTATGGAAAACTCATTCCATGGAAAGTTCTGTGAAGAAAGGATTCATTGTCAAAGTTTTGGGACTCTGCAAAATGTACCCTCTTTTAGAGTCAATTGACAGTTAGCATCTGAAAGCCCAAAGAAAGCCTTTAAAAAATAAATATAGTTCAGTTTATTTAATTCAGAGTTTCTCAAACATATTTGACCATAAAACTCATTTTCAAGAGCGTCATCTGACACTAGTGCTACCAGCAAACACAGCAGCTGCAGCTACAGCCCATTGACTTTAAAAGCCAATTCTAGCATCTCCCTCCCTCCCACCCTCCCTATCCCACCCCTCTAGGTGGTCATGAAGCACAGAGCTGCAAGAGGGAAGGATATGGAAGAGATACATATGTATATGTATAACTGATTCACTTTGATATAAAGCAGAAACTGACACACCATTGTAAAACAATTATACTCTAATAAAGATGTTTAAAAAAAAAAAGCCAATTCTATTCCACTGTATAGCAGGAATTGCTGAGAAGTCTGGGAACATTGATTCAATTACCCTAATTTCTTTGGGCCTTACTAACCTATAGGGCAAACCAGAGCATATTAATGGAAATAACTCAAATTTCACTCATGCATTGATTCTATTACATGAAGCAGGACCTGTTTGTGAACTGTCCATATAAACACATGTGAGTTCACCAGTCTGTATGTGTGTGTATATGCACACATGAATTTAATTTTGAGAGAGACAGAAGGGCAGCTTTTAGGAGGCATTTCACATGTATTCACAAATAAGCCCACTTCCACTGACGTCCTGCTGCTAATAGAGTACCTGTGTTTACTGACACTGGCCCACAGGGATCCAAAGTCTCTCCTGCCCACTGTCACCTTCACAGGGCACCAACTCCCTTGTTATATATCTAGGAGTTGGGAGGAAATGCCTCCCTTGACTTTGGGAATTCTCTGTTAAAGTACTTACTGAGCTTAACTATTTTAAGAGGTTTTAGTGAACTAGCTCTTACAGTTATAATTCTGTGCCTTGAATAACTACTTCCTCTGGCCACTAAAATTCTTCAGGGTCTGCTTGTAATAAACGGCCTCTTTACCTGGGATGAGTTCTCTCCCAGAAGCCTCCTCAGTCTTGCAAACGGTCTTCTGTCTGGCCAGTGGTTCTCCCAACGCTCTTGATAATGTCTAAAGTGGACACATTTTATGATGTTTTTCAGGTGTTGAAATTTTCATTCATATAAACTTCTGTTGGATCACTCTGCTGCTTCTCTCAGTTTTCTGGCCATGAACCTAGCTGTGCACAAATTTTTGGCTGAAGCTGAGATCACAAGTCCTAAAATATGTTATAAAAATTGTGGTACCCCCTGTCCATAATAGGATGATTCACCTCCATCCAGATCAGGACTTTGTCCTTAAAGGACTCCCAAGCTCATGATTACAAACTCCCTTTAAAACTGACCTTTGATTCTAAGCTAATCTGATTCTGTTTGAACCCTCTTGTATTCATCTGACGTCCCTGGTTTCAGTTCTCTTTCACTTTGTATCTGAATTCTGTCTTTCACTTCATCAGATTGCAAACCCAGTCTGGAAAACTCAATACATTGATCTGCCAAATTTGGTTTTGAATTGCCCATTCTGGTTCACACACTGCCCAGTGGTCTAGGCTTCCTGCTTACCACATGGAAGGAAATCAGGTGATTGTTACTTACAAAGTCAATGGCTATATTTTCAATTTCCCTCTTCTTCAACAACTGTCTGCTAGTTTTATATTGCTGATCAGGTATTAGTCCTGAAACTCCCTGGCAATAGTGACTTTCTATTTGTCTTATTCTACTTTCTGTGTCTCTTAGTGTCTCTTCCTCTATACTTCCCATCTGTGGTTGCTTCTTGTGGAGTGTCTCCAGTCTTCTTTTCTTCACAGTTCTCCAGTGAAAATCACTTTCATCCTTAATAATTCAGCTCTTGCTGTGTACAGAAGGCTATAAGATTCATTTTTAATCTTTGCCCTTTGTTCCAGGACTTGAAAACTTACTCCCCTTTGAGTATCTCTACATGGATGCCTGGTGCCCAAAACCCAGCATGTCTAAAATCAACACTTCATGCTCCCTTCTACATGGCTCTCCTTACGTGCTCTTGCTAATCATCCATTTCCAAGTCTTAAACTCTCAGACATTTTTTAATCTTCCCCTTTGACTCATCCTCCACATGCTGTCATTGAGTTTACCTCTATTTCCTTTTCCCCCATTTTTGTTCCTGCTAAAGCCATAGTTTACACTCTCTTGTCTCTCAGATTAAGATTCTCCCCTATTTGGTCACCCTACCAACAGTCTTTTCTATACGAAAGCCACTTTACATACTACTGTTGAACAATTTTCCTCAACTGCAGTACTTCTTCTTTGACTATAAAGTCAAAACCTGGCTCCTAATAATCTATACTATATACCAACATACTTTTCCAAATGTGTTTAGAAATCTTTGTATTTAAAGGCTACAATCCAAATGACTTCTTGCTGTGCTCTACATATGTACCACGTTTTCAGCCTTGATGGCTTTACTTATGATGCTTCCCTGTATTGGAATGTCCCTTTTCCTTCCAGATCATGTTATCATGTCCAACATAATTTTCCCTATTATACTTATTATTTATATTACCATATTCCTTACTATAATATTTCCTTATGTTTTTCTCCTCAAACACTACCCTTCAGTGAAGCTTTTCATAGGGCAACTATTCAGAAAAAACTTTTGCTTCAATTCACCTCACATAGTACTTTATGGAAACTTCCCTTTGGGTATCTATTTCTCCTACCTTTTATCATAATTATAAGTGTGGTTGTATATTTTCCCTTCTAGAGGTTATGTTAGTTGAAGAAAGATTTCATAAAACTTATTTATCTTTGTTTACTTCACTAAACTTAATGCATTATTCAAGTTGTCCTGTAGGCTAACTAGTAATTTTTAAAGATTTTAAAATAGATTGATATAGTAAAAAAGTGTCATGTTTCTGGTAAGCTTACTATTTATTAATTAACCAAACTTGCAAGTTTTTGCTGTCACAAAGTTTCTGCTGTGGAGATTGAATTAATGTTGCCTTAAGGATAAAGCTTGACTTAACACATTCAATTATCTGAATTTGTTGGATGTGATTAAAGAATAAGTATAGGCCCTGTCAAATTGTTTTACAAATTAAATTACTTTCATAAAGGACAAAGAATATGATGAACTGAAGAATAAGGTTTAGCAAAAATGATGCCAGATTCTTCTAAAGTACCTATGTAACTAAGTGAATTAAAGGATAGAGAGTCAAATACAGGACTCTGCTGAAACTCTGATGAGGAGAGTAGGAGCTGTAGCATCAATTATAAACACCCCGTGGCCTAGCCAGAGAAAAAGTCCAGGAAAAAGAGAAATAAAACAAAACAAAAACTTGAGCTCTTCTTTTTCAATTTAGGATTTAATACTGCATGCCTATAACCAACACTATGTAGAAATAGACTTAGAATAATACAAATTAAAAGGAAATAATAACTAATATCTACTTAATGCTTGCTAAGTACTAGACACTGTTCTAAGTGTCTTGGATATATTCCTCATTTAATTCTCACAACTCTGTATATAGGTACCACTATTAACCTTTTTTCACATTGGAAGAAAACTAAGGCACAGACTAGTTAAGTAATTTTTCAGAATCATACAAGATACCTTCTGAAAATACTGAATTTTAATTCAGGCAATTGGGCTCCAGGGCATGCAATCATTATACTATACTCTATTGTGCTTTACAGATAGAATGATCTTCCCCAACTTATCATCTTAGAGAACATGCAAGAAAATGAGCAACATTTATTCTGATCCATTTGTTTGTTGAACCAGTATCTGTTGAGCACTTCCATTGTACTAGGTACCATTATGGGTACTGGAATACAGTTAGGAACAAGGTAGGGGAAGATCCTGCCTTGATAGAGACTTCACACAGACAAAAATTAAGTAAAATGATAAAAAGGCAATATAACTATAGAGATATTAGTTCAAAGAAATAAAGTAAAAGAAGTAGAGAACATGTACAGATATGGAGGAAGGGGTCCTCTTTTAGTTAGTTTGGTTTGGAAAAGCATACTGGAGTAGTGGGTCATTTGACCAGGGAATGGAAGGAACCTGCCACATGAAGATGTGAGTGAGAGATGTGTAAACGTCCTGTTATCAGAAGCCAGTAAGCCCATGTACCTGAAGTTGAGTAAGCAATGAGTAGAAAGGTAGGGAGGAGACAGATCATGTAATTTTTTTTGAAGACCAAGGTAATGAGTTTGAGTCTTTTTCTAAGTATGATGGGATACCATTACAAAATTTGAACTGGAGAAGTGAACTGATCTGTTTCACATTGTAAAAGTTTCCTTGTGGCTACAATGTGGAAAATTAGCTGTAGAGATTGGGGGATACAAAAATGGAAACAAAGAGACTATTTAGGAACTTCTTTCAGTCTTCTAGTCTAGAGAAGATGGAAAAATAGTGGTGGACATGATGAGAGATGATCAGATTCTGTATATATGTTGAAAGCAGAGTCAGCAGTACTCTTTTTGACCCTTCCTCCCTCTCTTCTTGGAACTCCACTAATGCATAAATTGTTTCTCCTAATGATATCCCATAGGCTTTCTTCACTTTTTCATTCTTTTTTCTTTGTTTTCCTCTGATGGGATAATTTCAAGTGAACTCTCTTCAAGTTCACAGATTCTTTCTTCTGCTTTTGCAAGTCTACTATTATGCTCTCTATTATATTTTTCATTTCATTAATTGTATTCTTCAGCTCCAGAATTTCTGTTTGGTTAATTTTGATCATTTCTATCTCTCTGTTAAACTTCTTGTTTTGTTCATGTATGTTTTTCTTTAATTCATTTAATTGTCTTTCTATGTTTTCTTGCAGCTCACTGAAGTGCCTTAAAGCAACAATTTTGATGCCTTTTTCAGGCAAATTGCAGATTTGGGGGGTTATTTCCTGGAAAATCATTGTGTTCCTTTGGTGGTGCCATGCTTTCTTGGTTCTTCATATTCCCTGAAGTCTTGTATTGCTACTCACTCATTTGCAGTAGTAGTCACCCCTTCCAGTCTTTACTGACGGGTTTCAGGAGAGAAATACATTCTGTCAGTCCTGCTAGGCTTTCTGAGGCTCACTCAGACCTTTTTCTCTGTATATGTCTGCTCTAGACTTCTTGCTCCCTCTTGTGAGGGAATTTTAAGTTTGTGTGCCTTCTTTGGATCCTGCAAAGCCAGGCTACGTGCTGAGAACCCCCTGTTTACTTTCTCTAGTGCTGAATGTTCAAATTTATGTACTTCCTCCCAATCCCACAGAGTCAGGGTGGCTTTCTGTGTGTTCTCACCATCTACAAAACTCACACTTGCCCCCCTCAGAAGTATGCACAGGGGGCCGGTCACATGGTGTGTGTGTGTGTGTGTGTGTGTGTGTGTGTGTATTACAAAACATGTTGGGAGTGCCCGTGAGTCAAGTGGGAGATCCATAAACAAGGTGTCCAGGCATCTTGAGGCCAAGTTTCCTGATAAGTCCACAAAGCATGTAGTAGAATCTGCATCCCTTTGATGCCCTTCAGGAGGTCTGGCTGCTGTTCTCCCAGCCACTTCCTGCTTCCCAGTCATGGAGCACACCTCAGTATTCTGGATGGGGCCAGAAAGATGTGGGCCTCTTGCTGATATCAATCCTCTATATCCTTATGAACTTTTATGCTCACAAGTTTATTGGACCAAAATAAAATTAAGAACTTCAACTCATGGAAAGACATTAGTAAGAGAGCAAAAAGGCAATCAACAGAGTGGTAGAAAATATTTGCAATGAATATATTTGGCAAAGTCCTCTTATTCAAAATTTAAAATTAATAAGAAAAAGGAATTCAGAGCAATAGGAAAAAGGGGGGGCTTAGACTCAAACAGGTACTTCAAAAAGAAGCTATTCAAATAGAAAAGAATTAAGGATGTTCAACATCATTAATCAGGGAAATGCAAATTAAAGCCCACAATAAATTAACACTTTGTTTTCACACCTGCTAACACAACATCCACTCTCATCCAATAGTCTCAGGCTCTGGGGCCTCTGTTTGGTTCACCAGGGCAGCAAGGCCCCTCCACTCAAATTCCAGACTGAGGATCCCTCTGCTCTTTTCCTTCAGACACTATTCATCCATTCACTTTCTTTCTCCAAGGACTGTTTTGTAATTTCTCATCTGCTGACAGTTTCTCATCCCTTCTTCCTGTGGATTTTATTAGGGGGTAATTATTTTAATACAGCTATTTTATAAGACATCGAACAAGAAACTCTGTGACTTTTGTTTTGTTTTAATTTTTTAAAAATTTTATTTTATATTGGAGTATAGTTGATTAAAAATGTGGTGTTAGTTTTGGGTGAACAGCAAAGTGACTCAGTTATACATATACATGTATCTATTCTTTTTCAAGTTATTTTCCCATCTAGGTTATTACAGCACACTGAGTAGAGTTCCTTGAGCTATACAGTAGGTCCCTGTTCCTTATCTATTTTAGATATAGCAGTGTGTATATTTCAGTGCCAACTTCCCAGTCTATCCCTCCCCTGTGACTTTTTTTTAATCTATTTTTTTCTGGTCTCTTAAATTGCACATGTGTTTATTTTTTCTTTCTTTTTATAAAATGTAAAATTTTATTCTGATTAAAGCATTGGCTTTCATATAAAATGTTCCCATTTGTTAATTCCTACATGATTGAGAATTTCAGCTTTCACTTCTGATGGAGGATTTTATTAGGTTGACTCATATGGATTACCATTTTGTAAGTCAAAATGGTAATATCAGCAATTACATAGGATTCAGCTTAGGTTGGTTGTTTCCAAGCTGTTCAATTTTTTGTGCATTTTTGTTAATTTCTGGTTTACTGGATTCTGTTAGACAATAGCTTAAAAAGGTATTATTTTAGGTATAAAATAAGGTTTGAAAAATCATGTGCAAGCATATAAAAACTTTTTAATAAATGGAACACAGTACTTTGTGTGTGTATTTGTGCACATGCATGTGTGTGAACTGTAGTTATGAGAATTCTTTATATCAGTGTCTGAAAAGTATGATATACTCTACAGATTCCTACCAGTAGAAAACTATTTTTGGCCTGTTGAGTGTTTAAAAAATAAAATTTGAATATCTATAGAGCAAGATGTGGACTCCCCATTTCAGCCACAATCTATACAATTTGTTATTGTCTTATTACTAATCTAATCTACACACTTATACTATCTGCCAAGAGCCTGTAAGCACTTGAGTTTTATTCTGTAGTTTATACCTTTTCTCTAGTGATTGTCACTTTTCTGTGTTTTTGTCTTGTTAGATAGTTCTTCCATTATTCTTTCAAGCCACTAAAGCAACTAACCTCTTTTTCTATTCCTGTACAAAATTTTATAATTCAAATATCATGCTTCTTTGGTTTCATAAAGACCTTCTTATGCTCTAATTGCATCCTTTTGAGAGCCTACATTTCATTTTTGTTCAAGCTTTCTTCTGTCTTTTCATTTATTTTGCCTCAGTGGGAACAACCTGTTCTTATTATCCAGCTTAGCCTCTTTCTCTGTTCTTACTGAGTCTTTTAAAAATGGATCTCTTTGCCTTCTCATGAGTTTAGGTTACCTCCACATCCTCATAAAACAGGACGTTGGGGTTTCTTAGGAATGGGCAACCCTTGAGAGACACCACAGTCCCTTCCCTGTGAGGCAGTGGATAAAGTCAGCTGACAATATCAGGACCCTTTACACTGAAGCATGTGATGAAGACTGTGTGGTGTTTTAATCTTAATTAAATACTCTTGGGGAGGAGTATCTTCTTCCAACCACATGGAATATTGTGTAGCCCATTAGGGGCAACCGTTTCCTGGGCCACTGGCACCAAGAGGACTGCACAGCCTCCTCCAGGACTTGATTTCACAAGAGAGAAGGCACAGCCCTCTCCTCACCCAACTGATGTCAGGCAAGCAGTGTAATTTCTTGGTCTTCACTCCAGCCTCTGCTACCTCCACAAATAATAAAAGCCAAGTTTTGGTAGCAAAGTGATTTCCTCAAGACTCATTTAATAGGGTTATTTTATTTGTTGAGATGCCCAGCAAGGAGCTGGCAAAAAGAAGGGTGGTGGGTCAGGGACGTGAATCCAAATGATCTCCTTTCCTGATGGCCAACCTTTCTTTTTCGATCAGGTTCACCCATTTCTTTCTAGTCTTCTAAGGTTGAATATCCTCTAGCATTCCCCAGCCTTCTTTCATCTTGTACATTGTCACTGGAGAATCCTGGTACTTCCCATCCCATCATCACTTATACTCTAATGAATCCCCAAACTATTATCTCTAATTCCAATCTCCTTTCTAAACTCTAGCCCCATATTTCTAACTACACTTTAGGAATCTTCTCCTAGAGGTGAATTCATCAATTTTCCCATTTCTATGACTGCCATCAATAATGGACTCCCTTGTTCTTTATCAGGCATTATTATAAGATATTCCTAATGGGAATCTTTCTCTCCAGATTTTCTGTTTATAGCACATTCATCAACCTGCTATTTGTTTTCAAATTGTCCCATTCCCAGAATTTTCCTTCAAAAATAGAGTAGGATTCCTATTGTAAAACTTAACCCTTCAACGGCTATATTTCCATAGCATAGAGCATCTGGTCTTAGAAATCCATCCCTAATCTACATTTAACGGTTCATCTCCAGTCACTCCTCTAACACAGACATCTCATGCACTAGCTATGCCATGATATTCACCCTTCTCCCAAACATACAATGTACTTTTACACCCTCATGCACAGGCTCTTGTATCTGCATTTACTTACCCATTATGCTCTTCTATCTTTTTCTACTTATTCTCCATATTCTTTAAGACTGAGCTCCAATACCACAGCTTCTTTGAAATCTTCTCTGATTTTGCTGAAAATTACCCCTTCTTCTGTCATCTCAAAGCATTTTGAGATAGTATATTGTGTACCAGAGTTGTTTTAATGTATTTGTTTCTTTGGACAAATCATAAGTTCTGGGAAAGCTAGATTTCATCTTTTATCACTAATGTAGTGAGTTATTAAATAAATGGTTTGTTCAATGAATTAAGACAACACTATTCTGAATGTTTGGACTTCTCTGATTATGTGGGGAGAGAAACGAATTAGTTTAATCAAAATAGGGAAATATTGACTGACATAATCAAATCAAGAAAAGATGAAAGAGTTTATTCCTTCCTTCCTCTTTCCTCTGTGTGGGAATTTTCTCAAGTTGGCTATCCTCATGGGCCTGGTATCTTACCACAAACATCACTACAATCATAGTCTCATGTCATAAAGAAAATGGAGTCATTTTCCTCTAGCTCTCATTAGAAAATACAAGTGGAGAACTCCAAGTGACCCAGTTTTGATACATACACAAACCAGAGACCAGAGGGCAGGGGACTGTGATTAGCCTCTTCCAACAAAATCACAGGGATAGAAGGTGAAAGAAACAGTTCCTCCAAATAGCCTGCACTTCTAGCATGAGAAAGAATAGAGGTTCCCTTCCATTACACTTCATTATGTGTAGATATCAAATACCCAGTAATTGGTCCAAAAAGTGAGTATTAGCCCTTCTCAACAACACTAATTTTATATGTGCTTGAGTTTTCTGTAGCCTAAGGATTTTCCTCTTTTGAAATACAAAAAAATTTTATTTACATTTTTTGCCTCCTGAATAGACTAACTCTAGAGGCAGAGAACAAAAAATACTTTGTTTTGCTATTACTTCATTGCTATGGTGAAGAGAGGTGGATATTTTACGAACATAAACTTTTTTTCTCAACTCTTCTTAAAAGAACATTGCTAAGGCTATTAAAAATTAGTCCCTATGGACTTCCCTGGTGGTGCGGTGGTTGAGAGTCCGCCTGCCGATGCAGGGGACGCGGGTTCGTGCCCCGGTCTGGGAGGATCCCACATGCCACGGAGTGGCTGGGCCCGTGGGCCATGGCCGCTGAGCCTGCGCGTCCGGAGCCTGTGCTCCGCAATGGGAGAGGCCACAGCGGTGAGAGGTCCGCGTACCGCAAAAAAAAAAAAAAAATTAGTCTCTATGGAGAAATAACCAGTTTCTTAGTGTAACAGAACTTTAGAGGTATGTTAATGTCTGAGATGTCAATTAAATAAACAAGCAAAAATCAAGATTCCTGATTGAACGTACATGCATTATTGATTACACCTGCATCTGTTTTTTAATCAAATATTCTAAGAGAATCACAGAGCACTTCAAATACTGATTGGCTCATAATTAATGCTTCTGCATGTAGCATCAAATATAACCTGAATTTTTAAATGTACAAATTATGTATTTGAAATTTCAAAGTACTCATAGCTAGCTAAATATTATCTTTTCTACCAAAGATTGGAAGAGAGAATCTAAAAAATTAACTTTTGTTTTACTTTGGAATGCATGTGCTTAGTTTGGAAAAAGAGTTACCTCCTAAATTTTCTTGGTTAAGAAAATATTAAATTTTGCCTTGTATTACCTGAGTGTGCAGAGTCTGGAGAATCATGCATCTTTCTTGCATTGATTAAGTGTCTATGTAATAGAATTGCATTTGGCTTCATGAAGCAGAAAAACAACTATAAGGGTTTAATCAAGAATGTGTGTGTATTTGAGTTTTCCAAGCAACAAGAAATATGGAAGAAAGACTGATTAGGGCTTACTCCAAGGTGCTGAGACCCAGGTTTCTATTCCCACTTTTAGCATGCAGCTTTTGTGTGCATGATTCCAGAATAACCTACCTAACCTTCAGGAAGAAGAGGTAGTGATAAAAATAAAGGCATGGGCTTCCCTGGTGGCACAGTGGTTGAGAGTCCATCTGCTGATGCAGGGGACACGGGTCCATGCCCCGGTCCGGGAAGATCCTACATGCTGTGGAGCGGCTGGGCCCATGAGCCATGGCTGCTGAGCGTGTGTGTCCAGAGCCTGTGCTCCGCAATGGGAGCCACAACAGTGGCTCCCGTGGTTCTCAGAGGCCACAACAGTGAGAAGTCCACGTATGGCAAAAAAAAAATAAGGTATGACACCTATCTCAAAGATGTAAAACTTTCTAGAAATCCTCAACAGATGTCTGCTTATATTTCATTAGCTAAACTTTTTTAACATACCTCCCATTAGCTGCAAAGATGGCTTTAAAATACCATTTTAGCCTGGGCACATACAGTCAGGGTTCTTTTAATTTTAAGAAAAAGGAGGGGGGGGGTCCAAGATGGTGGAGGATTAGGAGGATGTGGAGTTCATCTCTCTCCACAGATGCATCAGGAATACATCTACAGATGCAACAATTCTCACAGAGCACCAGCTAAACACCAGCAGAAGACCTTGGACACTGGAAAGGACTATAAAAATCCCCACTAAACTGGGTAGGATGAAATAAAGAAGGGAGAAAGAGGAGGAGAGGAAACGTGACAGGACCTGCACCCCAGGGGAGGGAGGAGCTGAAGCAGAGGAGAGATTCCTGCATCCAGGGAAGCCCCTTCACCAAAGAGGAAATCAGTTGGGACAGAAGGGAAACATCTGAGGCTGTTGGAGGAGCGTGAAGCGATCGATCTGTGGCAGACTGGACAGAGTGAAAACTACACAGATGGTCTGAACTGTGTCCCTACATGCCCTAGACGGGGACATGTATCCACCGGTGTGCATGGGGGCTGGGAGCTAGAGTGTGGGGATTAGAGAGCAAACCCATGGTGAGCACTGCTGTTGGCTGCAGGGAGATGGCCTGAGGGCACAGCAGGGAGGAAATCCACAACAGGGAATGCTTATGGAGGAAAACCAGACTACCGTGGAAGCAGGGCGCTACTGCTGAGTCACACCCAGGGAGTGGAGCCACCATTGTAGCCTCTCTCTTCCCACAGGTGGATGCCTGCCTCTGGACACTAGAAAAGATTCCCACTAGGGCCATATCTCTCTTTTTTTTTTTTTTTTTTTTCGGTATGCGGGCCTCTCACTGTTGTGGCCTCTCCCGTTGCAGAGTACAGGCTTTGGACGCGCAGTCTCAGCGGCCATGGCTCACGGGTCCAGCCGCTCCATGGCATGTGGGATCCTCCGGGACCGGGGCATGAACCTGTGTCCCCTGCATCGGTAGGCAGACCCTCAACCACTGCACCACCAGGGAAGCCCAGGGCCATATCTCTTGAACCCATGGTCACTGGCTTCCCTGCACACCTGGTGCTGCTGGGAGTCCCACAATCCAAGTAGCCGTGCCACCTCTGCACCCTGTCCTTACGGGGACAGACTCAAGCACTCCAGGGCAGCCTCAGGAGCAGACTCCTGTGGGTGACACACACACAGAGGTGGGGATAAAACCACAGATGAGCCCCAGGGACAGGGTGACTAAGGAAGAGGATCAAAAATCTTTCCATCAGTTGCACAAGCTGCAGACTAAATCCCAATGATCAGCTAGGTAGACCCTGTGTCTATAGAATATTTGAATGGACAATGAGTGTTCCCACAAATGAAAACAGTCTAGCTCTGGCAGCTGTGGACTCTGAGGACAATCACATACAGGAGTGGGGCTAGATCAGAGTCTAAGCTGTCCCCACCAGGCACGCAGGGAGTCCAGAGACCAGGCTAGAGGCATTGGAGGGCTTCCTGGGGAGGCAGAGGTGGGCCACGGGTCACAGCAGGGGCAAGGACACTGACAGCTGAACCCCAGGAAAACATTATTATTACTATTATTTGTATAATGTTTTGATTCATTCTGTTGTTGGGTTTATTTATTTTTTTTCTTTATTGTTGTTGTTGCTGTTTTCTTTTTTCTTTTTGCAGTACATGGGCCTCTCACTGTTGTGGCCTCTCCCATTGCGAAGCACAGGCTCCAGATGCACTGGCCCAGTTGCCATGACTCACGGGCCTAGCCGCTCCGCGGCATGTGGAATCTTCCTGGACTGGGGCACAAACCCATGTCCCCTGCATTGGAAGGCAGACTCTCAACCACTGCACCACCAGGGAATCCCTGCTGTTTTCTTTTTTAAGTTTTGTTTTATTTAGTCTTTTGGGATTTTTTTGACATAATTTTTATCTTTCCATATTTCTATTTTTACTTTGCTTTTCTGTTGTTCTGTGTGTTTTTTTTTTTTCTTTTTTCCCTTTTAATCCTTTTTGTCTGTTTTATTTTCTTTGCTTTATGAACTTCATTTGGCACTCTGCTTTGGTTTGGTTTTTGTTTTGTGTTTTTGTTACTTGATTTTTGATTTCGTTTTTAGATTCTTATTTTGTCTGGTTGTTTTCTTATTTTTTGTTTCCTTTAGTTCTGTTTTTGTTTCTTTTGTGCGTGTATGTTTCTTTGTTTTTGTTCTTGTTGCTTTCATTTTGCTTTTACCATTTGTCTGTCTAGGGTTATGTTTTTCTTGCTTTTTTTTTTCTTTAATCGTCTTTATTGCCATATTGAGCAGCATGCGTTATCTTGGTTCCCCAACCATAAGCTGGGCCTGAGTCTCTGGGGTGGGAGCACTGAGTCCAGGATGCTGGACCACCAGAGAATTCCCAGCCTCAAGGAATATTAATCAGTGAGAGCTCTCATGGATGCCTCCAGCCGAATCCAAGACCCAGCTCCACCCAACTGCCTTCAGCCCCCAGCGCTAGACGCTTCATGCCAAACAACAAGCAAGAGAGGAACACAAACCCACCCATCAGTGGACAGGCTGCTTAAAGACGTACTAAGCTCACAGACACACCAAAATATACCACCTGACATGGCCCGGCCCATCAGAGGGAAAAGAGTCAGCTCCACCCACCGGAATGCAGGCACC
Source organism: Stenella coeruleoalba (assembly GCF_951394435.1). NCBI lineage: Eukaryota > Metazoa > Chordata > Mammalia > Artiodactyla > Delphinidae > Stenella > Stenella coeruleoalba. Next base: position 43,242,297 of record NC_137156.1, on the reverse strand, counting down.
AGTCCCTCCCACCAGGAAGCCTACACAAGCAACTATACCAGCCTCACCCACTGGGGGCAGACACCAGAAGCAAGAGGAATTACGACCTTGCAGCCAGTGGAAAGGAGAACTCAAATACAATAAGTTAGACAAAATGAGAAGACAGGAAAATATCTTACAGATGAAGGAGCAGGGTAAAAACCCATAAGACCAAATAAATGAAGAGGAAATAGACAATATACCTGAAAAAGAATTCAGAGTAATGATACTGAAGATGATCCAATAGCTCAGAAATAGAATGGAAGCATGGATTGAGAAAATGCAAGAAATGTTTAACAAGGACCTAGGAGAAATAAAGAACAAACAATCAGTGATGAACAACACAAAAACTGAAATTAAAAATACACTAAAAGGAATCAATAGCAGAATAAGTGAGGCAGAAGAATGGATAACTAACCTGGAAGATAGAATGGTGGAAATAACTGCCACAGAGCAGAATAAAACAAAAGGAATGAAAAGAAAAGAGGACAGTTTCAGAGACCTCCAGGACAACATTAAGTATACCAATATTTACATTATAGGGATCCCAGAAGAGGAAGAGAAAGAGAAAGGGTCTGAGAAAACATTTGAAGAGATTAGAGTCGAAAACCTCCCTAACATGGGAAAGGAAATAATCAAGTCCAGGAAGCAGAGAGAGTCCCATACAGGATAGACCCAAGGAGAAACATGCCAAAATATACATTAATTAAATGAACAAAAATTAAATGCAAAGAAAAAATATTAAAAGCAGCAAGGGAAAAGCAACAAATATAATACAAGGGAATCTCCATAAGGATAATAGCTGACTTTTCAGCAGAAACTCTTCAGGGCAGAAGGGAGTGTCAGGATATATTTAAAGTGATGAAAGAGAAAAACCTACAACCAAGATTAGTCTACCCAGCAAGGATCTCATTCAGATTTGACAGAGAAATCAAAAGCTTTACGGATAAGCAAAAGTTACGAGAATTCAACAACACCAAACCAGCTCTACAAAAAATATTAAAGGAACTTCTCTAGGCAGGAAACACAAGATAAGGAAAAGACCTACAAAAACAAACACAAAACAATTAAGAATTTGATAATAGGAAGACACATATTGATAATTACCTTAAATGTAAATGGATTAAGTGCTCCAACCAAAAGACACAGACTAGCTGAATGGATACAAAAACAAAATCTGTATATATGCTGCTTACAAGACACCCAGGGACACATACAGAGTGAAAGAGAGGGGATGGAAAACAGATATTCCATGTAAATGGAAATCAAAAGAAAGCTGGAGTAGCAATACTCATATCAGAAAAAATAGACTTTAAAATAAAGACTATTACAAGAAACAAGGAAGGGCACTACATAATGATTAAGGGACCAATCCAAGAGGAAGACATAACAATTGTAAACATTTATGCACCCAACATAGGAGCACCTCAATACATAAGGCAAATGCTAATGGCAATAAAATGGAAAATTGACAATAACACAATAATAGTGGGGGACTTTAACATCCCACTTACATCATTGGACTGATCATACAGACAGAAAATTAATAAGGAAACACTAGGCTTAAATGACACATTAGACCTGATGGACTTAATTGATATCTTCAGGACATTCCATCCAAAAGCAGCAGAATACACTTTCTTCTCAAGTGCACATGGAACATTCTCCAGGACAGATCACCTCCTGGGTCACAAATCAAGCCTCAGTAAATTTAAGACAATTGAAATCATATCAAGCATCTTTTCCGACAACAACACTATGAGATTAGATAACAACTACAGGAAAAAAAAACTAAAAATTATTAACACATGGAGACTAAACAATATGCTACTACATAACCAAGAGATCACTGAAGAAATCAAAGAGGAAATCAAAAAATACCTAGAAACAAATGACAATGAAAACATAGCAACCCAAAACCTATGGGATGCATCAAAAGGAGTTCTAAGAGGGAAGTATACAGCAATAAAATCTTTCCTTAAGAAACAAGAAAAATCTCAAATAAACAACCTAACCTTACATCTAAGCAACTGGAGAAAGAAGAAGAAGAACAAAAAAAAAAAAAAAAAAAAAAAAAAACAAAGGTAATAGAAGAAAAGGTAAAGATCAGAGCAGAAATAAATGAAAAAGAAATGAAAAAAACAATAACAAATATCAATAAAACTAAAAGCTGGTTCCTTGAGCAGGTAAGCAAATTGATAAACCATTAGCCAGACTCATCAAAAGAAAAAAGCAAGAGGACTCAAATCAATAAAATTAGAAATGAAAAAAAAGAGAAGATACAACTCACACTGAAAAAATACAGAGGATAAGGAGACAACTACAAGCAATTGTATGCCAATAAAATGGACAACCTGGAAGAAATGGACAAATTCTTAAAGAGTACAACCTTCCAAGACTGAACCAGGAAGAAATAGAAAATATGAACAGATCAATCACAAGCACTGAAATTAAAACTGTGATTAAACATCTTCCAACAAACAAAAGCCCAGGGCCAGATGGCTTCACAGGTGACTTCTATCTAATATTTAGAGAAGAGGTAATACCTATACTTTTCAAACTCTTCCAAAAATTGCAGAGAGATGAACACGCTCAAACTCATTCTATGAGGCCACCATCACCCTGATAACAAAACCTGACAAAAAAGAAAATTACAAACCAATATCACTGATGAACATAGATGCAAAAACCCTCAACAAAATACTAGCAAACTGACTCCAACAACACATTAAAAGGATCACACATAATGATCAAGTGGGATTTATCCCAAGGATGCAAGGATTCTTCAATATATGCAAATCAATCAATGTGATACACCATGTTAACAAATTGAAGAATAAAAATATGATCATCTCAATAGATGCAGAAAAAGCTTTTGACAAAATTCAATATGGATTTATGATAAAAGCTCTCCAGAAAGTGGGCATAGAGGGAACCTACCTCAACATAATAAAGGTCACATATGACAAATCCACAGCAAACATTATTCTCAATGGTGAAAAACTGAAAGCATTTCCTCTAAGATCAGGAACAAGACAAGGGTGTCCACTCTCACCACTATTATTTGACATAGATTTGGAAGTCCTAGCCATGGCAATCAGAGAAGAAAAAGAAATAAAAGAACAAAACTGGAAAAGAAGAAGTAAAATTGTCACTGTTTGCAGATGACATGATACTATACATAGAAAATCCTAAAGATGCCACCAGAAAACTACTAGAGCTAATCAATGAATTTAGTAAAATCACAGGATACAAAATTAATACACAGAAATATCTTGCATTCCTATACACTAACAACAAAAAGTCAGAAAGAGAAATTAAGGAACAATCCCATTCACCACTGCAACAAAAAGAACAAAATGCCTAGGAATAAACCTACCTAACAGGCAAAAACCTGTATGCAGAGAACTATAAGACACTGATGAAAGAAATCAAAATGACACAAACAGATGGAAAGATATACCATGTTCTTGGATTGGAAGAATCAACATTGTGAAAACGACCATACTACTGAAAGCAATCTACAGATTCAATGCAATCCCTATCAAATTACCAGTAACACTTTTTACAGAACTAGAAAAAAAATTTTACAATTTGTATGGAAACACAAAAGACCCAGAATAGCCAATGCAATCTTGAGGAAGAAAAATGGAGCTGGAGTAATCAGGCTACCCAACTTCAGACTATATTACAAAGCTGCAGTAATCAAGACAGTATGGTACTGGCACAAAAACAGACATATAGATAAACAGAACAGCGTAGAAAGCCCAGAGATAAACCCATGCACCTACGATCACCTTATCTTTGACAAAGGAGGCAAGAATATACAATTGAGAAATGACAGCCTCTTCAGTAAGTGGTGCTGGGAAAATTGGACAGCTACATGTAAATGAATGAAATTAGAACACTTCCTAACACCATACACAAAAATAAACTCAAAATGGATTAAAGACCTAAGTGTAAGGCCAGACAGTGTAAAACTCTCAGAGGAAAACATAGGCAGAACACTCTATGACATAAATCACAGCAAGATCCTTTTTGACCCACCTCCTGGATTAATGGAAATAAAAACCAAAATAAACAAATGAGACCTAATTAAACTTAAAAGCTTTTGCACAGCAAAGGAAGCCATAAACAAGATGAAAAGACAACCCTCAGAATGGGAGAAAATATTTGCAAGCAAAGCAACTGACAAAGGATTAATCTCTAAAATATACAAGCAGCTCATGCAGCTTAATATCAAAAAAAAACCCAATCCAAAAATGGGCAGAAGACCTAAATAGACATTTCTCGAAAGAAGACATACAGATGGCCAACAAACACATGAAAAGATGCTTAACATCACTTATTATTAGAGAAATTCAAATCAAAACGACAATGAGGTATCATCTCACACCAAGCAGAATGACCATCATCAAAAAATCTACAAACAGGGGCTTCCCTTGTGGCGCAGTGGTTGAGAGTCCGCCTGCCGATGCAGGGGACACGGGTTCATGCCCCGGTCTGGAAAGATCCCATGTGCCATGGAGCAGCTAGGCCCGTGAGCCGTGGCTGCTGAGCCTGCGCATCCAGAGCCTGTGCTCCACAATGGAAGAGGCCACAACAGTGAGAGGCCTGCGTACCGCAAAAAAATAAAAAATAAAAAAATCTACAAACGATAAGAGCTGGAGAGGGTATGGAGAAAAGGGAATCGTTTTGCACTGTTGGTGGGAATGTAAATTGATACAGCCACTGTGGAGAACATTATGGAGGTTCCTTAAAAAAACTAAAAATAGAACTACCATATGACCCAACAACCCCACTCCTGGGCATATACCCTGAGAAAACCATAATTCAAAAGGACACATGTACTTCAGTGTTCATTGCAACACTATTTACAATAGCCAGGACATGGAAACGACCTAAATGTCCAATGACAGATGAATGGATAAAGAAGATGTGGTACATATTTATAATGGAATATTACTCAGCCATAAAAATGAATGAAATTCAGTTATTTGTAGAGATGTGAATGGACCTTGAGTCTGTCATACAGAGTGAAGTAAGCCAGAAAGTTAAAAACAAATATCATATGTTAATGCACATATATGGAATCTAGAAAAATGGTACAAAAAAAACTATTTGCAGGGCAGGAAGAGAGAGTAGACATAGAGAATTGACATGTGGACCCAGGGTGGGAAGGGGAGGTTGGGAGGAATTGGGAGATTAGGATTAATATATGTACACTTCCATGTGTATAATTGATAGCTAGCGTGACATGCTATAAAGCACAGGAAGCTCAGGTTGGTGCTCTGTGACAACCTGGAGGGGTGCGATGGAGGGTGGGAGGGAGGCTCAAGAGGGAGGGGATATATGTATGCATACAGTTGATTCACTTCATTGTACAGCAGTAAATAACACAACAGTGTAAAGCAATTATACTCCAATAAAAAAGAAAAAAAGAAAAAGGAAGGGCAGTGAGAGTGAATAATGACAAAACTCTCAGTGTCCAAACAGGCTACTATGGGTTAGTGATTGTGTTAATTACCAGACAAAGGGAATTGAAGGAAAATATTAAAACCTACCAAAACTTTGTGGTTATTATCATTTTTCAAGAAATCCACAGGGGTCATATTTCTCTAATAGAGGTAAAAAATATGATCAAGTACAACTCAGTCAAAATTTTGTTTCTGTCAGAAGTAGTCAGACACACATGTATCTTCAAGAAACCTACAGTGAATATGAGTTTGACTCCATCTCTTTCCATTGATCTGGGCAATTTCCTTAACTTCCCATTGTCTGTCTCCTTATCTGTAAAATGAGAATGATACCTGCCCATTGTATTGTAGAAGTAAAGTAAGTGATATATGTAAAGCACCTAACTTGGTAGCAATAATTATTGAGTATTAGACAACCATAATTAGTTGAAAAGAGCTAACTTTGCACCTCAGAGTTAGCATCTTGGAGATATGTATTGGTGTCACAATATCACAAGAACCTAGTTTCTTACCACTATGTGTACCAGTGACAGCCCAATTACTTTATCAAATTTAACCTACTTGAGAGGGATTCCCAAAATACCAACAGAGGCAATACTGTGCACTTTTTAAAGCTGATATTGGTGGAAATGTTAATAAATGCATTTCCCTGCTGAGATGTGGAATCTTTTGATTCCCTCAGCAGCTTGAAAGATTTTCCAAATCTCCTTTAACATGTAACAAAATTCTTGACAAAAGAACTTTATAGTAAAGAAAGTTAACTAATTATGTAATTATTCACTTTACTATCAGCATTTTAATTGTTTTCTTAACAAAGTCTCAACCAAACCCTCGACAAATTCACATCATACAACTCTCAATGAATCTGACTTTTTTTCTTGTAATGTTACAATTTAATTTTTTTTACCCCTTTATTTTGCTAAGCATTTAAAATTTTCATATTGTCTATGTTCCTTATATATGGGTGTTCAAATTCAAAGATGCTTCTTTCCTGGTCAGGTCATTCTGTCAGTTTTATACTAAAATCCAGTCTCATATTGCCTATCCAAGGATGTACAATGTATTTTCTCTTTTGAAACATTTTAGGATTCATTTCTTAAAATATAATTATTATAGTAGAAATTTTAAATATAATGAATGCATTTATTTGCATAATTGTTTTCTTACTGAGTATAAGTTTGATTTAAAAATCAAGGCTATATTTTTCATTGTTTTATTTTTATCAAAACATAAGTACAAAATAATATAAAATACATAAAGACATAAATAATAGTGATACAATGATCACCTGAGTATCCACTATCGATTTTAAGGAAATAAAGAAACAGCATTAACTTCAAAGTCATTACCATTAACTTTTGTGTCGCATCCTGATTCCATTTGAATCCCATTCTCTCTCAGACGGAATAATCATCATGAAATTCTGTGTCTACTATTTCCTTCGTTTTCTTTATACTTGTATGTATTTGTTCCTAGTTATTTACTTGTACTGTATAATGTGTAATATGTGTATTGTATTATTCAAATACAAATAAATACCTGTAATATGTTTAGTTTGTATATAGCCTTCTGCAACTTGTCCCTTTGTTCTGCACTATGCACTTCATCTATGCTGTTGCAAGTGGCTATAATTCATTCATTTCAAATGGGATAAAGTATTCCATTGTCTGACATTTTTACCTTTGTTGGACATTTGTTTTATTTCCTGTGTATTTTGCTTTTACAAATAGTGCTTCCATGAACATTTTTTTGTATATGTGCCTGATGCACGTGCAAAGGAATTTCTCTATGATAGAGCTTTTCAAGAGTCATGCCATTTAGATTATAAATTGTGCTACAAAATATTGGTTGACTTCATTCTGAGGTTCCCTAGGGAAATCTAGGTTGGCTGGCACCCCGGGCAGGTTTCTTCAAACACTAGCTTCCTCCCTCTCATTCTCCTTAGATGGTGACCAGAGCCCTCAGATGCTCTGTGTTTCATCACAATGTCCTCTGTCACCTGGATACTGACTGTAAAAGCTGACTGCAGAGTGAGTCATTGTCCTATAGATAATGGGCCCTGGAAGTTGTTTGGAGTTCAGTTCCAAGTGGCCAAGGAGAACAGCTTTCAGATTAGATGAGACTGGTTAAGATTTGGGAGTCAGGGATTCCAGATGGTGTCCTTGAGTCCCCGTCTTCAAATATATCAGATAATCCTGTTCTTTTATGGCTGATGGGCCCTTTTACTGACAAAAAGGCTTGTTACAATTGGCTTTCTGAAATTGGGGCTTCTGCATTATTTTGAAATAGTTGATGTATTAGTAAGAGTTCTCTAGAAAAACAGAACTAATACTATATATATATATATATATATATATATATATATATATATATATATATAAAATTTACTGTAAGGAATTATCTTAGACAATTCCTTGGAGGCTGAGAAGTTTCAAGATCTGCAGTCAGCAACCAGGAGACCCAGGAGAGCTGGTGGTGTAGTCTCAGTTCAATTTGAAGGCCTGAGAACCAGGAGAATTATTGTGCAAGTTCCAGGCTAAAAGCTGGTACACTCAAGACCCAAGAAGAGATGATGTTTCAGGTCAAGTCTGAAGGGCAGGAAAAGACTGATGTCCCAGCTCAAAGCAGTCAGGTAAGTGGAATTCTCTCTTACTCAGGGAAGAGTCAGCCTTTTTGTTCTATTCAGGCCTTCAGCTAATTGAATGGGGCCCAATCAAGTTACGAAGGGCAATCTGCTTTCCTCAGTCTCAGATTCAAATGTTAATCTCATCCAAAAAACATCATCACAGACAATCCCATAATAATGTTTGACCTACTATCTGGGTACCTTATGGCCCGGCCAAGTGAACACACAAAATTAGTCATTACACTTGATATGAAAAAGATCAACCAAATTAAAATTATGTTCACATTATTGCCAGAATGTGCAACTTTGCCACTGGGACAAAAGGAAGTTGCGTTTTTTACTGTAAACATCGTTTCAACTGGTGTACATGTTTATTGGTTTGAGAAGCTAATTTTAACTTGTATTACATATCGGCATGAACAAAGTTCTTTGTTGATGCTGATTTTTGACAATGTGAAGAATTCATTATGCAAGAGGCAGGATCAAGAATTGCACAGAGCAACTGCAAGTATAGGGTCGATAAAGTTACGTTCATGGAAATGAATTCAAAGTTGCCATAAATATTCTGAAAACACATGATTTGGAAGTTTTAGAGAAATTTAATAATAAATTTATTTGAAAATATTTTTTATTTTACTTTAAAAATATTGATTATATCCAAAAATGAGAATCTAATAAACTTTTACAAATCAAAATCTCATTATAAATGCTCTCAGGATCTCTAAACTTTACATTACTATAGGCCAAATGTATATTTTCATTGTAAATGTGTCATAATTTGAAACATGTTGGGAAGAAATGCTCTGAGTGTATATTTAGGAATAGAAAATCTACTTTAGATGGCATGAGCATAATCTTTAATAGAAAATGGCTAATTATTTTCCAACTTACACCCCAAGTGGCAAAGCACAAGTGTTCTTGTTCCTAATCTTTGCCAACACTTGACATTATCATAGTTTTTAATATTGGTAATCATGTAGGTATGCTTTTTAGTTTGTATTTCTTTAGTTACCAAGGAGTTTAATAATCTTCCATGTTTATCTACCACAGCTGCTTCTTGTATGTAGTATCCAACCAAATATTTTGCCCACTTTAATTAGTTATCTTTTTCTTATTGATTTATAGGAGTTCTTTGTTTATCCCAGATAACAATCCTCGTAAATTATTTGCATTGTAACCCTCTTGTCCCAGTATGTTGGTTGACTTATTCTCTTTCGGGTGTTTTAATGAGCAAAAGTTTTAAAATTTTAATTTATCAATCATTTTCATTTTGGTTTATATCTTGCTTAAGATATTTTTCCTGTAGTGAATTATTATTCTCCTATATGCCTTCTAAATGTTTTATAGTTTGCCTTTCCCATTTAGGTTTTAGTCCATCTTTAACTTATTTTGGAGAAGTAGGTGGGGATCAATTTACTTTTTTATCTGATATAAATATTTTCATCACTGATCTGTAGCATAGTTCTGTCATAAACCAAGTTTCTATACATTTAGAGCACTGTTTTGAGACTCCCCAGTCTGTTTTACAACTTTCTGTATCTCTGCACACAACATTTCAGTCCTCATTAACATAGTATTACAAATTCTAAGTATGTTAGGCTTTTTATTTCAAACTCATTGAATCTGTAGGAAGGACTGAGATCTTTCAGCATTGGTTTTGAATGTGTGAAGGTGTTGTACTTCTCCATTATTGGACTTCTTCGATGTCTTTTAGTCAAGTTTTCTTCATGAAAGTCTTGAAAAAATTTTTTATTCATTCCTAGTTTATATTTTCAAGGTAATGTAAATAGTATGCTTTTATGATTATATTTTCTACCTGTGTGTTGTTAAGGTAGAAAAAATCAGTTACTTTTGGTAGAACATATTCAGCAAACTTGTTATACTCTCCCATAGATGCTGAAAATTCTGTATTTTCTTTGGGGTATTTTTTTATGGAAAATCATTTCATTCAAAATAATGAGTGTTATGATTATTTCCTCCCAAACTATATGTTTTTTGTTTCAATTACTGCTAGTATAGAGATGGCCAGAATCTCTGATTTCATTTTGTATTTTTTTTTTCTGCTTACCCTCCTTCATGATGCCTTGTTTCCTGGTGTGTGTGTGTGTGTGTGTGTGTGTGTGTGAAAGAGAGAGAGAGAGAGAGAGAGAGAGAGAGAGAGAGAGAGAAAGAGGGACTTGTGATGATAAAGTTATATTTTGGGGAAACTTATTATGTAAAACACTTGGAGTCCTATGTGAAGATGAATTACTTGTGGAAGTAAAGGTCTGTATTTGTTCCTACCATGCACCTGGGGTTACTACAGAATTTTTTCTAGTATTATTATTTTTTTAATTTATTGAAGTAGAGTTGATTTACAATGTCGTTATAGTTTCAGGTGGACAGCAAAGTGATTCAGTTATATATACATATATATTTTTTCAGATTATTTTCCAATATATGTTATTACAAGATATTGAATATAGTTCCCAGTGGTATACAGTAAATCCTTGTTCTTTATCTATTTTACACACAGTGGTGTGTATCTATTACACCATACTCCTAATGTATCCCTTCCTCCCTCAGGTTTTTAATTTGAGATATTTTCAATACACCAAGCTAAGATGAATTTGGACTACAAACCTGCCTGAGGACCATTTAATGAATATTCTAAATTTTTGTGCACTTCCTCTCATGATAGACAATTTTCCTGGTGGCCCCCCAGAGTGGGCTGTTTCATTCTATTTCACTCTAACTTGCAGAGACTAGCCCTGTTCCACGGAGGGATCCCAGCTTTTTGGGAAAAGTTTCTTACTAGACCTGACATCTCCGGCAGCTGGGCACTGTCTTTTCTCCCTGAAGCCCCTAAGTTCAACACCGTCCTCAAGAAAACACCAATATCTTGGATGTCTATTTTCATTTAGCTTTGCCCTTTCTGTGTTTACTAAATTTCCAACTCATTGATACATTAGAGATATTTTTAAATACCCTGCATTTTTAGGTGTCTTTTTTCATGGGGGGACTGAGGATTTGTCAGGCAGGTGGCCAGAAGCAGAAGGATAAATATTCTCAGTGCCATTCTGATTTCCGCTTTCTCACACATATTTACTTCAGTTTTAAAATAACAGTCCTGGTCTCTAGGAGAAATTCTTCTGTACTTCAAGCACATAAATTAACAGAATTTGCTGCTCTTGTCAGAACAATGAGTTAAGTTAAAGAAGCTGTGGTGGTAGCAGAAGTCTGAGACGGCCTCCATGGTCCCCAACCCTTAATGTCCACACTATGTATTATCCTCTTTCCTTGGGTGAGGACAGGAGTATGAATACAATGCATTTCACTCCCACGATTAGATCACACCATACAGCAAAGACCAGGAGACTTTTGCAGCTGTAAAAGAATTTGGGTTAATCAAAATGGAGATCATCCTGGATGGGCTTGAGCTAATCAGATGATCCCTTAAAAGGGAGAAGGTCCTTCTTGAAACAAGTAATTCAGAGCATGAATTACTGCCCTGTTTGTCTCAGAAGAGCAAACTGCCACAGAGCAAAGAGAGTAACATGGCAAGGACCTGAGAGCACCCTCTGGGTATGGAGAGTAATCCCTGGTACCCATTTACAGTAAAGCCAATCTTCTGACACCAGGCTGTGGTGAAGGAAAGTACAGCATTTATTGCAGGGCACCAAGCAAAGAGAACAGGCAGCTCAAGTTCAAAAGACCCAAACTCCCCAAGGGCTTTCAGGAAAGGGGTTTTAAAGGCAGAGTGAGGGAGGGGCTGCAGGGTGTGTGATCTGCTTGTGCTCAATTCTCAAATTGATTGGCATCAAGGTGAAATTTCCAGCATCATCCACCTTCTGGTTTCAACTGGTCTGAGGCTTACATGCTTGTGGTCAGCAGTTTTCATCTGGTGGGTCTCTGCTTCCTATAAAAAACAACTCAGGAATCCTGTGTGTCAGACCTTTATCTACATCTTTCAGGGAACTGGGAATTTGGTGATTCTGCTATGCAGCAGATTTATAGCCTAAATTGTTACAAGTTGCTGGCCCAACAGCTATTATTTGGAGCCAGTCTTTTGAGATTCAGGGGAGGCCTAAGAGACTTAAGCCAAGCCTCTTGCTACAAAAGACAGGGACATGTGGGCTTGTATATGGTTTCAGTAGCCAGCCAGTAAGACAGTGGGATCTCAGTCATACAACAACAGGAAACGAATTCTGCCAGAGCCTGAGGAAGCCTGTAGGTGGAACTTTGCCTAATCAAATCTCCAAAATGAGGATGAAGCCAGTTGATACCTTGACATAGTCTCAGGGGACACTAAGCAGAGGACCAGCAGAAATGCATAGAAACAGTGACGTAATACAATTGTATTGTTACAAGCTGCTAAGTGTGTGGTGATCTGTTAAATAGCATTAGAGACCTAAAACAGTGGCCATCACATCTAATGCAAGTCATGTCAATATTCACCACGTTTTTATTGTCCTCTCACATAAATATTCCTTGGCACTAATATTAAAATCATAGAACAAAATCTTTCCAGGTTCACTTTTTCATCAGAAGAATAGGGTTGATTTGGGGGAAAAACAGCATTCCATTTTGTAAATTTAGACAAAGTCTTCAGGTTAGCACAATATCTTAGAGAAAGCTTATTTTGCTTTATTTCCAGGGCATTCTTAGCATTTAAAAATATGGAACACATGTTATATAGAAAACAGTATAGTTTTAAAAGAAAAATAATACAAAAATTAAGAGAAATTATTTTTAAAGCCTATAAAAATTAACTAAGGTAAAATTATGATGATTCTGGTTTATAGCATCACTGTGTCTTAGGGGCACAGTCAAGGCAACACCATAGTGACTCATTCAGTACAATAAAGAAGCACCCAGTTTCCTCCTTATAAAATACCATTATTTTATTTTCATTTTTTAAAATCTTATTGAAGTATAGTTGATTTACAATGTTGTGTTAATTTCTTCTGTACAGCAAAGTGACTTAGTTATGCATGTGTGTGTGTATATATATATATATATATATATATATTCTTTTTCTTTTTCATCTTCTCTTCCATTATGGTTTGTCACAGGATATTGAATATAGCAATATTGTGCTATAGAGTAGGACCGTGTTGTTTATTGATTCTATATATAAAGTTTGCATCTGCTAATCCCAAACTCCCATTCCTTCCCTTTAAAATACCATTATTTTAAAACTCAGTGTAGAAAGCCTCAAAATTTGCAAAATGGTGCAATTCTGTTTTCCCCCTAGTTGACAGGAAACTGTGCATATAAATTACAATAGTTGTGCTTTAACAAAGAGAAATTTTTTTTGACCATTATGAACCAGCAACACATGCTATCAAAAATAGGGTCTTACAAGTTGGACATCTTGCAAAACTGTGCCACCACAAGACCTATTCCTCACTGCTTCCACTTCATCAGAGGGATGTGAGGAATTGGTTTATGGTGTGGGCGCTCTTTGATTCCAACTAGAAACCAAACTCCAACCAGACCAACAAAGTTTGGCATCACAATGTCTGACCAAATGAAGCAACAGAAATATGTCTTAAACCACTTGATCACGTGTTAGCTCTCAAACATTTGTTAATACATAATTCCAAATCTCTGTCAATTACTTTAAGAAAAGTAGTGTGTTAGAACCATAACAGAATGACCTCCGCATGAAGAAGCATTTATTTCTTACCATCCTATAGAGTTGTACATGTCATAAAAGGTCTGCGCCTCCAGGGCTGAGCTGAGAAAAGAAAAATGACTGTAACAATCTTTGCAAAATAGAAGTCAGAGCCCAGAATATCAATACTGATGTGAGAAAAAAGCTGACCACTTGCTCTTTCTACTGCAAATACAGTCAAGTGTTTGCAGTGCCTCTTGTCATCAAATTGCTGTATTTGCCCATTAAGAACAAACAAAACAAAACAGAAGCAAACAAAATAAAATCAGTATTCACTGAGAAATCAACTATGATGGAATAAGGAACTTTTCAAACATCTGATCAAAGCTACCAAGTGTTGGTATGTTGGCTAATGTCAGTGTCACTCTGATCAGAGTCCTCTCTAATTCCTCTGAGCCTGACAGAATAAAATGAGAAGGTAACTGTGAACTCTCACCCCACCCCACCCCTGCCCAGACCCTCCAGTTCTTTTCTGGGCACTCACTCCCTCACCTCTACTCTGCCACTGGTGCTTTAAGCCAAGGAGACTTTTGCTGCTTGCTTGCAGACCAGCCCAATCCCCTGGTTCTCTTAAGTACAAACAAGACATAGCTTAATTAGCAAACAAGACATAGCTGTGGTTGCTATCAAAGCATTGGAAACATGAGACATAATCTCTTTGCTCAAAAATCTCACCGCCAGTAGCAGACAAACATGCCTTTCCTGATAACAGCTCCAGACCCTAAATCACTGACTAGATCCACCCTAATCCAACCTCTTTAACAGTTTCATTGTCTTGACCCTGAGCCAACAGCTTGATTCCTGTTTTTAGAACCAGGACCTATTATTTGTAATTTGCATCTCCAGCATTTGATCCCTGTTATCCAGCCAACTTCTGTTGCTCTTATTCTGAGTTTCCTGGGTTATTTCCAGTAGGAACATACAACTCCAGGTCTGGTGTTTGGTCACCATGTGGGACATTCTATCCTCCCTTCCTTCTCCTTAAAGGGAAAATTTAGAGATGCATATCTTTAAGCATCTCCCTAAGCATCTCCCTGAAGATTTCCCTAGAGATGTTGTCCTGTTAGTGGAGACTGAGCAAAGGCTATAGCACACCCTCTACATTCAGAGATGCTGGTTACACAGTATGGGGCTGAATCCAGAGAAGAATGTGAGCTTAGGGCTGGACAGAGCAGAACATGAATCCCAACACTGTCACTTCCAAGCTGTATCCTTTTGGGGAAATCATTTAATATCTCTGAACTTCAGTTTTCTTATTTATAGAAAGAAAAAAAAAATCTTATTTTGCAGGATTGTGAGTAATAGGACAGGATTATGCATAATAGTCCCTCCTCAAATTGTGACTGAATAGTATAGAATGAGAAACAAAATGAAATTGAGCTATAACCACAATACTGGTTTTCCTATATGCCTGAAAAAAATGGCTTAAAGGGCAACAAAATGCTAAAAAAAACAGGTACAATCAAATATATACGTGCAAATTGTGTTTGTTCCCTAGCAAGATAAAACAACACAGAGGCTATCTGGGTAATCTGAAAATAGTCCTGAAATCCCTCTGTGCAGGCAATAGATATCTTACATACAAGTGTATTTCATAGTTCCTAGGATATACATATCCTATAGTTCATATTCTATTCATAAGATAGTTCCTAGGATCAGCATTCAGAACACATTTATCCTTGTTTTACCAAAAATTTCATCAAGCTTACCTTTCTAATTTCCCAATTCATAACAATATTTGAAATAACAAATTAACTGGGAATAAAGTGTGTGGATGGAAAGAAACTGACAATTATATTATCCAAGAATTCATTCCTGAGGGTTCAGTGCAGCAGATATCTTTTATGAGTTTTGTGTTGAGAAACAAATCTTTGCCTTGCATTTTGTGAATTGTATGGTGATATACACATATATATCACTATACAAAAAGAGGGAAAAACATATATATACATATGATGTGTCATGATTATTGTTTTATCTTGGAATTCTAAATATTAAACCATACCTAGATCAAAGAATGAAGACATGTCAACAACTTTTAAAACAAGAGGACTAATATAAATGTGTTAGTTGTGTTAGTTGTGTTAGTTTCTACTGTAAAATTAAGTGAAGTTGAGCTCCCCAAGCTATACAACAGTTTCTCATCAGTTATCTATTTTATACATATTAGTGTATATATACATCAATCCCAATCTCCCAATTCATCCCACTGCCCTGCCCCCCCATTTCCCCCTTGGTGTCCATATGTTGATTCTCTATGGTTGTGTCTCTATTTCTGCCTTGCAAATTGGTTCATCTGTACCATTTTTTAGACTCCACATATATGCATTAATATACAATATTTATTTTTCTCTTTCTGACTTACCTCACTCTGTATGACAGTCTCTAGGTCCATCCACATCTCTATAAATGACCCAGTTTTGCTTCTTTATATGGCTGAGTAATAGTTTGTTGTATATATGTACCACATCTTCTTTATCGATTCATCTGTCGATGGACATTTAATTGCTTCCATGACCTGGCTGTTGTAATAGTGCTGCAATGAACATCGGCGTGCATGTGTCTTTTTGAATTACGGTTTTCTCTGGGTATATGCCCAGGAGTGGGATTCCTGGGTCATAGGATAATTCTACTTTCAGTTTTTAAGGAACCTCTATACTGTGCTCCATAGTGGCTGCACCAATTTACGTTCCCACCAGCAGTGCAAGAGTGTTCCCTTTTCTCCACACCCTCTCCTGCATTTATTGTTTATAGATTTTTTGATGATGGCCATTCTGACCTGTGTGACATGATACCTCATTGTGGTTTTGATTTGCATTTCTCTAATAATTAGCGATGTTGAGCATCTTTTCATGTGTTTATTGGCCATCTGTACGTCTTCTTTAGAGAAATGTCTATTTAGGTCTTCTGCCCATTTTTGGATTGGATTGTTTGGTTTTTCTTTATTTATTTATTTAGTGATCTTTAGGGAATTTTCTTCTTTTATTTATTTTTTTATACAGCAGATTCTTATTAGTCATCCATTTTATACACATCTGGATATACATGTCAATCTCAATCTCCCATTCATCACACCACCACTCCCACGCCCTGCCACTTTCCAACCTTGGTGTCCACATGTTTTTTCTCTACATCTGTGTCTCAATTTCGGCCTGCAAACCAGTTCATCTGTACCATTTCTCTAGGTTCCACACATATGTGTTAATATACAATATTTGTTTTTCTCTTTCTGACTTACTTCACTCTGTATGACAGCCTCTAGATGCATACACATCTCTACAAATGACCCAATTTCGTTCGATTTTATGGCTGAGTAATATTCCATTGTATATATGTACCACATCTTCTTTATCCATTTGTCTGTTGATGGGCATTTAGGTTGATTCCATGACCTGACTATTGTAAATAGTGCTACAATGAACATTGGGGTGCATGTGTCTTTTTGAATTGTTTTTCTCTGGGTATATGCCCAGTAGTGGGATTGCTGGGTCATATGGTAATTCCATTTTTTTATTATTATTTTTATTTTTTATTTATTTATTTTTTGCAGTATGCGGGCCTCTCACTGTCATGGCCTCTCCCGTTGTGGAGCACAGGCTCCAGCCACGCAGGCTCAGTGGCCATGGCTCACAGGCCCTGCCGCTCCACATCATGTGGGATCCTCCCGGATCAGGGCACGAACCCATGTCCCCCGCATCGGCAGGTGGACTCTCAACCACTGAGCCACTAGGGAAGCCCCCATTTTTAGTGTTTTTAAGGAAACCCCATACTGTTCTCCATAGTGGCTGTATCAATTTGCATTCCCACCAACAGTGCAAGAGGGTTCCCTTTTATCCTCACCCTCTCCTGCATTTGCTGTTTGCAGATTTTCTGATGATGCCCATTCTAACTGGTGTGAGATGATACCTCATTGTATTTTTGATTTGCATTTCTCTAATAATTAGTGATGTTGAGCAGCTTTTCATGGGCTTCTTGGTCATGTATGTCTTCTTTGGAGAAAAGTCTATTTAGGTCTTCTGCCCGTTTTTGGATTGGGTTGTTTGGTTTTTTAATATTGAGCTGCATGAGCTGTTTATATATTTTGGAGATTATTCCTTTGTCCATTGATTCTTTGGCAAATATTTTCTCCCATTCTGAGGGTTATCTTTTTGTCTTGTTTATGGTTTCCCTTGCTGAGCAAAAGCTTTTAAATTTCATTAGGTCCCATTTGTTTATTTTTGTTTTTATTTCCATTACTCTAGGAGGTGGATCAAAAAAGATCTTGCTGTGATTTATGTCAAAAAGTGTTCTTCCTATGTTTTCCTGTAAGAGTTTTATAGTGTACAGTCTTACATTTAGGTCTCTAACACGTTTTGAGTTTATTTTTGTGTATGGTGTTAGAGAGTGTTCTAATTTAATTCTTTTACATGTAGCTGTCCAGTTTTGCCAGCACCACTTACTGAAGAGACTGTCTTTTCTCCATTGTATAACCTTGCCTCCTTTGTCATAGATTAGTTGACCATAGGTGCATGGGTTTCTCTCTGGGCTTTCTATCTTGTTCCAATGATATACATTTCTGTTTTTGTGAGAGTACCATATTGTCTTGATTACTTTAGCTTTGTGGTATAATGTGAAGTCAGGGAGTCTGATTCCTCCAGCTCCATTTTTTTCCCTCAAGACTGCTTTGGCTCTTTGGGGACTTTTGTATCTCCATACAATTAAGTTTTTTTGTTCTAGTTCTGTAAAAAATGCCTTTGGTAATTTGTTAGGGACTGCACTGAATCCATAGATTGCTTTGGATAGTATAGTCATTTTCACAATATTGACTCTTCCAGTCCAAGAACATGGTATATCTCTCCATTTGTTGGTATCATCTTTAATTTCTTTCATCAGTGTATTATAGTTTTCTGGATAAAGGTCTTTTGTCTACCTAGGTAGATTTATGCCTAGGTATTTTATTCTTTTTGTTGCAGTGGTAAATGGGAGTGTTTCCTTAATTTCTCTTTAAGATTTTCCCTCATTAGTGTATGGGAATGCAAGAGATTTCTGTGTATTAATTTTGTATCCTCCAACTTCACCAAATTCATTGATTAGTTCTAGTAGTTTTCTGTTGACATATTTAAGATTATCTATGTATAATATCATGTTATCTGCAAACAGTGACAATTTTACTTCTTCTTTTCCAATTTGTATTCCTTTTATTTGTTTCTCTTCTATGATTGCCATGGCTAGGACTTCCAAATCTATGTTGAATAATAGTGGTGAGAGTGGACATCCTTGTCTTGTTCCTGATCTTAGAGGAAATGATTTCAGTTTTTCACCATTGAGAATGATGTTTGCTTGAGGGTTTGTCATATATGGACTTTATTATGTTGAGGTAGGTTCCCTCTGTGCCAACTTTCTGGAGAGTTTTTATCATAAATGGGTGTTGAATTTTGTCAAAAGCTTTTTCTGCATCTATTGAGATGATCATATGGTTTTTATTCTTCAGTTTGTTGATATGGTGTATCACATTGATTGATTTGCATATATTGAAGGATCCTTGCATCCCTGCCTAGGATAAATCCCACTTGATCATGGTGTATGATCCTTTTAATGTGTCATTGGATTCTGTTTGCTAGTATTCTGTTGAGGATTTTTGCATCTATATTCATCAGTGATATTGGTCTGTAATTTTCTTTTTTTGTAGTATCTTTGTCTGGTTTTGGTATCAGGGTGACAGTTGCCTCATAGAATGAGTTTCAGAGTGTTCCTTCCTCTGCAATTTTTTGGAAGAGTTTGAGAAGGATGGGTGTTAGCTCTTCTCTAAATGTTTGATAGAATTCACCAGTGAAGCCACTTTGACTTGGCTTGACTTTTGTTTGTTGGAAGATTTGGTCCTTGACTTTTGTTTGTTGGAAGATTTGTAATCACAGTTTCAATTTCATTACTTGTGATTGGTCTGTTCTTATTTTCTATTTCTTCCTGGTTTAGTCTTGGAAGATTATACCTTTCTAAGAATTTTCCATTTCCTCCAGGTTGTCCATTTTATTGGCATAGAGTTGCTGGTAGTAGTCTTTCAGGATGCTTTGTATTTCTGTGGTATCTCTTGTAACTTTTCCTTTTTCATTTCTAATTTTATTGATTTGAGTTCTCTCCTTCTTTTTCTTGATGAGTCTGGCTAATGGTTTATCAATTTTGTTTATCTTCTCAAGGAACCAGCTTTTAGTTTTAATGATCTTTGCTATTGATTTCTTTATTTCTATTTCATTTATTTCTGCTCTGGTTTTTATGATTTCTCTCCTTCTGCTAACTTTGAGTTTTGTTTTTTTCTTCTATCTCTAGTTCCTTTAGGTGCATGGTTAGATTGTTTGTCATTTTTCTTGTTTCTTGAGGTAGGCTTGTATTGCTATAAACTTCCCTCTTAGAACTGCTTTTGCTGCATCCCATAGGTTTTGGATCATTGTGTTTTTGTTGTCATTTGTCTCTAGGTATTTTTTGAGTTCCTCTTTGATTTCTTCAGGGATCTCTTGATTATTTAGTAGCATGTTGTTTAGCCTCCATGTGTTTGTGTTTTTTCCAGTTTTGTTTTCTTGTAATTGATTTCTAATTTCATATTGTTGTGGTCAGAAAAGATGCTTGATATGATTTCAATTGTCTTAAATTTACTGAGGCTTGATTTGTGACACAAGATGTGATCTATCTTGGAGAATGTTCTATGTGCACTTGAGAAGAATGTGTAATCTGTGGTTTTCAGATGGAATATCCTATAAATATCAATTAAATCTATCTCGTTATTGTATCATATAAAGCTTGTGTTTCCTTATTAATTTTCTGTTTGGACGATCTGTTCATTGGTGTAAGTGAGATGTTAAAATCCTCCTCTATTATTGTGTTACTGTCGATTCCCTCTTTTATGGCTGTTAGCATTTGCCTTATGTATTGACGTGCTCCTATGTTGGGTGCATATATATTTATAATTGTTACATCTTCTTCTGGGATTGATCCCTTGATCATTATGTAGTGTCCTTCCTAGTTTTTTTTTAACATTCCTTATTTTAAAGTCTAATTTATCCAATATGTGTATTGGTACTCCAGCTTTCTTTTGATTTTGATTTGCATGGAATATCTTTTTCCATCCCCTCACTTTCAGTCTGTATGTGTCCCTAGATCTGACGTGGGTCTCTTGTAGACAGCATATATATGTGTATTTTTTTTTTTTTGTATCCATTCAGCTAGTCTGTGTCTTTTGGTTGGAACATTTATTCCATTTACTTTTCAGGTAATTATTGATATGTGTGTTACTATTGCCATTTTCTTAATTGTTTAGGGTTTGTTTTTGTAGGTCTTTTTCTTCTCTTATGTTTCCTACTAGAGAAGTTCCTTTAGCATTTGTTGTAGAGCTGATTTAGCTTAGCTTTTGCTCGCCTGTAAGCTTTTGATTTCTCCATCAAATCTGAATGAGATCCTTGCTGGGTAGAGTAATATTGGTTGTAGTATTTTCCCTTTCATCACTTTAAATCTGTTCTTCCACTCCGTTCTGGCCTGCCCAGTTTCGCTGAAAAATCAGCTGATAAAATATTGGGATTCTCTTGTATGTTATTCATTGTTTTTCCCTTGCTTCTTTTAATGCTTTTGCTTTGTATTTAATTTTTGAAAGTTTGATTAACATATGTCTCAGAATGTGTCTCCATGGGTTTATCCTGCATGGGACTCTCTGCACTTCCTGAACTTGACTATTTCTTTTCATATGTTAGAGAATTTTAGACTATAATCTCTTTAAATATTTTCTCAGACCCTTTGTCTTTCTCTTCTTCTTCTGGGACCCCTGTAATTCAAATGTTGTTGAATTTAATATTGTCTCAGTGGTCTCTGAGACTGTCTCCAATTCTTATCATTCTGTTTTCTTTATTCTGCTCTGCAGCAGTTATTTCCATCATTCTATCTTCCTGGTCACTTATCCGTTGTTCTGCCTCAGTTATTCTGCTATTGATTCCATCTAGAGTATTATTAATTTCAGTTATTTTGCTGTTCATCACTGTTTGTTTGCTTTTTAGTTCTTCTAGGTCCTTGTTAAAAGTTTATCAGATTTTCTCCATTCTATATCTGAGATTTTGGATCATCTTCACTATCATTACTCTGAATTCTTTTTCAGGTAGACTGCCTATTTCCTTTTCATTTGTTTGGTCTTATGGGTTTTTATCTTGCTCCTTCATCTGCAAGATATTTCTCTGTCTTCTCATTTTGTCTAACTTACTGTGTTTGGGGTCTCCTTTCCACAGGCTGTGGGGTCATATTTCCTCTTACTTCTGGTGTCTGCCCCCAGTTGGTCAGTTTGATCCAGTGGCTTGTCTAGGCTTCCTGGTGTGGGAGACTGATGCCTAAGTTCTGTTGCATGGAGCTGGATCTTGTCCTGCTTCCGATGGTGTGTTTGGGGTGTCTGTGAGCTTAGTATGAGTTTATGCAGCCTCTTTGCTAATGGATAGGTTTGCATTCCTGTCTTGATAGTTTTTTGGTGTGAGGTGACCCGCTTTGAGCTTGCTGGCTGTTGTGTGGAGGTGGGTCTTAGTGTTGAGACAGAGACCTCTGGGAGAGCTCTTGTTCATTAATATTCCCTGGGGTTGGGAGTTCTCTGATGGTCCAACGTCCTGGACTCAACTCTCCCACCTCTGATACTCAGGCTCAACATCTGGTCAGAGCACCAAGACCCTGCAAGCCACACAGCATGGAGGAAAAGGGAAAAAAGGAAAACAAACAGAGAAACAAAACCCCAAGACAAATGGTAAAAGGAAAACCAAAGAGATAAAAACACACAAAGAGAGCTTTCCTGGTGGCGCAGTGGTTGGGAGTCCACCTGCTAATGCAGGGGGCATGGGTTAGTGCCCTGGTCCGGGAGGATCCCACATGCCATTGAGCAGCTGGGCCCGTGGGCCATGGTCACTGGGCCTGCACGTCCAGAGCCTGTGCTCCGCAGCAGGAGGGGCCATGGTGGTGAGAGACCTGCGTACCTCAAAAAACAAACAAACAAACAAAAACACACAAAGAAACATACATACAAAAAAAAAGAAGAAAAAAAGAGAAAACAAAAGAGAGCAGCAAAACAAATAATTGAACTCAAAAATGAAAACAAGTACTAAAAACTAAACTCACAAAACAAAAAACCAAAATCAAATCTAAAGCAGAAAGCAAATTAAGAAAAAGGCAAAGAAAGCATAAAACAAACATACAAAAATGATAAAAAAGTTAAAAACAGAAGAAAGAAATAAACAAAAGGGAAAAGCACAAAACAAGAAACAGTTAAGTAAAAATTGAAAAATATAAAATATTGTTAAAAAGAAGATAAAAAGCAAAACAAGGTAAAAAACAAAAACACTGGAAAAAACAGAATATAACAAAAAAGTAAAGTAGAAATAGAAAAAAAAGTAAAAGTAAAAGCATAACAAAGAAAACAAAATAAAAAGTAAATAAAAAATTAAAAGAATAACAAAAAAAAGTAAAACATCAGAACTAAGCAAAAACAGAAATAATAGTAATAATAATAATATTTCCTGGGACCTCAGCTGTCAGTGTCCTTGCCCCCCAGTGAGCCAAGGCCAATCCCTGCCTGCCCAGGAAGTCCTCCAATACTTCTAGGTAAGTCTCTGGGCCTGCTGTGGGCACTGTGGGGCCAGCTCAGACTCTGATCTTGCCTGACTCCTGCATGTACTTGCCCCCATAGTCCACAGTTGCCCCCAAAGTCCGCAGCTTCAGTTGTGGGAAGACTCACTGTTTATTCAGATATTCCATACATGCAGGGTTTACCAAGTTGATTACAGGGATTTAATCCACTGCTCCTTCAGCTGCATGGAGAGATTTCCACTCCTCTTCTTTGGTCGCACTGCTCCTGGAGTTCAGCTTTGGATTTGGCCCCACCTTTACATGTGGGCCACCCTCAAGCGTCTGTTCCCCACCCAGGCAAGAGGGAGCAAAAGCAGTGACTGATTAGTGCTCACTTGCTCACTCAGGCCAGGGAGAGGGAGGGATGTGGCAGTCAAAATTGGGATGTGCGGGGAGTGCCTGTGGTGGCAGAGGCCTGCGGGAATTTGCAACAGCCTTAGGTGCACACTGCATTCTCCTGGGGAGTTGGCCCTGGATCGCAGGACCCTCAGCAGTGGCCAGCTTCACAATTTCCTGGGAAGGTGTGGGCAGTGACCTGTGCTTGCACACAGGACCCTAGGTGACAGCAGCGGCAGCAGTAGCTCTCGTGCTTGCCTCTGGGGTCTGAGAAGACAGCCGTGGCTCACACCCATCTCTGGAGCTTGTGTAGGCTGTGCCCTGCTGTCAGTGAGTGCATAGAGCAAGAAGCTCCTATGGTGGGCACTCCCCTCCTAGCACATCCTGCAACAGTGGTCCCTTGACTCTCTGGCAGGCCCAGGCTTCTTCCCGAACTCCCTCAGCTGTGGCACACTAGCCCCCTCAGGCTATCTTCACACAGCCAACCCCAGTCCTCTCCCTGGGGTCTGACTTCCGAAGCCTGAGCCTCAGCTTCCAGCCCCACCTGCCCCTGTAGGCAGACAAGCATCTCAGGTTAGGAGTGCTAGTCAGCAGGCACTGATGCCCTGTGTGAGATCTTCTCCACTTTGCCCTCCACACCCCTGTTGCTGCACTCCCCTCTGAGGCTCCAACTCTCCCCGCTGTACCTGCCAGTGAGGAGGTTTCCCAGTGGGCAGAAACTTTTCCTCCTTCACAGCTCCCTTCCAGAGGCACAGGTCCTGTACCTATTCTTTTGTCTCTTTTTTTTTTCTTTTTCTTTTGCTCTACCCAGTTATGTGGAGATTTTCTTGCCTTTGTGGAAGTCTGAAGACTTCCACCAGCATTCAGTAGGTGTTCTGTAAGAGTTGTTCCAAATGTAGATGTATTTTTGATGTATCTGTGGGGAGGAAGGTGATCTCTATGTCTTAGTCCTCCACCATCTTGAAGGTTCTCCCTCATATACTCTTACTGGCCATATTAACTGGCAGTCTCCCATTGGAACATGATTTATATTATGCATAGGCATTAGTATTTAATGTTTCCAAAGTTTATTTCACACATATTAACTAAATTTATCCTCCCAACACCCATGAGGTTTAGTTATTTTGTATATCCATTTTAAAAATAAGAAAATTGAAGCTCAGAGGTGCCATATCAAGTTATGTCATACAACCTGTAAGTGGCATAGTCAGACCGAAAGCCCATGTCTTTGAATTTCAAGTTCAGTTATATTTCCATTAATCAGAGTTGACTATCTAGAAAGACAAGCATTTTGTACAGCAAAGTGTGTCACTATTTTGTACAATGAACATGAAAAGTGCTGTGTTTTATTAGCATGAAGGCAGGTAATGCACTGGTGCCATCTCTATTTCCAGGGTGGTAGAATTGCTATGACAAGAAAAGAATTAAGTAGACAAGGAAATATTAAAGACATTCTTTTTCCTTATTAAAAATTTGTAGGAGTGTTTCTATTTTTATTTATTTTTGTTTGTTTTAAGGATATGTTTCTAAATCTATCAATTGGAAGCTTTGGGTTAATAATCCTTCTTTGACTGTTTGAAAGAACAAACTCAGTGGAAATTATTAATATGATCAATGATTAGTTTAAATAAAATATATAGAAAAAGTAACTGTAGTTTTGAAATAACATATTATCTGGCATTGCACCAGCTTTTGAGAGTGATAATTGTTATGAGCTGCTGAAGCTGACTTCAACTTTCATATGGAATTATTTTCTCTCCCGTTTCCTTGTGTTATTGAAGATGAATTATGAAAGTCATAATATATTGGGAGTTTGCAATTTGGAACTCATTTTATTTAACTGATAAGAAGCTTTGCATTTCATGAAAGATAACTTCACCCAGAACTAGAAAACTGTTGTGCTGTATTAAACAGTGAACAACAGGACAGCAATGTTAATTGACTTTTGGACTGTGAGTATTTGAATCAGTTCTCTTCCTCATTATTTTTCCATTAGACTTTGCTTGAATTACTCCAAAAACCAAGGTATAAATCCTGATGTAACACTGCATAACATTTTTCTTATTATTATTGTAGCATTTTTAGAAATTCTCTGTACTATAATAGACACAATAAAGCTACTCCAGAATGTATGTTCAACTGATTGACCATTAAATGTTTGTTCTTTGTTCAAAGATGATGTCCAAGTCAAAAATAATTAGATAGGATGTTTAGTTTTATTGTGATAAAAGGGAAGGGATGACTTTGGGAGGAATCCTATTTACGTTTGAATCCTGAATTCTTAGGATTCTTAGTCTCTTCTCTAGGGCAGGATTGGGAACTAGTTAATGACGTGAGCCCTGTACTCAAGCAACCTTTCTTTGGCCACCTCTTTGCTATGTGGATTGGGGCAAACTACTTAGCTTCTCTGAAACTTGGTTTTCTCACCTCTAAAATAAAGTAACCACTTAAACACATAGAGAGTAGTAATAGTTAAATGAGATAACCAAGGCAATGTCTAGTCCAGCACCTGGAACATAATAAATATTAAACTCATTAATTTTATTTTCTCTCAACTCCCTTATCTCTTCTCTGTAGCTAGTGGGGCTTGTTGTGAACCCTGTGATGTGCCAAGATTTCCTTTCAAAGAGGGTCTTGATGTCCCAGTTGCTGGCAGATATGCTTAAGTGGCTGCCCCTTCAGGCTTGCCTCAGCTGCTGGCTGCTTTCAGAAACATCCCACCCTTCCCAGGGCAGCCCACAAAGAATGTTGGACCAATCCTTGCATAAAGAGGTCAGGCCAACTCTGCCCGAATCTTAACAACTCTGGAAGGTCAATAGCTATACAGCCTCTCTATGTGGTCTCTTAGGCTACCACTAAGGCTGAATCCCAGTTTCTCCCTCTGCCCATTGCTGCTGCCTTTCCCTTGTCTCCAGAGGGATTGGTCCTAAGGCCACTACTTTATAAACATCTTTCAGTTAACCTGCAACTCACAGTTCGCTCTCCAGAGAACCTAAGTGGCAACCCATCTCCACCTGCTCTTTTTAAGTCTTCAAGGAATATTCAATTCATAACACTGAGAAGGAAACTCACTTTCATTTCACTTCCCCTTCCCACTGCACACAAGGGCCAGCACATCAGCCTGGTGAGAAAAGAGCCAACAACTAAGGGAGAGCACTGGCTCTTGATAAAAGCCCTGGGCCTTACTACTTATCATTTTTCTAGGCTGGAAAGCTTTCTTGCAGGCTGGTCAGACTCTTAATTCTATAGCTAAGAACTACAAAGATTTTAAGACATTGGTATTAAAATCAAATTAACCTCAGTGTTATATGTTGTTCAGAGCAGGCTGTTTTTTAATGACATATTTGTATTTGAACAAAACAAAATATTTAATGCCATCATTCTATTGGGTTGGCCAAAATGTGCCTTCATTTTTGAGTAAAAATAAAGACACATTTTTCTTTTCCACCAAGAGCTTTATTGAACAACATATTCACCCTTTTGTTCCACTACTTTCTGCCATTTTTCAGACAACTTCATAATTCCATCTTCCCAAAACTTTTTATCTTTTGGAGCAAAGAACTCTTCCAGACGCATTTTACAGTCTTGCAGGGAACTGAAATATTTTCCATGAAGAGAATTTTCTAAAGACTGAAATAAATGGAAATCTGAAGTTGCAATGTCTGGTGAATACGAAGGTTGAGTCAGAACTTCCCAGCCAAGCTTTAACAGTTTTTGCCTGGTCTTCAAAGAAACATGCGGTCTTACGTTATCCTGATGGAAGATTTTGTGTTTTCTGTTGACTAATTCTGGACACTTTTTGTCAAGTGCTGATTTCAGTTTGTCTAACTGGGAGCAGTACTTGTTGGAATTAATCATTTGGTTTCCAGAAGGAGCTCATAATAGAGGACTCCCTTCCAATCCCACCATATACACAACATCACCTTCTTTGGATGAAGACTGGCCTTGGTGTGGTTGGTGGTTGTTCATCTCGCCTGCCCCATGATCTCTTCCATTCCACGTCATTGCACAGTATCCATTTTTCATCATCCTTTACATTTTTTTAAAAAAAACAGAACATTTTCATAACGTTTAAGTAGAGAATTGAATGTGGAAATACGGTCAAGAATGTTTTATTCACCTAACTTATGTGGAACCCAAACATCAAAGTGATTAACATAACCAAGCTGGTGCAAGTGATTTTCAACACTTGATTTGGATATTATATGTCAGCTATCTCCCATGCGGTATAACGTTTATTGTTCTCAATTAATGTCTCGATTTGATCGCTATCAACTTCAACTGGTCTACCTAACAGTAGAGCAACGTCCAGCGAGAAATCTCCAGCACGAAACTTCGCAAACCACGTTTGACATGTTCAATCAGTCACAGCACCTTCTCCATACACTGCACAAATCTTTTTTGTGTGTGTTTCAGTTGTGTTTTTACCTTTCTTGAAACAATAAACATAATATGCCAAAAATGTTGCTCTTTTTCTTCCATCTTCAACATTAAAATGGCTACACAAAAATTCACCAATTTTGATGTCTTTTTTTAAGTGCATGCTGTTATGACAGCAGTCACTTACAATCTAACGAAATTGTTTTATGAAGTTAAACACAACTAAATACTACTAGAGCCATCTTACTGAAATAAAAACGAATGAACATTTTGGCCAGGCCAGTACCATCAACCATTCCTATAACTATTACCAATAAAAGCACTAGGAACTATATTCAATATTCTGTGACAAACTACAATGGAAAAGAATATGAAAAGGAATATATATATATATATATATATATGTATAACTGAGTCACTTTCTGTACAGAAGAAATTAACACAATGTTGTAAATCAACTATACTTCAATAAAATTTTCAAAAAAGAGCAACAAGAGTAAAAATAATACCTAAAATTTCAAACATCTTATTAGAATTTAGAAAACCCAACATATAAAAGTGATATAGAATAGTTAGGAGTATTACCCTGATACTATATGTAAAGAATATGAGGCCCAGACAAGTAAATGGTTCATAAAAGTTCACAGAGCTAATTGGTGAAATTGAGACTAAATTCAGACTTCTAACTTTAGCCTTAACGGTTTTTTTCCTCCATGGTGATAAACCCCACATCCCTTACAAAAATCAAGCTTGAGAATGTGAATACCACATAGTCTTAATTTTTCATATTAGACTACTGTAAATATGTATATTAATCCATAGAAGTGCTTGTCCATAGAGCACAGCTTTGCAGTATAATATCTTCAAAGAGCTGAATTTGCCTGCACATAACAACAAACAAATTAATGTACATGTTCTGACAATAATTATTAACCCTTATTACTAAAAGAGACAATATTGCACAGATGGAAAATGTGGCTTTTCCAAGGATACATAAGAAATCAACCAAGCATGTGATAGGGCCATCATTTGGGGACAAGTTTAGATTTGTGTTCTAAATAAAGAGGCCCATCTACCAGGTAGGGACTGGAGGCTTGGAATTGGAGACCAGGTTTCTTTGTTTCATCATGTATGGACCCCTTGATACAGAACATAAGGAGGCTTCATAGTGATGTGAATGGCAAGTGCTTTGTAGAATGTTCTATATGTAGAAATCACACTGAACACACTGTCAGAATTCTAATGACCTGATGTATTCTGTGGCTTTACTTTGCTAAGAGGAGTCTGTAATGATTGTTTAGTTGACATATATCAGATATCTTCCCTGGAATATGTTTAACACAAATAACAAAAGCATGCAAACATTTCCATTTCCCTCACATAATTGCTTTGATGGAGTGCCATTTTCCCAGCATTACCAATTAGCCATTCATGTTGTTTGCTGCAATTCATTTGCAAGATGGCAAGAGATTCCAAGGTATTGAATAAAAAATATGTTGTTCAAAATCCATGAAGAGAGTTCTTTATCAATTTAGAAATGGAGATTCAGAAGGCCGGGTTGGTAAATGTTCATCATTAAGTGATAGCAGGGATTGCTCAGAATGGAGCTATTTCTTGCTGTCAGTGTTCCATGTCAGAGCAGAGGCAACAATTATGGTCTGATGGGGACAGACCTGCAGACACCCTGGATGTGCATCACAGGGCCCAATGACAGCTAAAGCGAGCTGGAGTAGTACATCTCCCCTGAGAGAACGATTTGGTATTTCCTGAAGTTTGAGATGACTACATGCTTTGTTTGGAAGCGTGTGATATTATCAGAGAATTGCTTTGTAAAACCTTATGGGATGTTCACAATTCTATAAAACTTCTCCAACCTATAGAAACAAGAAATGACATCTCACCAAATTGAATATTTTTATATATACTTGAATACTTCCTTCCAATAAGGAAAGAAGGAAATGGTTTTCTCATCTTGGGTCTCCATCTCATATCTAGTTTATAATTTTCTGTGTTCTAATTTATTAACTTTTGTCTTTTACTTATTTTTCCTTAATCCTATGATTTAAAAATATTTTTTAAAATTTATTTTCTCCCTTCTTAGCTGAGTGCCAAATGCACTTATTTTTATTTTTTTCTTGTCATGTAATAAAAGTATATATGGCGCCACATTTTTCCTCTGAAGAAATTCTGCATTCTATCTCATAAGCTTGATATATATGTTCTTAAGATTATGTTTTTTCTATATACACCACAATTGCCATCTTATTTTCATCTTTGATTCTAGTTTTCTCAAGAAAAAATTTAAATTTCCAATAGTTGGAAGACTTCCTCCTTAATTTTTATTATTTTGACTTTACTATTATAAGGGTGTGGTGAAATGGTCTATTTCTAGGTTTTTTTGATATTATGTTTTACATGTCCATACCTATGACTAATTTAAATTCATGCTTCATGTATCCCAAGATGTGTCTTTGTTTCCAGGATACATATCTACTAGGGCCATCAATTAAAATATTCAGAACTACCTTATATTGCTGAAATTTTTTCTTAGTTCATTAAAAACTAAGAACAGAATGATAAAACAATTTTATTAATATTGATTTTTGCTAAATTCTTCTTATATTTCTAGCAGGTTTGTAATCTATATTTCAGGGTTATGTCAAATAATACATAAAATTTTAGGATTATTATGATTTTTGCAAAGTCATTTCAGAGTCATTATAAAATAGATTCATCCTAGTTGATACTTTTTATATGCAGCATATATTTTATATATATATGTATGTATATATGTATATATATGTATATTATAAATATATATTTATATTATATATAATACTGCATATTATATATTATAAACTATAACTTTATTAAGATTATTTTTCATTTTGTATGGTTTGTCTGGTATTTCTTTGTTCTTTTACTGTTTGCATATTTAAATTTCTGTGTGGTATATATATTACATATAACATACAATAAACTTTTCTTTTTTGAGTCAAGTTGAGTAGTTTTCTCATGCACTATTTTCCTACTATATATATATTGTTATAACAGATGGGCTTTCTGTATTGTAATTTTATGTCAAGCTTTGGCTTACTGCTTCTTTGATGTTTTTTTCTCTTTTTATTTTTAAAAAATCTCATCCATTTCTTTAAAACTTGATCTGAGCCCCTCAACTCCTGCAGTGATTTAGAAGGTACATAGCTTGTTTTAAAAATTCTATTTGTGTTTACTTTTCTTCTCTTAAAATAATTACTTAAACACATAAGCTATGTTTCTCAACTTAACAGAACAGTGAATTACATTTTTCCTCTACCACTTTACTAATCTCCTGATATTTATTGGTTGGGTTTGTAATTGTTTTCCCCATTCTATTAATACTGATCATCTTTTGACATTTTGAGGCTTTTTACAAAATATTTTAACATTTGTAATCAACATAGTAACCATAATTTCATTTATTTATATTTATTTATTTTTCAGATGGATTCAGTGCTTACCACTAATTCATTCATGCCATAGTTTTATCCCCTCATCAGTTTCTTTTAAATTCATAATGAATATGGATAATTGATATCTCTTACTGATGTCTCACTTATTTAAAAAAATGTATTTATTCATGTTTGCATGAATAAATAATAATTTGATATTGTATGTGTGACACTATTGGTTGCCTAACTAGTATCAATACCACTTTCTTACTTTTGCCAAAATTTCAGGTTTTTTTTTTTAAAACAGCAATGCACCCAGCTAAATATTAATTTTTCCAACCACCCTTGACAATAGGATGTAAGTATTCTAATAAAATGGTACAGGTGCAGGTTGACTGGGCTTCTCAACCTTGTCTTGAATATGGACACCTGAAGCTGATTTAAGGATCCTGGGTCATGAGGCTACAAGCTTGAAGACAAAAGCTAACAGGCTTAAAGTGTTGGAGGAGAAAACTAGCATCTGTGTCTCTGAGATCATTGTTAACCAGCTAGACCAACCAACCACTCCCTGTTCCTGAAATGCTTGTTATTTGAAGAGGGGAAACTTATTTGTTTAAACCACAGTAATTTGGATTTTCAATTCCTCCTTGCTGAAAGCATTCCTCCTAACTAATACAGTTGGACAAGGAATACACGTGGTACAACCTGGTCCACTGTTTGACAAACATTAGGGTAAATGGAACCTCTAAAGAACAACAGTTCTTCTAGCAATCTTCAAGGTAATTTCAAACTTCTGAAGATAATTTCACTATGCCAGTGATTATGTAACCCCATCCTCTACATTTATTCTTAGCTACTGATCCTTGCTTGAACATGTGGCCAGTCTTAAGAACTACTAGTCTAGACCTCTGATGTTGAATACACTAGCCATTAGCTTCATATGTCCAAATAAATTTGCATTTATTAACAGTAAATACAAGGTGAAAAATGTATACAATCTGAAGATAAACCAGAGTATGATTATTAGAGAAATGCAAATCAAAACTACAATGAGGTATCACATCACACCAGTCACAATGGCCATCATCAAAAAATCTACAAACAATAAATGCTGGAGAGGGTGTGGAGAAAAGGGAACACTCTTGCACTGCTGGTGGGAATGTGAATTGGTACAGCCACTGTGGAGAACAGTATGGAGGTTCCTTAAAACACTAAAAATATAGCTACCATATGATCCAGCAATCCCACTCCTGGGTGTATATCTGAAGAAAACCATAATTCGAAAAGATACATGCACCCCAGTGTTCACTGCAGCACTATTTACAATAGCCAGGACATGGAATCAACCTAAATATCCATCAACAGAAGAATGGATAAAGAAGATGTGGTACAAATATACAATAGAATACTACACAGCCATAAAAAAGAATGAAATAATGCCATTTGCAGCAACATGGATGGACCTAGAGATTGTCATACTGAGTGAAGTAAGTCAGACAGATAAAGACAAACATCATATGATATTGCTTATATGTGGAATCTAAAAAAAGGCTACAAATTAACTTATCTACAAAACAGGAACAGAGTTATAGATGTAGCAAATAAACTTATGGTTATGGGGGTGTAAGGTGGGGGGAGGGATAAATTGGAAGCTTGGGATTGACAGATACACACTGCTATATATAAAATAAATAACTAATAAGGACCTACTGTATAGCACAGGGAAATCTACTCAATATTCTGTAATAGTCTATATGGGAAAAGTATCTAAAAAAGAGTGGATATATGTATATGTATATCAGATTCACTTTGCTGTACACCTGAAACTAACACAATATTGTAAATCAACTATACCCCAATAAAAGTAAATAAATAAAAAATAAAATAATACAAAATTAAAAATTCAGTTTCTCCATTGCACTAGCCACATTTCAATAGCCACAGGTGGTTAGTAGCTGCCATATTAGAAAGAACAAATATAGCACATTTCATCATTACAGAAAGTTCTATTGGACAACGTGGGTCTAGACTTTGCTATACCAAAAAGTGGTCCTTGGATTAGAGACATTAGCATCATCTGGGCTTGCTAGAAATGCAGAATCCAGGTCCCACTGCAGATCTCTGATTCAAAATCTGAATTTTAATGAGTCCCAGGTGATTCGTATCAACCCTAGTGTTCAAGGTACACTGCCCTACATGATTTGGTCATGCATATACCTTGCTCTCAACATTTAATAATGATCTAACATTTATTGATCTCTAGCAAGTTCCTAAGAACTGTGCCAAGAACTCTACAAAAATCTCAATGAATTCTCACCATAGCCTTGTGACATTTGTATTATTATCATTTCCCTTTCACATATAAGGATACAAAGGCACAAAGAAGCTACATGATTTTACTTGGATCACTCAATATGTCAGGAAGCCAAAATTAAAATTCAGTCACTCTGACTAGAGGACTCACAGTGCTTCACAGTAAGTACCAGGTGGTAGGCTCTTGGAGGGAGGGCTGTGTCCTATTTAGTTTTTGAGTTTAGAACATAGTACAATATTTGGCATACAGCAGGTCCTCAGTTCCTATTTGTGGAATGAAACATGAATGAATGGAGGGATCTAGGCTTCTTTTGTCCCATGTCAGGTGGAGCTCCTGGCAACCTTGTAACAGAGCCCATCATTTCAGTTGAAATGAAGACTTTGTCTATATTTTGCCCAGGTAAAAATAGGACCCTAAAACTACTCCACAGAGTTATTACTTTAAGCAAATAACAGATCTAGCAAAGGGTCTTCATGTTGAGCCCTGAGAAAAGTGAGTGGATAGAATGTGTTTAGGGATGAGTATCCACCACTAAGAAGGTTTTCAGAGCATGGAAATAGTCCGAGGACCAAAGCAGTGTGATGACAGCTGCTATAACAAACTGACCTCAGGGTGTATAATGGCTTAAGTGTAATAGAAGTTTATTTCTCATTAATGGAAATCTAAAACAGGTATTGGTGCCTAGTTCACTCCAAATGTTTTCTTATTGCTGGTTTTTCTTGACTTTTGTGACTCTGCTATGTTTTCCATGCAGCTTACAAGTTAATTATGCTCACCTTGAACAAGCCATGAAAACTGTCTGAAAAAAAGAAGGATGAAGAAAGCAACTTTCTTTTTAATGCTCTTGGCCTGTGGGTAACATGCATATCTTTTGTTTACTTTCCATTGGCATGAGCTAGGTGTCTAGCTCCATCTAGATGTAGGTAGGATGGGGGTGGGGAGTGCTAGGGAAACACTGGTAATATGACACAACTCTGAACTGAAGTGAACCTGGCCAGCCACCTAATTATTGAGGTTATATTATATTGTTCCTGAGTCAGTCAACACCTCTCCTACTTGGCAGATAGGTAGAGACAGATGACACCCACAAAAGAGGTATTTATATAAACACAAAGCCAACACTAAATAAATTGAAATGTATGACAGCCATGGGTGCCACAAATAAAATAGAAAGAATTATATTTTAAAAAGCTTTAAGTCAGATCCATATCAATTCATCATTTAACAACGTTGTGAACTCAGGCTTATGGGTGACTTACCCCTTCTAAATCTGAAAGTCTCCAAACTTAAATAAGGATGGACTAATGCCTATCCTATGTGTCAAGTAGCACTGTTTTACACTAGACTGTCTGGAATAAAAGAAAAGCCAAAAAACCTATTGTATATTTTAATATTGAGCCAAAAAGTCAATCATTAGCAGAAACAGAGTAGAATAAACCAACTGGGATAAAGATACTGTAAGAATTTCAGGAAGAGTATGTAGTTCAGAACATAACACTTCATCCTTGGCTGACAAAGGAAGTATTCCCATCACCATGAGTTGGTGTCATACATTTAGAACCATATCAGTAAGAAAAATGTCTATGGGTGTTAGGGATGTTTATAAGGTCTATTCATTTCAGACTAACGCTTTCTTTGACATTCAAGGTATGACATTCAAGAAGATCAGTTTTTATTCTTCCTGACATTGATCTGACTCCACAATTATCTTTAAAAAAAAAAAAAATTAATGGCAGTTCCTCGCTGAGCTCTTCTTTGGAGAACCAGAAGCAAGTTCAGCAGCTTTGGAGTTTATTTTTGGTAAAGATGAGCACGACAGAGGATGCCTGGACACCTGCAGCATACCTGATGAATTATTTATTCCTGATTATCCTGAGCAGACAGACTTGTTTGCAGTAATATGTCACACGTATAATTCCTTGGGTCCTATGGTTTACTAAACTTAGACATTGCAGGATGAGAGAGTGACATAATCATATTTTCATAACAACAATAATTCATTAATATTTAGAAATATTAATGTTTTTAATGTTCATGATAAAATATATATATATATATATATATATATATATTTTTTTTTTTTTTTTTTTTTGCGGTACGCGGGCCTCTCACTGTTGTGGCTTCGCCCGTTGCGGAGCGCAGACTCTGGACGCGCAGGCTCAGCGACCATGGCTCATGGGCCCAGCCGCTCCGCGGCATGTGGGATCTTCCTGGCCGGGGCACAAACCCGTATCCCCTGCATCGGCAGGCGGACGCTCAACCACTGCGCCACCAGGAAACCCCAAGGACCATCATTTTATTTGACTGACTTCTATGTCATGGCTGATAAATGGGGTACTCACACATTCTTCTGTATCGATTGAAGATCACTGCTATTGAAATTGTGTGTATTATTTACTAAAAAATGCCACCCTGTATATATTCCATAACCTTCAATATCTCCACCACTGCCACTGGCAATCAAGAAAGCAGAAACTAACACAACATTGTAAAGCAATTATACTCCATAAAGATGTTAAAAATAAATAAATAAATAAAGTACCAAAAAAAAAAAAAAAAGAGTGAGCAGAGATACTTGTCCATGGCTTTGCTTTGCTACCTTGATTATATTTACAAGGTTGTGCTGGCAGCCTGCTTCAGTGAACTGATGAGTAACTGCCAGGATATTACACAGAAAACATTTTATCTCTATCTCCCATTGACACGTCTCAGGGAATTTGTTAATTGAAATATTAGTGGGTATTGTCAAGGTTATCATTTCTAAATTGGTTTTCTCTCTATCATATTATTTTTCAATATTCACTTTTTACATGCTCTCTTTAAAAATGTTTGTTATTCATCAGGAATGTAGAAAATGCTGATAATCAAAATGGAGAAAATTAAAAAAAAAAAAAAACCCTGAGAAAACTTTTTACTCATTTTGTCACATTTCCTTCAAGTATTTTTGTTTCTATATCTGTGTATTATGTATTTCGTTTTTTAAGGACTCATTATATTATTTTGTGAGCTGACTTTTTCACTATAGCATTTCAATATCTTTTCGTTTTATTAACTATTCTACCACATATAATTTTAATGGCTACATGGTATTAATTATATGGATGTACCATAGTTTCATAGATTCTTTATTGTATCTTTTGGATATTATCTTACTAAGTGAAGTAGGTCAGACAGAGAAAGACAAATATATGATATCACTTATTTGTGGAATCTAAAAAAATGATACAAATGAACTTATTTACAAAACAGAAACAGACTCACAGACATAGAAAACATTCCTATGATTACCAAAGGAGAAAAGTGGTGGAAGGATTAAAAATAAAACAGTTCATTATTCAGATATATCTTTTGCAAAAATTTTCTCCCAATCTGTGGATTGTTTTCTCATTCTCTTGATGGAATTTCTTTCAAGGACTTTTGAATGCCCCCAGAGCTGTCAGAATTAATCTGCCCACTCCACAGTGCCTGTGATCCTCATTCAACCATGTCCTATTTTCACCCCTAATTGGTCCACCAAGATCTGACTTCCCCGGTCATGTTGTTTCAGCACTTACTAATGATCATGTAAGCCACTTTTCTGCCTTGGCAGTCGATGGGCTGCCAATATTTCATTTTTCAACCATAAGCAGATCACCGTTGTCTTCAGATCCTACCAGGTAAGATAACACTTGCAGATTTCCCTCGTTGTAGGTCTGTTGTATGCAGATGTTTACGGTTTCAGATATGGTACCAGTCAAATTCCAGTTTAAGAAGCAGAAGTCCCTTCAAAATTGTTAAGAAGAAAATAATTTAATACAGAGAATAAGGTGCTCTCCTTCGCAGGACTGGAGGAGTAGGAAGTAGGAGGCTGCCACTGGAATTACTTAATTTAAGAGTGTAAAATTGTAACACCAATCCAGGTATCAAAGGAACAGCTGTTATAAATATCCACAATCGGGCATGCTTCTAGAAGCAGCAGCAAAAAAAAGGCTTTAGCCTCACTGATACCTTCTGGATCTCATATGAATACACCTAATTTGTAGAAACTACTTTTCATCCAAAACCCTGGCTCTAAGTATCTGGGAGATGCAGTTCTTAGTTTTCTAGATTTTGAAATACAGAAACACTTACGAATGGAGTGGGACGGATGTTGACCATATCAATTGTAGTCATGCTATAGGATTAGTTACAATCTATACCCTATGTTTCAAAGCCATAATTTTATTTTTGTGCTAGAACACTGCCTGGCCCGCTGTAATAGCTACGTAAGTGTTAGATGTTTTTTTAATTTATATTGGAGTATAGTTGATTTATAATGTGTTAGTTTCAGGTGTAGAGCAAAGTAATTCAGTTATACATATACATGTATCCATTCTTTTTCAGATTATTTTCCCATATAGGTTATTACAGAATACTGAGTAGAATTCCCTGTGCTATACAGTAGGTCTTTGTTGGTTATCTATTTTATATATAGTAGTGTGTATATGTTAATCTGAAACTCCTAATTTATCCCTCCCCCCCACCTTTCCCCTATTATTATTGTTGTCACTATTTAAAACTTCTCTTTCTAGATCAAAATATATATGAATTATTACCATTAACTCATATAAATTCCTTTAGAACATCTTTAGGTTTTATAAATCCCTAAAGGGTCATGGGGTTCTGGAAGCGGTTGCCAGCAGGTAAACAAGTAGAAGCCACATGTCCCCACTTTGTAGTGGCAGTGGAGGTTCACGATAGACCCCAGACAAGGTGAATGGAGATAGGTAAGCAGTGAGGAGGCAGATGTGCTCTCCACTCCTCACCTGCTCTGGCTCCAGGGAAGCCCTTGGATCCTTTGTGTTTTGCAGTGTAAAAATAAAGGGCAGCTGAGTCCTTTATCCTAAGAGAGGGTTGTGAAAGAGAAGAAATAGAATATGTGCCCTTAGATTTTCTCATTAACTTTCTACCTCCAGGGAGAAATGTAGCTTTAATCTTCTCAGTGGGAGTGGGGCAGGTGGAGAAAGGAGTTGTCAAAGAGAAGTGCAATGCCTGTTTCTAGATGTCGTTTTAACTTTCCTACCAAGTCTGTATTTTTATTTTATGTTGTAATGGCAGAAATTAAGATTGAGCCTGTATACTGCAACACAGGCTCTTTTAAGAGAGTTATATAAAACTTTATTTTATTTTATTTTTTCGTAATTTTAAATTTTATTGAAGTATAGTTGTGTTAATAATGTGTTAATTTCTGCTGTACAGCACAGTGACTTAGTTATGCATATGTATATATATATATATTATTTTTCATATATATTCTTTTCCATTATGGTTTATCACAGGATATTTAATATATTTCCCTGTGCTATACAGTAGGGTCGTGTTATTTACCCCTCTTATATATACTAGTTTGCATCTGTTAAACCCAAACTCCCAACCCATCCCTCCTAAACCCCTTTCCTCCTTGGCAACCACAAGCCTGTTCTCTATGTCTGTGAGTCTGTTTCTGTTTTGTAGGTATGTTCATTTGTGTCATATTTTAGATTCCACATATAAATGATATCATATGGTATTTGTCTTTCTCTTTCTGACTTACTTCGCTTGGTATGATAGTCTCTGTGTCCATCCATGTTGCTGCTAAAACCTTAGTTTAAAGTTTAACAGTAATTATTTTCACAATATTTATTAGACCAGAATTAGCTGCCATCACATGATAACTAAGATGCAGATGTCAAGAATTCAGAAAGGAAGTGAGGTTCCTCTCATCTTTATTGCTCAGTTCCCTTTGAAAATATGATAACAATAAAGATAGCTTCTGCAAACACTCAAAGTCTATTCTAATATTTCCTTCTTTATAATTTCATCTCGGTTATAATAATAAAGACATTTTAAGAGTTAGATAAAGAGGATGTTAAACAAGTAGCTAACAGATTAGTCAGAAATGAGAATAAAAACATTCCCCTTTAACTACACAAAGATCCTGGTTTCTGTTAAGGTCGGCAGTTCTTTTTGTTCATGTTAAAGTCAGCAGTTCTTTTTGTTCATGTTATCTCTCTTACATCATGCCCGCTGAAAGTTAATTTGGCAGAAAAAAGTATGACAGAAATATGAGTCTTATCTTTTGAAGTTCATTAGAGAATGTTTCCACTGGTAAATTTCCCTCCATCAAACACTGTATCCAAATTATCAACAAAAACACCCTGATTGCATGATAAATTCACTGAGAGTTAGACTCTAGCCCAGGATACCATCAGCTTTTGCTCTAACATGCTTCCCCCAGAGATTCTGCACACTGATTGCTAATCTTACAGAGGAAAATGAGAATAGGAATCCTTAGAGTCAACCCCAGCTTTTAGGTAAGAATGTGTGAGGATGACTGATCAGAATGGCAGGAGATGCAGAACTTTTATCTAGTTCAGTTCACCTTCGAAGTCCTTAATGAGTTGCTACATGAAATGAAGAGAGACTTGGGCTAAACCTCTTGGACTCAGCACATTATTTAACCCACTTTATGACTATGAGGCTGAGACAGGGGGAGATTTTGAAAATGTATTTCAGACCCTCCTAATAAAAATGTCTTTCTGTGAACTGACCCCTCAATATGCCTTTCTTGGAAGCATTCATCACTGTCATTTTCAGGGATTTTCTTTCTTTCTTCAAGGAACTTAAACAGAATGTGTAGGTTAGAGTTTAAAGCCAATGGACTTTTAAATTTTCTTCATCAAATCATCATAGACTGAAATAGCACAAGAAATGACTTTCAGAAATTATATTGTACCTGATCACAGGACTTAGACATGGGCATAAAAATGGTACAAATTCATGCAGAGGCTGACGCTGGTGGAAGTTCAGATTGAAAACACCTTTTTCATTATTTACATTGGAGAAAAAATATTTGTGAAGAAATATTGCTCTATTAAAAGTTATGGCCTTTCAGCAAAAGTGCACAGACACCCCTCCTATTCTAGACAATTTTGCTCATTATCATGCTTTTTATCTCAGTACAGGAGTACTTGGTCCTATTCAATCAGTGACATTTTACCTGAAAGCAAGATCTCAGGTTACCATACAGGAGTAAGACCTGGCCAAAATGGGGCATTCCCAGTAGAGCACAAACATGAATGCTGTCCCATAGCCAGGCTGCTTCTTGAATAAAGCAGGTGATAGGAAACAACTCAAGTGACATTGTCTCAAGGGATTCCTACACAATTTTATATAAAATATTTTTGAAAAAAAGATTTATCAAATATGAAATTAGCATAGGGACCTAACCAACAAAAATGCATTCACTGTGCCAAGCGCCATATCAGGCACCAAGAGAACATAATAAAAGTGTCAACGTAGGTTCCAGTTGTGGTGTGAATGTGCTTTGTTGTCCAACAGACCTGGACTTTAAGTCTTGTGTTAATCACTACTTTGTTACTTGTCTTAATCTGTAATCAAGTTCGTTTAGGAAAAAAGGAGGAATTTATTGAAATGTTCAATGCTTCTAGATCTGGTTTTTCATTGCCTTCTAGGTTTTATTTAATAAGACTGGCTTGTGCACATGGTTGAATCATTGCTGCAAGGGACAACATTGCTTTATTATCCCTGGTCCCCAGTTTAAAGTCCTAGGAAAGGGTTTATCATTGCTTGATTTCAAGTCAAGTCCTGATCTCACAGACAGAAGTCTGTGTCTGGGAATGATAGGTGAAATAGTAGGGTAAGGTACTTATAAGAATATAGCATTTTTGCAATCCTTATCAAAATTCCAATGCATTTTTACAGAAATAGATCAAACAATTCCAAAATTTATATGAAAACACAAAAGACCCCAAGTAGCCAGATAACCATGAGAAAAAAGAACAAAACTGAAGGTTTCATGCTTCCTAACTTCAAATGATATTACAAAGCTATGGTAATCAAAACAGTATGGTATTGACATATAAAACAGACACATATGGAACATAATAGGGAGCCCAGAAATAAAACCACACATATATGGTCAATTAATTAAGACAAAAGAGCCAAAAGTATACAATGGAGAAAAGAAAGTCTCTTCAATAAATGGTGTTGGGAAAACTGGAAAGCCACATGCAAAAGAATGAATCTGGACCACTATTTTCACCATACACAAAAATTAGCTAAAAATGGATTAGAGACTTGACTGATCTAAGACCATAAAACTCCAAGAAGAAAACATAGGCAGTAAGCTCATAGACATTAGTCATTACAATGATGCCTTTGGATTTTACACTAAAAGCAAAGAATAAATAAGTGGAACTACATCAAATTAAAAGGTTACGCACAGCAAAGGAATCCAACAAAATGAAAAAGCAATCTCCTGAATGGGAGAACGTACTTGCAAGCCATATCCTGATAAGGGATTAGTATATAAAATATATGAAGAACTCCTACAACTGAATAGCAAAAAAAAAAAAAAAAAAAAAACCATTAAAAAATAGGCAGAGGATCTGAATAGATATTTTTTCCGAAGAAGACATACACATGTCCAACAGGTACAAGAAACAATGC
Source organism: Stenella coeruleoalba (assembly GCF_951394435.1). NCBI lineage: Eukaryota > Metazoa > Chordata > Mammalia > Artiodactyla > Delphinidae > Stenella > Stenella coeruleoalba. The sequence continues at coordinate 43,199,972 of NC_137156.1, read as the reverse complement.
TCAACATTACTAATCATCAGGGAAATGCAAATCAAAACCACAACGAGATATCACCTCACACCTGTTAGAATGGTTATTATCAAAAAGAAAAGATGTAACAGCTGTTGGTGAGGATGTGGAGAAGTGGAAACCCTCATGCACTGTTGGTAAGAATGTAAATTGGTGCAGTCACTATGAAAAACAGTATGGAGGTTTTCCAAAAAATTAAAAATGGAACTGCTACATGATTCAGCAACTGCACTTTTGAGTATTTATTTAAAGAAAACAAAAACACTAACTTGAAAAGATATCTGCACTCCCATGTTCATTGCCACATTATTTACAATAGCCAAGAACATGGAAGAAACCTAAGTGTCCACTATGGATGAATAGATAAAGAAAATGTGATATTTATACATTCAATTAAATATTATTGAGCCATAAAAAAGGAAATCCTGCCATTTTCTACAAAATAAACCTTGAAACCATTACACTAGGTGAAATAAGTCAGACAGAGAAAGACATATACTTCTATCTGAATCTAAAACAAAAATAGAAGCAAAAACACCGGAACTCATACATAGAGCAAACAGATTGGTGGTTGCCAGAGGCGGGGGCAGGGGTTGGGTAAAAATAGTGAAGGGGATCAAAAGGTGCAAACATTCAGTTATAACTTAAATAAGTCCTGGGAATGTTATGACAGCATGGTCACTATAGTTAATCATACCGTATTGTATATTTGAAAGTTGCTAAGCACCAACAAGGGCCTACTGTATAGCACAGGGAACTCTGCTCAATACTCTGTAAAAAGCAAACGGGAAAAATTTGAAAAAGAATAGATACATGTATATGTATAACTGAATCACTTTGCTGTACACCTGAAACTAACACAACATTGTTAACCAGCTATAGTCCAATATAAAATAAAATATTTTTTTAAAAAGAGTGTAAATCGGGCTTCCCTGGTGGTGCAGTGGTTGAGAATCTACCTGCTAATGCAGGGGACACAGGTTCGAGCCCTGGTCTGGGAGGATCCCACATGCCGCGGAGCAACTAGGCCCGTGAGCCACAACTGAGCCTGCGCATCTGGAGCCTGTGCTCCGCAACGAGAGGCCATGATAGAGGCCCGCGCACCACAATGAAGAGTGGTCCCGCTTGCCACAACTAGAGAAAGCCCTCACACAGAAACGAAGACACAACACAGCAAAAATAAATTAATTAATAAACTCCTACCCCCAACATCTTTAAAAAAAAAAAAAAGAGTGTAAATCTTAAAAGTTCTCATCACAAGAAAAAAAGTAATTCTGTGTAGTTAAATAAGAAAAAAATATATATAGTATTTTCAATTTGCCCCTCTAGGTTACAGTGACTTCAGTATTAGAAAATGGTACCATGGACTCCTACCTAAAGTCTTTAAGTTGGCTCCCTTTGTTGCAAGTGAGAGAATTCCAAACCCAAACTGACTTAGGCAGAAAAAGTAGGTATTGCCTGACACAACTGAGAAATTCAGTAATTGCCAGGCTTCAGTGGTACAAAGGGTTTAATGTGATGCCATCCATTCTCAGTTTCTTTCTCTCCACCTCTTGGCTTCACTTCTTTTTCTGGCTTCTTTTTTTCTTAAATAAATACTTCACTCCTAGTGTCAAACTGGCTGCAGAAGTCCACTGGAAATAGTGAGCTTCTTTTCTAGTAGCCCCCCTGGAAATCTATATGTTCATTCTGATTAGATTGACTTAAGTCACATTTCAACATGTGAAATAAATAGAGTGGCTAATATAGCATGCTTGTTTACACTGACCTAAGCTTGAGTCCAGTGTTCAACCATGGAACACAGGTGTGAATCCCCACACAGAAAACATTGAAAGGTCTTTTTATATATTTTTTATTGAAGTATAGTTGATTTACAATATTGTGTTACTTCCAGGTGCACAGCAAATTGATTTGGAGATTATATATATATATATATATATATATATATATATATATATATATATATATATATATATATACTTTTCCATTATAGGTTATTACAAGATATTGAATGTAGTTCCCTGTATTTATTTAAAGAAAACAAGTTACAGTAGGTCCTTGTTGTTTATCTGTTTTATATATAGTAGTGTATATCTCTTAATCCCAGACTCCTAATTTATCCCTTCCCTCCCCTTCCCCCTTTGGTATCCATACGTTTGTTTTCTATGTCTGTGAGTCTGTTTCTGTTTTGTAAATAAGTTCATTTGTACTATTTTCTAGATTCCACATATAAGTGATATCATATAATACTTGTCTTTCTCAATTGAAAGGTTTTGAGGTATTGATCTCCATCTAAAAACTGAGGTTAATGACAGCAAATGGTAAAATAGAGGCCAGGAAGACAAATAACAAATGTTTATAAATAATTCCTTATGGTGAAGGAGTAAAAGACAGAAGGTGAAGTAGTTGCTCTAATAGAATATTTTCTCAGAAGTAAAAGTAGCACCACTTTGATGTAAAGTGACAATGGTCATAACAGGTAGAATAGAGTGTATTCTCCACTCATATTTTCAGAAGACACTTTAGCTTCAATACATTGAAGAATCAAAAATACAACCTTATTCTGACAAAACAAAGATATGTGGGTTGAGTAAAGTCAGGAAATGAAGTGTTCTGGTAGCATCCGCAGTGGAAAGATGCCCCTAAAAATCTTCACAGAGAATAATAAAGAAGAACATGAACAGGCTCTTCAAAAACTCATAAGTCATCTCTGATACTCCTGGAAATTAGTGGCTTCAGTAAGATGGTGATAAGATAGAGTGAAAAATGATTATTACCTTAAAGTTTCTCAGGCTGCATCCATAGGCTGGTGAAACAACAGGAAACTTCAGTTAAAATCACCAAAAACCCACAAATAGAAAATGCATTAGGGTTAAAAGAAAAACTTACAAAGGCAAAAGAGAGAAAGCCAAAAAGAAGCAACAAAAAAAAAAGGGAGGGGGAATTAAATTCAGTCCAGGGAGTTGTACATTGCAGGGTACAGTCATGATGAGGAAAGCAAAAATAAACCTGATATGAATCCTGCTCTTGAGGAATCTATATCTAGAAATCAATATGCCATTTATTTAAATAACTAAAATAAGATATAAAAAGCAATGAGAGTAACACATATTCTTTTTAGAATTTAATGAAATAATAAAAATATGTGAGGCATTTAGTATACTACCTGACACACAACTGAAGCTCCATAAATGTGGTGATGATTGTTTACAAAAATAGTGAAAACCATAAGCAAGTTACATTAAAAAAACCTTCCATTTTTACATTGAAGAAACATTTCCAGTATAATAAAACAGCAGAAGCAGAAGTACAATAGTAAAAGTTTCAGAATACTTGTATCTTCAATTCGATCAGTTTAACCAGTGTGGAGGGATGGATGAATATATCTGGTTAGTGGCTTATAAAAAATGAGAAGTGGCAAATTAACTCACTGGTAGCAGACATCCAGAATACAGAAAAGTGTACTGTGATGGATAGTACCTGCTCTGGGTAGTGAAAATTAGAACTGATGACAGGTACACCAAGGATGTACCACCCCAAATAGAGTGCAACACACTGGGTGGTGGATGTACCTGAAAATGGGGTCTAGGGAACTGATAAAGGACTTTAAATCAATGCTCAGAAACTTGGTCTTTTTTCCATAAGTAACAGAGAGCTGACAAAGATTTTTGTGTAAAGATATGATATTATAAGTCAATTTTAGAAGCATAACTCTGGCAGCCTGTGGAAAATAGAGGTACATATTTATTTAGGAAATTATTGCTATGATCCTGCTGGGAGTAGTGATAAGGCTTTAAATAGGATTATGTCAGTAGCAATAGAAAGAGAATGGATAAGAAAAGTGATTCCAAAATACAATGAATAAATCATACTGCAAATGGGGAGTAAGTGAGATGATTAGAAAAAAAAATGTTCTGTGATTTCTCATTTGAGTTTTGAGGGAGAGGTAAGAGAAATCATAGGAAGAGAAGAAATTTTGGAGAGTAGAAAGAGAAAATTCTGGATTTGACAGTAAAACATCCATTTAGAGTTGTTCAGCAGATATTTAGAAACCTCGGGTCTACAGAACTAGAAAAACATGAAATCTAGAGATTAAAAACTTGTGAATTTTCCAATTAGTATTAGTTGAAACAGGGACTTGCTTCTATTAGCTTTGAGCCAAATGAAGCATCCAAAATTATTGCACTGGACATAGGAAGGAAGAAGATTTAGAACTACCCTTTCCACAAATATTCTATATAATGGATCCCCTTGAATGGATAAGTACAGCCTACAGAAAACAAAAAATGAATTTATTTTATGGAATTTGCAAAACAGTTGAAAATTGGAACAATTTATACATGAAAGAGAGATAAAAAGCAGTCCTTTGACTTGAAGGGAAGTGAAAAAAATGAAAATAATGCAACATATGTAAGTGATTATTGTTAAGAAGCTTAGTAAAGAAGATGAACTTTCAGCTTTAAGTCTTTAAGGCAAAAAGGTGAATTTTAATTATAAATTTGGTTTCTAGGTGAATGAACAGTAGTTTCCAGAGGACTGTAGCTAGAATGAGCAAGCCAAGTCCAATGGACACTGAGTGACTTTGTACATGTGCTTGCAGTGGATGCTCCTGGAAGCCTGGTGACTCGCCTCTGGAGTCTCCATTTGAAATTATAGCATTGATTCACTTAAAATGTTAAAAATATTTATCAACTTCTATTTCTCACCAGGATGGTATAACTGGTAAAGGACCTATTCTTCCAGTGTTGTAAAGCACAAAACTTGACAAAGTATATGAGGCACTTGTTTTCATGCATTGGCTATGGGCCCTTTAGGGCTTTCTGAGTGAATGGAAATAGAATATATAAGCCCCACATTCACCCAGTCTTTCTACCTGGGGGAAGTTTCCCAAAATGCATGAAGGGAGGCAGCCTCAGGCAGTGAGTGGAGGTCTTCATAATGAGGAGGAGGCACTGAGCACAGTCCAGGGTGGGGGTGGTAGGTCGACTTGGGGGGATATAATCCAAAGTGGAACAGTCTTCATAGAGGGTTTTCATGTGGATCCCCTGTGAGTTGTTAGATGAGGGCTAGGCTGCACGTATTCAGGGAGAGACTCTACAACAACCAGGACAAGGTGACTGCAGTGGATCTGAGAGCTAAACAAAATATCAGATCGGTCTCAGAGAGATAGCAGGGAGCTGTGGCTTGAAGCAAGATCTTAGTTCCCTGCCCAGGAATTGAATCTGAGCAACCTGGATGAAAACGAGGAATCCTAGCTGCTAGTCCACCAGAGGCTAAAGGTCAGAAGCAAAATTCCACTGGCCCTTGTCCTCATTGAAAAATGCATTTCTCAAGGAGGCAAAAGCTGTAAAACCAGATACACAGTTTATTATTAGAGACACAGCACAACAAGTGGGAGAGCACACAGAGAAAGAGTTTGTTTAGTGAAGACAGACACAAGGCAGAGATACACACCTGGAGAGAAAGGGTGTGGGCGTTCTCCCTAATGAGGAGGAGTGCAGTAAAGAGGCAGATAAATCATTTATACAGGACAGTTCTTCTAGGTCTTTGTTTACCTTTGGCAAATTATCTGGTTTCTTTTTCCACACCTGACCTGTCCTAGGACCCTCCCCAACATTCGTGTGCAACTTTTTTCCAAGATGGATTCCAGCCCAAAGACCTATGGGAAGCCTTGGCATCACCTATTCTGAGGTGCTGCCCCCTCCTTTTAGACCCCCAAGGAGCCTTTCTGCACATGTGCAGTGTCTCCCTTGCCTCAAGGATGGGAAATATGTGACCTCTTGATCTTTTACTCAAATAGGGTTTAGCCCCTCTCCGTCCCTGCCATGACTGTTATCTTAGTGTCCACAGGAAGCAAAGTCTAGCTGTTTACCCTGTTCCTGTTGTTATTTGCATCTTGAAGTGCAAACAGAAGGCTGGTTGTAAGCATCTAGCCTGGAGCCCACCTGCCTCCTTCCTCAGGAAGTGCTAACAGGAGGCCAATTGTAAATGTGTAGCCTGGATCCCATCTGTCTCCTGCCGCAAGACAACATATAGGACTAAGAGACACTGGAGCGCTAACCCAGCCAAAGTCCCTCTGGACCTCACTGAGCCTCTTGGGAATCCAGGGAAAAAACCTGGAAAAACCATACCTTATGAGTAAGAATCATACACTGAAGTAAGGGCTACACCCTAGGACTAAGAAAAACTGAAACAGACTTACCCTAACAAAGAGTAAGACAAAAACTGAGAGAAACAAAACCATTTTCTAGTAATTTAATTGCTGTAAGACTAAAATTTAAGGCTATTTAAGGAAAGATAACATAAACTTGACTCTCTTCCATGAAACATTAAGCAACGAAAGAGGAAAAGGAGATCCATAATGAGAGAAAATAAGTGTCAATAAAGAGATTTTGAGATGACTCAGATGTTAGAATTAGCAGTCGAGTATTTTCAAAGAGCTATTATAAACGTGTTCCAGGACCTCTAAAAAAAGATGGACATAATAAACCAAGAGATGGGAAATTCACAGAGAAAAGAAGCCTATAAAAATAAGGCTAGGGGATTTAGGACAAGCATCTAGGCCTTAGTTAGGGAGAGTATCATGGCCGTGGGACTAAATTCAGGGCCTGAGTTAGACAGAGCATAAGGTCTTCAGTTAGCATAAGAGGCAGGACAGTTGCGAGGGACAGGGTTAGGATAAAGTTTAGGGATCGTGTCAGGAAATGACTTAGGGATAGTGTCAAGACCTTAGTTACTGACAGTATCAGGGCCTTATTTAGGACCAGTGTCAGGGCTTCAGCGGGAAGATGGTGGAAGAGTAAGATGCGGGGATCACCTGCCTCCCCATAGATACACCAGAAATACATCTACACGTGTAACAACTCCTACAGAACACCTACTGAGCGCTGGCAGAAGACCTCAGACCTTCCAAAAGGCAAGAAACCCCCCACGTACCTGGGTAGGGCAAAAGAAAAAAGAATAAAAAAGAATAAATAGAGACGAAAATAAATAAATAAAATAAAAATAATAAATAAAATAAAATAAATAAAAAAGAAAAAAAGAATAAATAGAGACAATAGGATAGGGACGGGACCTGCACCAGTGGGAGGGAGCTGTGAAGGAAGAAAGGTTTCCACACACTAGGAAGCCCCTTTGCGGGCGGAGACTGCGGGAGGCGGAGTGGGGGAGCTTCGAAGTCACAGAGGAGAACACAGAAACAGGGGTGCGGAGGGCAAAGCGGTGAGATTCCTACACAGAGGATCTGTGTCGACTGGCACTCACCAGCCCGAGAGGCTTGTCTGCTCCCCCGCCGGAGCAAGTGGGGCTGGGAGCTGAGGCTCGGGCTTCTGTCGGAGCGCAGGGAGAGGACTGCCGTTGGCAGCGTGAACACAGCCTGAAGGGGGTTAGTGCACCACGGCTGGCCAGGAGGGAGTCCAGGGAAATGTCTGGACCTGCCGAAGAGGCAAGAGACTTTTTCTTCCCTCTTTGTTTCCTGGTGCTCAAGGAGAGGAGATTAAGAGCGCTGCTTAAAGGACTTCCAGAGACCGGCATGAGCTGCGGCTAAAAGCGCAGACCCCAGAGACGCTAAGGCTGCTGCTGCTGCCACCAAGAAGCCTGTGTGTGAGCACAGGTCACTATCCACACACCCCTTCCAGGGAGCCTGTGCAGCCCGCCACTGCCAGGGTCCCGTGATCCAGGGACAACTCCCCCAGGAGAACGAATGGCGCGCCTCAGGCTGGTGCAACGTCATGCTGGCCTCTGCCGCCGCAGGCTTGCCCTGCACTCCGTGACCCTCCCTACCCCCGGCCTGAATGAGCCAGAGCCTCCGAATCAGCGGCTCCTTTAACCCCCTTCTGTCTGAGCGAAGAACAGATGCCCTCCGGCGACCTACATGCACAGGCGGGGCCAAATCCAAAGCTGAACCCCGGGAGCTGTGAGAACAAAGAAGAGAAAGGGAAATCTCTCCCAAAAGCCTCAGAAGCAGTGGATTAAAGGTCCACAATCAACTTGATATACCCTGCATCTGTGGAATACATGAATAGACAACAAATCATCCCAAATTAAGGAGGTGGACTTTGAGAGCAAGATTTATTATTTTTTCCCCTTTTAGTTTTTTTTGTGAGTGTGTATGTGTATGCTTCTGTGTGAGATTTTGTCTGTATAGTTTTGCTTCCACCATTTGTCCGAGGGTTCTATCCATCCATACTTTTTAATTTTTTTCTTAATAATTACTTTTTATTTTAATAACTTTATTTTATTTTACTTTATCTTCATTCTTTCTTTCCTTCCTTCCCTCCTTTAGACAACGAATCATCCCAAATTGAGGACGTGGACTTTGAGAGCAAGATTTATGATTTTTTCCCCTTTTCCTCTTTTTGTGAGGGTGTATGTGTATGCTTCTGTGTGAGATATTGTCTGTATAGCTTTGCTTCCACCATGTGTTCCAGGGTTCCATCCATCCGTTTTTTGGGGTTTTTTTCTCTTAATAATTATTTTTTTTAATTTTAATAACTTTATTGTACTTTATCTTACTTTATTTTATTTTACTTTATTGTCTTTCTTTCTTTCCTTCCTTCCCTCCTTCCTTCCTTCCTTCCTCCCTCCCTCCCTCCTTTGTTTCTTTCTTTCTACTTCTACTAATTCTTTCTTTCTACTTTTTCTCCCTTTTCTTCTGAGCCATGTGGATGAAAGGCTCTTGGTGCTGCAGCCAGGAGTTAGTGCTGTGCCTCTGAGGTGGGAGAGCCAACTTCAGGACACTGGTCCACAAGAGACCTCCCAGCTGCACATAATATAAAATGGCAAAAATCTCACAGAGATCTCCATCTCAACACCAGCACCCAGCTTCACTCAATGACCAGCAAGCTACAGTGCTGGACATCCTATGCCAAACAACTAGCAAGACAGGAACACAGCCCCACCCATTAGCAGAGAGGCTGCCCAAAATTATAGCAAGTCGACAGACACCCCAAAACACACCACCAGACGTGGACCTGCCCAGCAGAAAGACAAGATCCAGCCTCATCCACCAGAACAAAGGCACTAGTCCCCTCCACCAGGAAGCCTATACAACCACTGAACCAACCTTAGCCACTGGGGACAGACACCAAAAACAACAGGAACTACGAACCTGCAGCCTGCAAAAAGGAGACCCCAAACACAGTAAGATAAGCAAAATGAGAAGACAGAAAAACACACAGCAGATGAAGGAGCAAGATAAAAACCCACCAGACCTAATAAATGAAGAGGAAATAAGCAGTCTACCTGAAAAATAATTCAGAATAATGATAGTAAAGATGATCCAAAATCTTGGAAATACAACAGAGAAAATGCAAGAAACATTTAACAAGGACCTAGAAGAACGAAAGATGAAACAAGCAATGATGAAAAACACAATAAATGAAATTAAAAATACTCTAGAAGGGATCAATAGCAGAATAACTGAGGCAGAAGAACGGATAAGTGACCTGGAAGATAAAATAGTGGAAATAACTAATGCAGAGAAGAATAAAGAAAAAAGAATGAAAAGAACTGAGGACAGTCTCAGAGACCTCTGGGACAACATTAAATGCAGCAACATTCGAATTATAGGGGTTCCAGAAGAAGAAGAGAAAAAGATAAGGGACTGAGAAAATATTTGAAGAGATTATAGTTGAAAATTTCCCTACTATGGAAAAGGAAATAGTTAATCAAGTCCAGGTAGCACAGGGAGTCCCATACAGGATAAATGCAAGAAGAAATACGCCAAGACACATATTAATCAAACTGTCAAAAATTAAATACAAAGAAAACATATTAAAAGCAGCAAGGGAAAAACAACAAATAACACAGAAGGGAATCCCCATAAGGTTAACAGCTGATCTTTCAGCAGAAACTCTGCAAGCCAGAAGGGAGTGGAAGGACATATTTAAAGTGATGAAGGAGAAAAACCTGCAACCAAGATTACTCTACCCAGCAAGGATCTCTTTCAGATTTGATGGAGAAATTAAAACCTTTACAGACGAGCAAAAGCTGAGAGAGTTCAGCACCACCAAACCAGCTCTACAACAACTGCTAAAGGAACTTCTCTAGGCAAGAAACACAAGAGAAGGAAAAGACCTACAATAACGAACCCAAAACAATTAAGAAAATGGGAATAGGAACATACATATCGATAATTACCTTAAATGTAAATGGACTAAATGCTCCCACCAAAAGACACAGATTGGCTGAATGGATACAAAAACAAGACCCATATATTTACTGTCTACAAGAGACCCACTTCAGACCTAGAGACACATTCAAACTGAAAGTAAGGGGATGGAAAAAGATATTTCATGCAAATGGAAAGCAAAAGAAAGCTGGAGTAGCAATTGTATATATCAGACAAAATAGACTTTAAAATAAAGACTACTAGAAGACACAAAGAAGGACACTATATAATGATAAAGGGATCGATCCAAGAAGAAGATATAACAATTGTAAATATTTATGCACCCAACATAGGAGCACCTCAATACATAAGGCAAATACTAACAGACATAAAACACATTCATAGTAGGGGATTTTAACACCCCACTTTCACTAATGGACAGATCATCCAAAATGAAAATAAATAAGGAAACACAAGCTTTAAATGATACATTAAACAAGATGGACTTAATTGATATTTATAGGACATTCCATCCAAAAACAACAGAATACACATTTTTCTCAAGTGCTCATGAAACATTCTCCAGGATAGATCATATCGTGGGTCACAAATCAAGCCTTGGTAAATTTAAGAAAATTGAAATTGTATCAATTATCTTTTCTGACCACAACGCTATGAGACTAGATATCAATTACAGGAAAAGATGTGTAAAATATACAAACACATGGAGGCTAAACAATACACTACTTAATAACGAAGTGATCACTGAAGAAATCAAAGAGGGAATCAAAAAATACCTAGAAACAAATGACAATGGAGACACGACGACCCAAAATCTATGGAATGCAGCAAAAGCAGTTCTAAGAGGGAAGTTTACAGCAATACAATCCTACTTTAGGAAACAGGAAACATCTCGAATAAACAACCTAACCTTGCACCTAAAGTAATTAGAGAAAGAAGAACAAAAAAACCCCCAAAGTTAGCAGAAGGAAAGAAATCATAAAAATCAGATCAGAAATAAATGAAAAAGAAATGATGGAAACGATAGCAAAGATCAATAAAACTAAAAGCTGGTTCTTTGAGAAGATAAACAAAATTGATAGACCATTAGCCAAACTCATCAAGAAAAAAATGGAGAAGACTCAAATCAATAGAATTAGAAATGAAAAAGGAGAAGTAACAACTGACACTGCAGAAATACAAAAGATCATGAGAAATTACTACAAGCAACTCTATGCCAATAATATGGACAACCTGGAAGAAATGGACAAATTCTTAGAAAGGCACAACCTGCCAGGACTGAATCAGGAAGAAATAGAAAATATGAACAGACCAATAACAAGCACTGAAATTGAAACTGAGATTAAAAATCTTCCAACAAACAAAAACCCAGGACCAGTGGCTTCACAGGTGAATTCTATCAAACATTTAGAGAAGAGCTAACACATATCCTTCTCAAACTCTTCCAAAATACAGCAGAGGGAGGAACACTCCCCAACTCATTCTATGCGGCCACCATTACCCTGATACCAAAACCAGAAAAGGATGTCACAAAGAAAGAAAACTACAGGCCAATGTCACTGATGAACATAGATGCAAAATTCCTCAAAAAATCACTAGAAAACAGAATCCAACAGCACATTAAATGGATCATACGCCATGATCAAGTGGGGTTTATTCCAGGAATGCAAGGATTCTTCAATATATGCAAATCAATCAACGTTATACACCATATTAACAAAGTGAAGGAGAAAAACCATATGATCATCTCAATAGTTGCAGAAAAAGCTTTTGACAACATTCAGCACTGATGTATGATAAAAACCCTGCAGAACGTAGGCATAGAGGGAACTTTCCGCAACATAATAAAAGCCATATATGACAAACCCACAGCCAACATCATCCTCAATGGTGAAAAACTGAAAGCATTTCCACTAAGATCAGGAACAAGACAAGGTTGCCTACTCTCACCACTCTTATTCAACATAGTTTTGGAAGTTTTAGCCACAGTAATCAGAGAAGAAAAGGAAAAGGAATCCAAATCTGAAAAGAAGTAAAGCTGTCACTATTTGCAGATGACATGATACTATACATAGAGAATCCGAAAGATGCTACCAGAAAACTACTAGAGCTAATCAATGAATTTGGTAAAGTAGCAGGACACAAAATTAATGCACAGAAATCTCTGGCATTCCTATACACTAATGATGAAAAATCTGAAAGTGAAATCAAGAAAACACTCCCATTTACCATTGCAAGAAAAAGAATAAAATATCTAGGAATAAACTTACCTAAGGAGACAAAAGACCTGTATGCAGAAAATTATAAGACACTGATGAAAGAAATTAAAGATGATACAAATAGATAGAGAGTATACCATGTCCTTGGATTGGAAGAATCAACATTGTGAAAATGACTCTACTACCCAAAGGAATCTACAGATTCAATGCAATTCCTATCAAACTACCACTGGCATTTTTCACAGAACTAGAACAAAAAATTTCACAATTTGTATGGAAACACAAAAGACCCCAAATAGCTAAAGCAATCTTGAGAACGAAAAAAGGAGTTGGAGGAATCAGGCTCCCTGACTTCAGACTATACTACAAAGCTACAGTAATCAAGACAGTATGGTACTGGCACAAAAACAGAAAGATAGATCAATGGAACAGGGTAGAAAGCCCAGAGATAAACCCACGCACCTATGGTCACCTTATCTTTGATAAAGGAGTCAGGAATGTACAGTGGAGAAAGGACAGCCTCTTCAATAAGTGGTGCTGGGGAAACAAGACAGGTACATGTAAAAGTATGAGACTAGATCATATAACACCATACACAAAAATAAACTCAAAATGGATTAAAGACCTAAATGTAAGACCAGAAACTATCGACCTCTTAGAGGAAAACATAGGCAGGACACTCTATGACAAATCACTGCAAGGTCCTTTTTGACCCACCTCCTAGAGAAATGGAAATAAAAACAAAAATAAACAAATGGGACCTAATGAAACTTAAAAGCTTTTGCACAACAAAGGAAACCATAAACAAGACCAAAAGACAACACTCAGAATGGGAGAAAATATTTGCAAATGAAGCAACTGACAAAGGATTAATCTCCAAAATTTATAAGCAGCTCATGCAGCTTAATAACAGAAAAACAAACAACCCAATCCAAAAATGGGCAGAAGACCTAAATAGACATTTCTCCAAAGAAAATATACAGACTGCCAACAAACACATGAAAGAATGCTCAACATCACTAATCATTAGAGAGATGCAAATCAAAACTACAATGAGATATCATCTCACACCAGTCAGAATGGCCATCATCAAAAAATCTAGAAACAATAAATCCTGGAGAGGGTGTGGAGAAAAGGGAACCCTCTTCCACTGTTGGTGGGAATGTAAATTGATACAGCCATTATGGAGAACAGTATGGAGGTTCCTTAAAAAACTACAAATATAACTACCATATGACCCAGCAATCCCACTACTGGGCATATACCCTGAGAAAACCATAATTCAAAAGGAGTCATGTACCAAAATGTTCATTGCAGGTCTATTTACAATAGCCCAGAGATTGAAACAACCTAAGTGCCCATCATCAGATGAATGGATAAAGAAGATGCGGCACATATATACAATGGAATATTACTCAGCCATAAAAAGAAATGAAATTGAACTATTTGTCATGAGGTGGATAGACCTAGAGTCTGTCATACAGAGTAAAGTAAGTCAGAAAGAGAGAGACAAATACCGTATGCTAACACATATATATGGAATTTAAGAAAAGAAAAATGTCATGAAGAACCTAGGGGTAAAACAGGAATAAAGACACAGACTTACTAGAGAATGGACTTGAGCATATGGGGAGGGGGAAGGGTAAGCTGTGACAAAGTGAGAGAGTGGCATGTACATATATATATACTACCAAACATAAGGTAGATAGCTAATGGGAAGCAGCCGCATAACACAGGGAGATAAGCTCAGTGCTTTGTGACCACCTGGAGGGGTGGGATAGGGAGGGTGGGAGGGAGGGAGATGCAAGCGGGAAGAGATATGGGAACATTTGTATATATATAACTGGTTCACTTTGTCGTGAAGCAGAAACTAACACACCATTGTAAAGCAATTATACTCCAATAAAAAAAATAGTAATAATGCTAGGGGCTTCGCTGGTGGTGCAGTGGTTGAGAGCCCTCCTGCCGATGCAGGGGATACGGGTTCGTGCCCTGGTCCGGGAAGATCCCACATGGCGCAGAGCGGCTGTGCCCGTGAGCCATGGCTGCTGAACCTGCACGTCTGGAGCCTGTGCTCCGCAATGGGAGAGGCCATAACAGTGAGAGGCCCGCATTAAAAGAAAAAAAAAAAAGGCTAAAACAAGTTTAATAAAAGAGGATCAGATTTGGAAGTCTCACATTCCCTGATTTCAGGACTTTTTATAAATCTGTAAATAGTAATCAGATAGTGTAAATAGTAAAGAAGACAGTGTGATATTGGCAACATAATAGATATATAGATTCATGGAAGAGAAAAAAGATGATCAATTGATTTTCAACAAAATACTGACCCAAACTCAGAGGAGAAATGAATCTCTTTAACAAATCATGCTAGAACAAGTATATTTCCATCACATTATCCAATAATTTAATTTAGAATGAAGCATAGACCAAAGATAGAACTGGAAGCTATAATTATTCTAGATGAAAACATAGGAGAATATCTTTGTGATATTCTTAGAAAGAATACAATATAAGAAAAATAATTATAAATTTGACTTCATCAAAAGTAAAAACCTCTGCTCATTAAAAAGTAGTATTAAGAAAATAAAAAGGCAAGGCACACACTGGGAAAAATATTCTAAATACATATATTTGACAAAACATTCATATTCTGAATATGTAAGGAAGTGTTATAACTCAGTAACAACTAGATTGATAGCTTAATTAAAAAGAAGCAAAGAATTTAAGAAGACACATACATTGTTTTGTAACATTTGTCAGTGTTTTCCAAATGGCCATGAAACTCACAAAAAGTTGCTCAATATCCTTGTCATCATGAATATACAAAATAAAACCACAATGAAATATTATCTCCTACACCCTATGGTGGCCAAATTTTTTATTATTTATTTATTTATTTGTTTATTTATTTATTTATTTTTCAACATCTTTGTTGGAGTATAATTGCTTTACAATGTTGTGTTAGTGTCTGCTGTACAACAAAGTGCATCAGCTACATGTATACATATATCCCCATATTCCCTCTCTCTTGTGACTCCCTGCCACTCTCCCTATCCCACTGCTCTAGGTGGTCACAAAGCACCCAGTTGATCTCCCTGTGCTTTGCAACCACTTCCCACTAGATATCTATTTTACATTTGGTAGTGTATATATGTCAATGCTACTTTCTCTTACTTCATCCCAGCTTACCCTTCCCTACTCCCCATGTTCTCAAGTCCATTCCCTACATTTGCAGCTTTATTCCTGTCCTATCCCTAGGTTCATCAGAACCTTTTTTTTTTTTTTTAGATCCCACATACATGTATTAACATACAGTATTTTTTCTTCTCTTTCTGACTTACTTCACTCTGTATGATAGACTCTACGTCCATCCACCTCACTACAAGTAACTCAATTTTGTTTCTTTTTATGGCTGAGTAATATTCCATTGTATATATGTGCCACATCTTTATCCATTCATCAGTCGATGGACACCTAGGTTGCTTCCATGTCCTGGCTCTTGTAAATAGTACTGCAATGAATGTTGTGGTACATGACTCTTTTTGAATTATGGTTTTCTCAGGTTATATGCCCAGTAGTGGGACTGCTGGGTCATATGGTGGTTCTAGTTTTAGTTTTTTTAGGAACCTCCATACTGTTCTCCATAATGGCTGTATCAATTTACGTTCACACCAACAGTGCAAGGGGGTTCCCTTTTCCCCACACCCTCTCCAGAATTTATTGTTTGCAGATTTTTCATGATGGCCATTCTGACCAGTGTGAGGTGATACCTCATTGTAGTTTTGATTTGCATTTCTCTCATGATTAGTGGTGTTGGGCATTCTTTCATGTGCTTGTTGGTAGTCTGTATACCTTCTTTGGAGAAATGTATGTTTAGTTCTTCTGCTCATTTTTGAATTGGGTTGTTTGATTTTTGATAGTGAGCTGCATGAGCTACTTGTATATTTTGGAGATTAATCCTTTGTCAGTTTCTTCATTTGCAAATATTTTCTCCCAATCTGAGGGTTGTCTTTTTGTCTTGTTTATGGTTTCCTTTGCTGTGTAAAAGCTTTTAAGTTTCATTAGGTTCCATTTGTTTATTTTTGTTTTTATTTCCATTTCTCTAGGAGGTGGGTCGAAAAGGATCTTTATGTGATTTATGTCATAGAGTGTTCTGCATGTGTTTTCCTCTAAGAGTTTAGTAGTGTCTGCCTCACATTTAGGTCTTTAATCCATTTTGAGTTTAGTTTTTTGTATGGTGTTATGAAGTGTTCTAAATTCATTCTATTACATGTAGCTGTCTACTTTTCCCAGCACCACTTATTGAAAAGGCTGCCTTTTCTCCATTGTATATTCTTGCCTCCTTTATCAAAGATAAGGTACCCATATGTGCATTGGCTTATCTCTAGGCTTTCTATGCTGTTCCATTGATCTGTCTTTCTGTTTTTGTGCCAGGATCCATACTTTCTTGGTTACTGTAGCTCTGTAGTATAGTCTGAAGTCAGCTGTTTTTCTTTCTCAAGATTGCTTTGGCTATTCGGGCTCTTTTGCATTTTCCATACAAATTTTATGATTGTTTGTTCTAGTTCTGTGAAAAATGCCAGTGGTAGTTTGAGAGAGATTGCACTGAATCTATAGATTGCTTTGGGTAGCATAGTCATTTTCACAATGTTGATTCTTCCAATCCAAGAACATGGTACATTTCTCCATCTGTGTGTATCATCTTTAATTTCTTTCATCAGTGTCTTATAGTTTTCTGCATACAGGTCTTTTGTCTCCTTACATAGGTTTATTCCTAGGTATTTTGTTCTTTTTGTTGCAATGGTAAATGGGAGTGTTTCCTTAATTTCTTTTTCAGATGTTTCATTGTTAGTGTATAAGAATGCAAGAGATTTCTGTGCATCAATTTTGTATCCTGCTACTTTACCAAATTCATTGATTAGCTCTACTGGTTTTCTGGTGGCATTTTTAGGATTCTGTATGTATAGTATCATGTCATTTGCAAACATTTTACTGTTTTACTTCTTCTTTTCTGATTTGGATTCCTTTTATTTCTTTTTCTTCTCTGATTGCTGTGGCTAAAACTTCCAAAACTATGTTGAATAAGAGTGGTGAGAGTAGGCAACCTTGTCTTGTTCTTGATCTTAAAGGAAATGGTTTCAGTTTTTCACCATTGAGAACAATGTTTCCTGTGGGTTTGTCACATACAGCCTTTATTATGTTGAGGTAGTTTCCCTCTATACCCACTTTGAGAGTTTTTTTTTATCATAACTCGGTATTGAATTTTGTCAAAAGCTTTTTCTGCATCTATTGAGATGATCATATGACTTTTATTCTTTCATTTGTTAATGTGGTGTATCACATTGATTGATTTGCATATATTGAAGAATCCTTGCATCCCTGGGATAAATCCCACTTGATCATTGTGTATGATTCTTTTAATGTGCTTTTGGATTCTGTTTGCTAGTATTTTGTTGAGGAGTTTTGCATCTATATTCATCAGTGATATTGGCCTGTAGTTTTCTTTTTTTGTGACATCATTTTCTGGTTTTGGTATCAGGGTGATGGTGGCTTCATAGAATGAGTTTGGGAGTGTTCCTCCCTCTGCTTTATTTTGGAAGAGTTTGAGAACTATAGGTGTTAGCTCTTCTGTAAACGTTTGATAGAATTCACCTGTTAAGTCATCTGGTCCTGAGCTTTTGGTTTTTGGAAGATTTTTAATCACAGTTTCAACTTCAGTGCTCGTGATTTGTCTGTTCATATTTTATATTTCTCCCTGGTTCAGGATTGGAAGGTTGTACTTTTCTAAGAATTTGTCCATTTCTTCCAGGTTGTCTATTTTATTGGCATATATTTGCTTTTAGTAGTCTTTCATGATCCTTTGTATTTCTGCAATGTCAATTGTTACTTCTCCTTTTTCATTTCTAATTCTGTTTATTTGCATGATCTCCCCTTTTTTCTTGATGAGTCTGGCTAGTGGTTTATCAACTTCTCAAAGAACCAGCTTTTAGTTTTATTGAACTTTCCTATTGTTTCCTTCCTTCATTTCCTTTTCATTTACTTCTGATATGATCTTTATGATTTCTTTCCTTCTGCTAACTTTGGGGTATTTTTGTTCCTTTTTCTCTAATTGTTTTAGGTGTAAGGTTAGGTTGTTTATTTGAGATTTTTCGTGTTTCTTGAGGTAGTATTTTATTGCTATAAACTTCCCTCTTAGAACTTCTTTTGCTGTATCCCATAGGTTTTGGGTCATCATGTTTTCATTGTCATTTGTTTCTAGGAACTTTTTTATTTTCTCTTTGATTTCTTCAGTTATCTCTTGGTTATTTAGTAGTGTATTTCAATTTTCTTAAATTTACCAAGGCTTGATTTGTGACCCAAGATATGATCTATCCAGGGGAATATTCCAAGAGCACTAGAGAAGAAAAGGTGTTCTGTTGTTTTTGGATGGCATGTCCTATAAATATCAATTAAGTCCATCTAGTCTAATGTGCCATTTAAGGCTTTTGTTTCCTTATTCATTTTCATTTTGGATGATCTGTCCATTGGTGAAAGTGGGGTGTTAAAGTCCCCTACTATTACTGCATTACTGTCGATTTTCCCTTTTATGGCTGTTATCATTTGCCTTTTGTACTGAGGTGCACCTATGTTTGGTGCATAAATATTTACTATTGTATATCTTCTTCTTGGATTGATCCCTTGATCACTATGTAGTGTCCATTTTTGTCTTTTGTAATTGTCTTTATTTTAAAGTGTATTTTTTCTGATATAAGAATTGCTACTCCAGCTTTCTTTTGATTTCCATTTGCATGGAATATCTTTTTCCATCCCCTCACTTTCAGTCTGTATCTGTCCTTAGGTCTGGAATGGGTGTCTTGTAGACAACATATATACGGGTCTTGTTTTTGTATCCATTCAGCCAACCTGTGCCTTTGGGTTGGAGAATTTAATTCATTTACACTTAAGGTAATTATCTATATGTATGTTCCTATTACCATTTTTTAAATTGTTTTGGGTTTGTTATTGTAGGTCTTTTCCTTCTCTTGTGTTTCCTACCTAGAGATGCTCCTTTAGTGTTTGTTGTAAAGCTGAATTGGTGTTGCTGAATTCTCTTAACTTTTGCTTGTCTGTAAAGCTTTTGATTTCTCTATCAAATCTGAATGAGACCCTTACTGGGTAGAGTAATCTTGGTTTTAGGATTTTCCCTTTCATCACTTTAAATATGTCCTGCCACTCCCTTCTGGCTTGCAGAGTTTCTGCTGAAAAATCAACTGTTAACCTTAAGGGGATTCCCTTGTATGCTATTTGTTGCTTTTCCCTTGCTGCTTTTAATATTTTTTCTTTGTATTCAATTTTTGATAGTTTGATTAATATGTGTCTTGCCATGTTTCTTCTTGGATTTGTCCTGTATGGGACTCTCTGCACTTCCTGGACTTGATTAACTATTTCCTTTCCCATATTAGGGAAGTTTTCAACTATAATCTCTTCAAATATTTTCTCCATCCCTTTCTTTTTCCCTTCTTCTTCTGGGATCCCTATAATTCGCATGTTGGTGTGTTTAGTGTTGTGCCAGTGGTCTCTGAGACTGTCTCAATTCTTTTCATTCTTTTTTCTTTATTCTGCTTTGCTGAAGTTATTTCCACTATTTTATCTTCCAGTCACTTATCCGTTCTTCTGCCTCAGTTATTCTGCTATTGATTCCTTCTAAAGTATTTTTAATTTCATTTATTGTATTGTTCATCATTGTGTGTTTGCTCTTTAGTTCTTCTAGGTCTTGTTTAACGTTTCTTGTATTTTCTCCATTCTATTTCTGAGGTTTTGGATCATATTTACTATCATTAATCTGAATTCTTTTTCAGGTAGACTGCCTATTTCCTCATTTGTTTGGTCTGGTGGGTTTTTACCTTGTTACTTCATCTGTTGCATATTTCTCTCTCTTCTCATTTTGTTTAACTTACTGTGTTTGACATCTCCTTTTCACAGCCTGCACATTCAGAATTCACGTTATTTTGGGTGTCTGCCCCCAGTGGGTGAGGTTGGTTCAGTCGCTTGTGGAGCCACCAGTGGAAGGGACTGGTGCCTATGCTCTGGTGGGTGGGGTTCAATCTTGCCCTTCTGGTGGGTGGTGTGATTTGGGGAGTCTGTAAACTTAGTGTGTGTTTAGGCAGCCTCTCTGCTATTGGGTGGGGTTTTGTTCCTGTCTTGCTAGCTGTTTGACATGGGGCATCCAGCCCTGGAGTTTTCTGTCTGCTGAGTGGAGCTGGGTTTTAGTGTTGAGATGGAGATCTCTGGGAGAGCTCTCTCCAATTGATATTACATGGGGCCTTGAGGTCTCTGGTGGTCCAATGTTCTGGACTCAGCTCTCCCATCTTGGAGGCTCAGGTCTGACACCCAGCCAGAGCACCAAGACCCTGCCAGACACAGGGCTTGGAAGAAAAGGAAGAAAAAAAATGGACAGAATCCTACAAGAAATGGTAAAAGCCAACCTAAAGGGACAGAATCACACAAAGAAACATACACATACACCCTCACAAAAGGAGCAAAAAGGAAAAAAAATTTAAAATAAAATAATAAAATAAATAAATAAGGAAGAGAGCAACCAAACCAATAAACAAATCCACCAATGGTAACAAGCACTAAAAACTAAACATAAAACCAAAAACAACTCAAACACAGAAAGCATACCCCATGTCTACAGTTGCTGCCAAAGTCCACTGCCTCAATTTTGGGAACATTCGTTGTCTCTTTAGGTATTCCACAGATGCAGAGTTTGTCAAGTTGATTGTGGGGATTTAATCTGCTACTCCTGAGACTGCACAGAGAAATTTCTTTCTCTTCTTTGTTCACACAGCTCCTGGGGTTCAGCTTTGGTTTTGGCCCTGCCTCTGCTTGTAGTCCACCCTCAGGACTCTGTTCCCCTCCCAGACAGGAAGAGGTTAAAGGAGGAGCTGATTAGGGCTCTCTTGCTCCCTCAGGCCAGGGAGAGGGAGGGGTATGGTAGTCATAATTGGAATGTGGGGAGTGTCTGCAGGCGGCTGTGGCCCACGTCATGTTGCAACAGCCTGAGGCATGCCATGTGTTCTCCCAGGGAAGTTGTCCCTGGATCAGCGAACCCTTGCAGTGGCGTGCTGCACACGCTCCCCGGGGGATGTGGGTAGTGACCTGCACTTGCACACAGGATTCTTGGTGGCAGCAGTGGCAGCGTTAGTGGTGCATGCCTGTCTCTGTGATCCTAGCTGATAGCCACTGCTGGTGCCCATCTCTGGAGCTCACTTAGGCAGCACTCTGCCTTCTGTGGGCACATGGAGCAGGAATCCCCTCTCCTAGTGCACTCTGAAACAATGGTCTCTTGCCTCTCCAGCAGGTCCAGACTTTTTCCTGGACTCTCTCCGAGCTAGCTATGGTGCATTAGCCACCTTCAGGCTGTCTTCACGCAGCCAACCCCAGTTCTCTCCCTGTGGTCTAACCTCTGAAGCCTGAGCCTCAGTTCCCAGCCCCCAGCCACCCCAGGGTGTGAGCAGACAAGCGTCTCAGGTTGGTTAGTGCTGGTAAGCACTGATCCTCTGTGCAGGAATCTCTCCGCTTTGCCCTCTGCACCCTTGTTTCTGTGCTTGTCTCCATGGCTCTGAAGCTTCCCCTCCACTCATACCCCGTCCCTGCCAGTGAAGGGGCTCCCTAGCATGTAGAAACTTTTCCCCCTTCACAACTCCCTCCTAGAGATGCAGGTGCTGTTCCTATTCTTTTGTCTCTGTTTTTCCTTTTGCCCTACCCCAGTATGTGAGGATTTTCTTGCCTTTTGGAAAGTCTGAGGTCTTCTGCCAGCATTCAGTAGGTGTTCTGTAGGAGTTGTTCCACATGTAGATGTATTTTTGATGTATTTGTGGGGACAAAGGTGATTTCCATATCTTACTACTCCACCATCTTGAAGGCTAGTTCAGCCAAAAATTTTAAAATAATAATAACACCACCAAATGTTGGCAAGGATGTGGAAAAACTGGAATTCTCTTACTTTGCTAGTAGGAATGTTAAATGGTACCACCTCTTTGGAAAACTCTTTAGAAGTTTTCTGATAAACTTAAATATACACCTACCCTACCAGCTAGCAATTCAATCATAAATATTTAGCACAAAGAAGTGAAAGTATGTTTTCACAAAAAGAATAATACAAGAATACTTATAGCAGCTTTATTTAAAATAATCCCAAACTGGAAAAAAACTTGCCAAACTAATGTCTATCAGTAGAGAATGAAAAACCAATTTGTGGTATATTAATACAACAAAACATTACTCAGCAATAAAATATAATGAACTAATATAAATAATAATGTGTGTATAGCTTAAAAACCTATTGCATGAAAAATAGACAAAAATACTAATAATGCCATTCAGATGGCATTCAAAAGCAGGAAGAATTAGTCTAGGAACATAGAAATCAGAACAGTGGTTGTTGGCCATGGGGTGAAGTTTGACTCAAAGGGGACAGGGAAGAACTTGCTTGGTGATGGAATTGTTCTCTATCTTGTCTAGAGTGTTACTTACATAGGTGTATGTATCTGTCAGAACTCATGAATTATATGTTTAAGATCTGCGTATGTCACTCTACATAAAGTTTACATACATACACACATACACAGTAAAGAATATGTACAGAGTCACTGCTAGGTGTAAAGCACGATAATGAGAATTGTGGGGGACCCAAAGAACAATGACACATCCCTGAGAATAAGGAGATGATATATCCACTAAAACATGGTTTGGAGGTCTAAGTAGTGAAGATATTATTAGAAGCCTTAGTGATAATGAGCAGGATCCTGTGGGGCTCCTGGGCACAAAAGACTTTCTGTGTCCCTCATTTCTTTGCTGACAGAACATAGGCTTCATTCAGCCTCCGTGACCTTCCTTGAGTTCCAACAGCAGGTTCAAACAGTTGTTAATTAGGGAAGGGAAGGGATTCAAGATATGGGAGAAACAAACATTCAAGAGAAACAATAGTGCAGCCTTGGGACTAGGTCCTGGTTCCCCATCAAGGGATACACATAACAATACCTTTGAGCTGTTTTGAAGATACGAAAACCCCCACCAGGTGGAAGAAGAAAACTGTATGCATCCCACAAGCACGTAGACACCAGACAGGTTTGTACCTGGAGGTTGATGATGCTGAGTCCTACTTACCTCACCACGAACCAATCAGAAGGATGTCCACGAGCTGATCACTCCCTCTTTGAACCATTACTATGAAACTTCTCACTACCCTGTCCAAGTGGGGACACACAGTTTTGAGGACATTAGCTCACTGTGGTCCCCTTTTGCCTGACAAAGCAATAAAATTATTCATTTCTACTTCACCCACAACTTTGTCTCTGAGATTTAATTTGATGTCAGGGTACAGAGGCCAGATTCAGCTTCATTAATAAATCATTCTTTTGCCCTTAGCAAAGGTAGTTTTTATCCTTGTTTTTATTACAACAGTAATATATTTATAAACTAGAACAGCTACTCATTAAATAGATAACATAACCACTTAAGTACAGTTTGTAAAAATACAAACACTTTAGAACTGCTAAGTTTTCCTCATTTACTTTATCTTTTAACTACATTCTTGTTTCTATTCATGGTTAAGTGCATTGCTTTTTAAAATTCATTCTCCATAATATTTTCTGTGCCTGACCTTTTCCCATCTGCAGAATCTCTTTTCTACTTCCTAAAGGTAGCTTCCCTTCCTTCTTTACTTGTCACTGGGGAGAGAACTGATCAGTTCCATCTTAATCAGAGAGTAGGCATAAACTTGTCTTTTTAGCATTCTCAGTTATCCGGCTGAATACCAATCATCCCTGCTGTGTTCCTTCTGACACCTCCTCTTTTTCTCTCTCCTCTTGGCAAAGCAGAAAGCCACAGGAATTATGCAGCAGCATGAAGTCTCTGGTCTGAATGAAAACTCTGTGATTGTCTTTTTCCAACCAACAAGTTCTCTGGAGGACAGCTTCTAAATTGTCTTAAGCTCCCCTCCCAGTAGGTATGCTAGATGCTTACTAATTAATTTAAACTGAATGCGCCCTTAGCAACTCTCATTCACAGAATTAAATCTCTGTGCTCTGTAATTTGAAAGGACTATACCTTCCAAGAGTGTAACTTTTTATAACCTGGATAAGGTTTATGAGCAGATATTTTATAAGCAGCAAGTTAAGCCTAGCTATTAACATATTAATATGTTAATATTTAGAACATATTACAAAGAAAAGAATGGGAAATACTGGTTGATGAGAACTTTAGGCATTCAACTGAGCCACTTAATTTTAGTAGATGTTTAGGTATCTATTGTATGTATCAACATAATGAAAAGAGCATTTGACAACAGTATGTGCATCTTTTCTGAAAATCTGGAGTTATTTTTATGTAAGTGATCTTCAAGTGTTGCAGAAGAAAATCAGATTCTAAAAGAAGAAAATCTGAATTATTTCAGAAACTGACAATGATGTTAAGAGTGGGTGAAGGGCTTCCCTGGTGGCGCAGTGGTTGAGAGTCCGCCTGCCGATGCAGGGGACGCGGGTTCGTGCACCGGTCCGGGAAGATCCCACATGCCGCAGAGCGGCTAGGCCCGTGAGCCATGGCTGCTGAGCCTGCGCGTCCGGAGCCTGTGCTCCGCAACGGGAAAGACCACAACAGAGAGGCCCACATACAGCAAAAAAAAAAAAAAAAGAGTGGGTGAATATTACAAAACAGCAAAATGTTAGTTGATCAGACATGTTTGGATTAATAGCAGTTCTGTGATGCTTATTGAAAAGAAATTATAGAAAGCACCCAACTATCATTTATCTTCACCCTTACTGAAAGTAATTTTTAGAAAAAGGAATACCAGGAATAGCATAATTATTGGAACTGAAATACTCCCACGGTAAGTGTTGATTACTTATATTATTACTTGCAAATGTATCTTTCTTCAACTTTACATATATCATAACTAATGTACTTGGCCACCCCAGTGGTAGCACACCCCACAGAGGCTGTTTTGTCTCCATGTCTCTGTAGACAAAGAATGCTGCCTGCCATTTCAGTAAACAAAGGATGTTGAAGCCACCAGGCCCTCAGCCACTGCAGCCACGCCAGACAGTGCACCCTGTGGGGAATTTGGGATGAAAAAAAAAAACAAGTTGCCTGTCAGCAAGCCATCAGGCTCTGAAGCCATCCCCAGTGGTGCACCCTGAGGAGATTCAGGTTGGAGAAAAACAGGATACTGGCCCTAGATAGATAAGGTGCCTATCAAAGGAATATTTTCAAGAAACCCAGACTCTTGCTTCTTCTCATACATAGAAAAGTGCTAAATTCATTAATTTGAGATTTCTGGTTTTCTTTAATTAACAGTAATCTTTTGATGTTCCAACTACCTGGATTTTTTTTTGCAAAAACTCCTATATATCCTGGCTCCTCCATTACCTCCTCAGAACAGCCCCTCAGAACTATCTGAGAAGCCATATCCTGGGCTTAAGTCCTCAGTAAATCCACCAAATAAAACATAATTCTCAATTTTTAGGGTGTGCAGTTTTGTTTTGTTTTTTTTTCCAGCTGACATCTCCAAGTGACTTAGCTGACATCAGGTGCTATAGATTGAATGTGCCCCCAACTCCAAATTCATATGAAAAATTCTAATACCCAATGTGATAATACTTGGAGGTAGGGCATTCAGGAGGTAATTAGGTCATGAAGGTAGAGCCTCATGAATGGGATCAGTGTTGATAAATGGAATATTGCTGGCATATCAGTAAATAAAGGATGTCATGGTCATCAGCGATTGAAGCCACCACCTGGTGGTGAGCTGGTGAGCCCTGAGGGAACTCAGGATAGAAAACACAGGATACTGGCCCCAGAGAGCTGAGGTGCATATCAAAGGAGAGAATTCAGTGAGCCCCCAGACTCTTGCATCTTCCCATACATAGAAAAGCGCTAAATTCCTTAACTCGAGATTTCTAGTTTTCTTTAATTAACAATAATCCTTTGTTCTTACTACCTGCCCTTTGCTGTAATACTCCTACATACCCTGGCTCCCCAACTTGCCTCTTCCTCAGAAAAGTTCTTTCAGGGTTACTTGAGATGCTGCCTCCTGGGCTTGAAGTCCTAAAAAATCCCGCCGAAAAAAACATAACTCTCAACTTTTGGGTTGTGAATATTTTTTCAGTTGACAGTGTCTTTATGAAAGAGACCCCATAGAACTCCACTGCCTCTTCTGCCATGTGGGGGCACAGAGAAAAAAGGCCATCTATGAATTAGAAAGCAGGCTCTCACCAGACACCAAATTTGCTGGTGCCTTGATCTTGGACTTCCCAGTCTCCAGAACCATGAGCAATAAATATGTGATGTTTATAAGCCACCCAGTCTATGGTGTTCTATTACAGCAGCCCAAAGGGACCAAGAAACAAGCCACACCCATGGTTTCTGTAGTATCTGGAGGTTCTCAGCTCTGGTTGTTCATCAGAATTAAGTATGGATATTTTTAAGTACATGGAAAACTTATCTGAACTTACTGAATCATAATCTTCAGAAGAAGGCCTTTACCCCTGTACTTTATTTAGAGTGGAATAGGGGTTTTGATGTGTAACCCAGTGTGAGAACTATTGGTGTAGACCAACTCTCCTACTCAAGAATGCAAGTGATAAACTAAAACCAGCATAATTTTTCTCTCCCTTGTTAGATTATATTTGGACCAGGCATGCTTTCCTATCTCTCTATTAAAGAACACTGGGATTAAGCAAAAATAACCTAGCTACTTGCTCCAGGGAATATATGCTCTTGGAAGATACATCTGTGAACCAACGAAAAAGACCTACTTATCAAGACAAACAGTTTACTCATCAAAACTGACTTCAAGACCTTTGCCCCAATGTGCCCCCAAGTCCAAAGCTATTATGTGATAAGATCTGCTAAATCCTGAGTATATCTTGCCTTATGGACTGACTTTTAAGTTTCCCAGACCAGGTTGCAATGCCTTACAAATAGACTCCCTGACTCCCCCTCTTCTGAGGAACTTCTAAGACCCTGTCAAGGTTGTGTTCGCCCTGATGGCAGTGTATCCAATAAGCTTACCTTTGCTTTATCAATAGGTATTTTTGGTGAGTTGAAAGTCATAGTTCAATCATCATCACTCAGTTGCATAAATTATATATTTGATAACAATGGCTACATTTTATAAGAATAAAATATAGAGTTTGAAAGGCATAAATCACCTAGGTACAGACTGAGGTGAATTACTTGGGCATTTTTTGCAAAGGTTGCCTTGGTTTCTCCTTTCCACAGATGATTTTGTTCCTGGGTGTGCTCTGGCAACACTGTAAGTTTTGATAACGCAGAACATCCTAGTTTAATACCTTCACCTGAAGAAGCTGACAACAATTTCTAAGTTCCATTTTCTTCTGTTCAAGCATCATGCTACTCCCAGATATCCAAAGTCCCTGATTGTTTTCCCTTTGTTAGGGGTTATTCTGTTGCTGTTTTCATCTATTAATATATGTGCTAAACCAAATAGGAAAATATTACCTGTGACCATTAGGCAATTATGATATTTACTTCATCTTAATCTGTACCTCCTACCTAAAAAAAAAAAACAAAAAAAACTGTTTCTATTTATTTTACAAGAAGTAACTTTACTGTATCTAAATTCTAAACCTATATTTGACTTTAGACACAAATTTCAAAAATTTCTGAGAAAATATGTCAGAGCTCATGAACTGATGTTCTAAAATGGAAAATATTCAAGAAAATTAAGAGACTATCAAAAAAATAAAAAAGTGGTCTGAGAAGAAGGAACATTAGGTTAAATACCCAAAAGACAAATAAGGATATTTGACTGATGAGCTTGGATTTTTAAAGGGCACTTATAAAAGACAACTAAGAGTGAATTTGATAGAGTGGGATGACGTGAGGATCCAGAATAAGCCTACAGTTGTGCCCCCAAAATTAAAATAAAATTATTTTAAAGTTAAATTTGGCTAAAAGGGCCTTTAAACTTACCTATGTAGTATGAAGAGGAAAAGGAACTGAGCTTGAAAAACTTGACAAGAGCCGTTACATCCATTCTTGGGAGCATGTGGTTAAAGGTCAAAATTCTTAAAAGCTTTTGACTCAACCTCAAACTCCCATATTTAAGATAAAGAAAAATAGACTTTAAAAATAAATGTCAACATGTGTATTTTTGATTCACTATTTGAAGTCCTGGGACATGTCTGGTTTGAGGCAATAAGGGAGGAATTAGTGAGATAAAGGCACACAACAGTTCAGCTCAGGTGAGTCATATAGCTCTAAGGACTGGGTCCAGATGCAAGTTCAGACACAACTATGATGAATGGCATTGAATAGGCTAGGACTCTACAGCATAATTTTAATAGAATGAGCATTAGATTTATCCATGATACTTATTTCTGTTTCATTTTATAATAATGTCTGGATCTGTAGTTAAGGCAGCAAAGACAAGAAATAAGTTTGGACACCCAAATCTCAACATCAGGTAAAACATTTGCTCATATTTTAATGTATAGACCTCCAGACTTGGTGTATGCAGATACAGAGACACATAAGTTTGGTATAATACAGTGCATAGTGTTTTATAACCTTTTAAACTTTACATATTAAGCTTTGTCAAAAATATTCATTGATAACTTTTAATGTCTGCATAGAGATTGGATTGGATCATAATTGATTTAACTATCAAACTATTGTTAAAATTGTAATGTTTTAGCCCCAAAACATTCATATAGCTATAATATTTTCATACATTACTAATTATTTTCTCCAGATAAACTCCTAGAAGTAGAAATACTGGGCCCAAGTCTATGCACATTTCTAAGGCTTTTCTCTCATCATTTAAGCTGTTAAAAGCCTTGTTGGCAGGAACTTATTGATGAGAAATTGTATATGTGTAAAAGAATAAAGGCAAATGTCAGTGATTTTACTATTTCACAGTATGATATTTTAATACATTGGGTGTATCAAGTTGGCAACAGATAAGGAAGTGTTAAATGTAATGTCAGAAGATCTGGATTAAATTCCCACAGTGTCACCTGTTACTAGAGTCTTTAAGAAATGTATTGATCTCAATCAACCTATTTCATCATCTTTAAAGTTGTATTATTATTACTTGTCATAGCAACCTCTCATGCTTGTTTTAAGAATCAATATGAAACAAAGTACATGGAGAACTTAGAAATATATATCAAGATTTTCACTAAGCTCAGGGCTGAATGGAAGTCACAGCTGGATCTCAGAGTGTGGCTACAGTACCCATGGGAGCCCAAGTACAGCTGAGTAGGTCAGGGAGCTGCATGGTCCTCTGATCAGCTAGATTTCAACACGTACATCATTCAGAGAAGCAGTTACTGCTTAAAGTAAGGGAGCATGTCACTCTTTTTCTATTGTTGCATCACAAATTACACTGTATGGTTTAAACAAAAACAATCATTCACTATCATTCACAGTTTCTGAGCGTTAGGAATTCAGACAAGGTTGTCTGGAGCCTCAGGTGGAACACATGAAGGCTGGAGGCTGGAATATTCTGAAGGTTCCTTCATGTACATGCCTGACAGTTGGTGCCAGTTCTGAGCTTAAGGCATGGTTGGACTATCACTTTGAATGTCTATATGTGACCTTGACATGTGCCCTGGTTTTCCTTACAACATGGTGGCTGGGTTAACCTGGGGGCTGGATTCTATGGAGAAGCATCAAGAGAGAAAGGGAGAGACAGACACAGAGAGACACAGAGACAGTGAGAAGCAGGAAAAAGCCACCTTGCCTTTATGAGCCAGCAAGTAGCTATGGAGATCATGTGTCATCGTCTCCACCACATGCTGCTGGCTGGCAGTTTCAAAGGTGCACCCTGGTTCAAGACGAGGGGATGATGATGGCACCTCTTGATAGAGGCGTGTCAATATCACATTGTAAGGCACCACCTGGGATATAATATATCTTGGTGAAACCATCTTTGGAAAATACAATGTAACACAGAATATACAAACCCCTAGAACTGTTACTTCTCTCCTCCTCTATAAAGTTGTAAAAGCTACATTCTTCTTCCCAGGAGCCATCTTGTGAAGGTACCAGGGGTCATGTTGTGGGGTGGAAAACTCAAGAAATCTGAGAGATTAGAAAGGCTAAGCATTATTAAAAAAAAAAAGCTGCCTTGAAAATTATTAGTATTAACTAAGTATTAAGCTGGGTTAAATTAATGACTAATATTCTAATAGTTTTTACTACACAATGTTTAGGGCTTGAAAGAAAGAATCATTTCGTTATACATAAAATTTTAAATATTGAGTTTTCTCAACACCTTCATTCTAGTATAAGTTAAAATTTATTACTCTGTTTTTATTGAATTAGGTTTGTTAAAAAGAATTACTTCAGGTTTAGAGAGAATTCTGCTTACTTGTACTTAATATAGCAAGTTGCCTGATTAGGATTGCATATTAAAATTGTTGAAGTTGGAAAATCTTATTTGGGATTTGAGGAAGACACCTTTGAACTTGGAGAATGGTTGTATTTTAATAGGTGTTTATAAATATGCACTGACTAAAGAGATGCCTCACACTTATTCTTGGGGGAAGTCCTAAACCCATGACTGCTGATGCCCAGGAGTAAATCCTGAATGTCGTAGATTTGGGAGAAATTTACTGTCAGATGTTATGATTGCCTTACATGATTAAAGAGTAAAGAAGCTGTGGGTTCTTGATATCAGTGCATCCAGTGAGAAAAGGAAGCAAACTTTGGACACAGGGAGACACAATAGCTCCTCCTTTCTCAGGCCGGGAGGCATCTGGAGACTCTTTTCATCTTTTGAGTTGGCAGACAGGAGCCATACTGGGCCTCTTTTTCTTGTCCATACCTTTGTCTTTTGTTTTTGTTCTACTTTCTTGTTTTGTTTCATTCTACATCTTTTGTTTACTTCATTCTGTCTTGCGTTTCCTGTACTCTATTCTTTATTTTGGATATCATATTTATAATTTTCAGAGGTTTTTCTTTTGTATTGTTTCTTTTCCTACCATTTTTTTTTATGGATGCAATATTTTCTCTTACCTTTGAAAGATATTGATTACAGTTACTTTGATTTAAGTTTTCTTCAGGCAGTTTTTCTGCTTACTTATTTTGTACCTATCTTTTTTTACCGGTATGTGGGCCTCTCACTGTTGTGGCCTCTCCCGTTGAAGAGCACAGGCTCTGGATGCACAGGCTCAGCGGCCATGGCTCATGGGCCCAGCCGCTCCATGGCATGTGGGATCTTCCCGAACCAGAGCATGAACCCGTGTCCCCTGCATCAGCAGGTGGACTCTCAACCACTGCATCACCGGGGAAGCCCTGTACCTATCTTTAATGTTGGGGAATTTCAGTTGTCTGGTTACATAGTGTTGGTTACATTGAAGAATGAGACACCAAAATTAATCAGTAGCTCTGTGCTGGTGGACTGGAGGGCTTCCCTGGAGGGTGATAGGGTGAACAGCTGGCTTTTCCCTAACTTCCAATGTAATGTTGATAAATATTGCCTCTTTCGGTTGATTTTCCAGAGAAGGATCTGTCAGTATCATCACAGGAAGTTTACAGCTAGTTTAGGAAAGGTAAAGGGAGGTTTTTCACCATTCCGTATACACATCTTTACCTAGTCTCTCTATGTACAACTTTGCTCTTTGCCATCCTGTGTGCATACCTCTTTATATATAGATTTATATTGGGGATGGGAGGTTCAGGAGGGACGGTTATCCATGTGTTTAGGGTGGAAGCCTGAAGGTATAGCAATTCCTTTAAAGTCAGCTCCCCAAACACTCTCATACACTACATTGCATCAACTTTCTGACACTTTCTGGGGTTCCATGGAGAAAATTGCCTTGCTTCTCACCAAACCACTCCAGCAACTGCAGGAACATTGGTTAATTGTGCATTTTCCTTCACCTGCCTTCTACCATCATACATTGGGATAAGATGGTTATAGAAGTCACCTAGTTTCATTTGAATTTAGGATTCATATTTCTATCTCCTCCTTAATGCATTGGGATAATTTTTAAAAGGAGAAGGGAAAATATATGTTGACTCTACTCTCTGAAATTCTAAATCTGGTTAATATATCAAATATATATTTTAATAGAATTAATATATTTAAGCTAGAACATCTAGATTTTAAAGAATAGAAATAATAAAATTAAAAACATCCAGAATCCTATCACTCTGAGATAATCACTCTTAAAGTATTAATATATATTCTTAATTGACATATTATTATTCTATCTTGCTGTTCTAAGGTTAATTTTTTAACCACCCAAGTCCTCAGTTTACACCAAGTAAACAGCTTCCACAACCAGTTTCCCATTGAATGGAATGATGCTTCCTTTACTGTATCAAGTATATCTCTTTATTTACAGCTATTTTTCTGGAAGGCATTTACAAATATTAGAGAGCACTCCATAAAGACTTGGACTCTAAGAATTGATACTTCTTGTCTATACAAATAAATAAATCAAGTCAAAAACAAAAATTCCATACAATGGAGAAAATGATAAGTGTTAGTCATTGATTGCTTCCTTAGAAAGAAAGAAATGATCTGTGGTTTCACCTTCCACAGCTCAGAAACAGTAACACTTGTGAAGCTCTCATGAGCTACCAAATTAATCAGTAATGATTCATGACATTGAGAAATCCCTTCACAACAGAGGCTATGTCTTATTTATCCTTATCTCTTTCCTGGTGCCTAGATAACTACTTTGCACATATTTCATGTTTAAGAAAAGGATATTAAATACCTGAAAAAATACCTCT
This sequence comes from Stenella coeruleoalba, assembly GCF_951394435.1. NCBI lineage: Eukaryota > Metazoa > Chordata > Mammalia > Artiodactyla > Delphinidae > Stenella > Stenella coeruleoalba. The sequence goes on along the minus strand of NC_137156.1, from coordinate 43,166,852 downwards.
GACATAATTTAATAGACTATATTTTTGCATTCAGGTTTCTTTTTCCCTTTGCTGATACCAATTTCAATTTAGACTAAGATATGGGAGAAATTAATTTATTGTGCAGATGGCATCTGCAAGTGAAAATAAAATGTAGTTTCCTTGGCTTTCCTCTGAATAAGGGTGCTTTGCTTCTCTTTCAAGCAAAAAAATATATTATTTTATCAGAAATGTGTGAAAGAAGTCTAACTTTTGAAAGTATCAAAAGAAAAGTGGTATATTTGGAATATAACAAATTTGGTTAATTTATACTTTTTAATTTAAAGATTTATTTATTACTAGAAAATCTATATTGATTGCATTAAAAATACAGATATGAAACAAAGATAAAAAAACTTAGAATCATAAGCCTAATAGTCAAAGATAACCACTGTTTACATCTTTGTTCTACTTTTTATGCATAATATGTTTACCAAATTTAAAAGCAAAGAATTGCATGATTTGCTCATACAAATAATTAGAATGTTTAAACACCCCTGGGAGAGTGTAAAGTAATATAGCCACTTTAGAAGCATTCTGGCAGTTCCCAAAAGGTTAAACAGAGTTGCGTTATGACCAGGCAATTCTACTACCAGGCATATACCAAAGAGAAATGAAAACATATGGCCACTCAAAAACACTTACGTGAATGTTCGTAGTAGCTTTATTTATAATAGCCAAAAGTTTGTCTGGTTTTGGTACCATGGTGATGCTGGCCTTGTAAAATGAGTTCAGAAGCATTCCTTCCCCTGCAATTTTTGAAATAGTTTGAGAGGATCAGTGTTATCTCTCCTTTAAAGGTTTAGTAGAATTTATCTGTGAAGCCATCTGGTCCTAGAGTTTTGTTTCTTGGGAGTTGTTACATTACTGATTCAATTTCAAAATGATAATTAATCTGTTCTTATTTTCTATTTCTATTTCTTCCTAGTTCAGCCTTGGGAGATTGTACGTTTCTAGGAATTTATCCATTTCTTCTAGGTTGTCCATTTTACTGGCATATACTTGCTCATAGTAATCTCTTATGAATTTTGTATATACCCTTACATTTCTGGTTTTATTTATTTGAGCCCTCTCTTTTTTCCTGATGTATCTGGTTAAAGTTTAATCAATTTTGTTTATCTTTTCAAAGAACCAACTCTTAGTTTCATTGATATTTTCTATTGCTTTTTAGTCTCCTTCATTTATTTCTGCTCTGATCTTTTTAGGTTTTCTACTAATTTTAGATCTTGTTTGTTCTTCTTTTCCTCATTTCTTTAGATGTAACATTAGATTGTTTATTTGGGTTTTTTATTATTTCCTGATGTGGATGCACTAGTAGGTGGGACTGGATCCCAGCCTGGTTGGCTTCCATACTCTGCCTCATGTGGTGGCTGCTAGCTTGCTGTTGGGCAAGGCTGGGTCCTGGCATGGCTTGTGGCACACCTAAGGAAGTTCCCAGGGCTGGTACTAACCTGCTGATGGATGAGCAAGTCCTCACTGCTGCCTAATTTCTTATGACCTGTGAGACAAAAATGGTTGTTAAAATTTTACTTGGCTGGATAGAAATCAAAAGATGAATAATATTTTATAACATGCAAAATTATATGAAATTCAAATTTCAGTGCCATATATAAAGTTTTGTTGATACAACCAAACCCCTTTATTTATATATCATCTCTGGCTGCCTTCACGCTACACAGAGATAAGTAGTTGAGACAGACATTCAGTGGTCTGCAAAGTCTAAAATACTTACTCTCCTGCCCTTTACAGAAAACATTTGCTGATCCTTGGTTTAGTCTTTTTGTTCCATTGTAATGTCAGCATCAGGGGTTGATATTTCAGAATGGGAAGTAATTCTATTTGGCTCATGCAACCTAAGACTAACTTATTAGAATTGGAAGCCTGTTTTTTAAGTTGTTCAGCTGCTGTGTCTTGAATAATAAAGAAAAATTCAGGAAAACCAAACAGAAAGGCATCTGCTGAAGAATATAACATCTTGTCCACTGCCTTTATGCAAGAGTGTGCTTCAGCCATAAGCATCATTCACTTTTTCATGATTTCTTTATCCCAAGATGAGATAATCATTGAAGTATCAGGGTTTTTTAAATCCTCATTTTGAGTGATCTATTTATCTTTAAGCACTCTTAAAGCACTCATTAGAAGCTAGGAACTATTACTTTTCGTCTCACTGATTTATCTTACTGAATGAGATAAAGTTTAGAGGCCCTGGTTATTGTCAGCAGTCAATGAGGACTTCAATTTTTGTTTTTATCTCAGAACTTGCAACATATAAAGAAATGTAATGTTCACATTTCTTCACCCCCCAAAGTAAGATCATCACCAACAGAACTTGAAAGGAAAGTATCTTCCTTTAAGTTTTGAAAGGACATACTTGGTTTCTCTTCAGTATTGGGTGTTTATTACCAAGATTCATATATAATGCAGTAAAGTACATATTTTTTGCTTGTTTCTGGTAATATCATAGACTCTGCAGCTGGGGTATATAACAAGCTCCACAGATAATGAAAAGAGTGAGTTAGAGATACTGTTACTACCAGAGATCTTCATTTTCTTTGTTCATCTACTACTTTTACTTTCAGGGAAGATAATTTAATTATATCAGTTTTTCACCAGGCAATATGAAGTAAAAACACCTGCAAAAAGAACTACATATATGTTAAATTTATGTTAAACTGAGATAATATTCTAGGACTCAATATGTTTGGCCCAGACCAAAGTGAAGAAATAAAAGAGCTAATGGAATCACTGTACCTAGGAAACCTTTGGTGGTGACTGAAATCTCAGGTATTTTTCTGGAGATGGAATGTTATTCTGGTTCATAAATTTAGTAGATAGGAGGACAAGTTATGGCTTCTTCCTGGTCCTCAATATCATAACTCCATCCAAAATCATTTGCTCTATGGGTTAGAGAACCACGAGCTTGATTTTTTTTTTAATTACTAAATACACTTTCCAACTATATACTCCTGAATTTGGGACATCACTATTGGAAAAAAAAATTTTCCATTTTCCCACCTACTATGAGATAAATTCTGTCACAATCATCTATCACTTAACAACATAAGACTCCAGTGGACCACTGGGGTCAATGTGTGAAAACTTTTGAAGTGTCCCTTCTCTAGATAACAATCTCGTGCCTTTATAAGTTTTTCAGTTTTTGAAGAAGACAGAGCACAGTGGCATAGTCTGTATAAAAGCAATTATAGGAGCCTGTACCAGAGGTTATTTTCTCATTTTCTAATTGTCTCCAGTCTTCTTATAACAAATGAAGCAATGCACCCTTGTCTTAGTAACAAATTTATTTTTTATTATTTTTTTTTGCGATACGCGGGCCTCTCACTGTTGTGGCCTCTCCCGTTGCGGAGCACAGGGTCCGGACGCGCAGGCTCAGCGGCCATGGCTCACGGGCCCAGCTGCTCCGCAGCATGTGGGATCCTCCCAGACCGGGGCACGAACCCGTGTCCCCTGCATCGGCAGGCGGACCCCCAACCACTGCGCCACCAGGAAAGCCCAGTAACAAAATTTAATATTTACTATTTCCAGAACTTTCCTGAATATTTTATATACATTCTCTTTATTCTCTCAACAACCTTTTGGAGTAGTATTCTTAACCCCACATTACATTTATTTTGAAGACACCAAGACCCCAAATCACACAGCAAGTTTAAAGGTAAGTCAATATTTGCCCCCAGGCTGTTTGCACTACACTGTTGATATAATGGCTTGTTGGTATGAAAAAAGCACAGCTCCCATCTTTATCAGGCCAGTACAGTTTCCTTGGTTATACAGATCAAATAAAATCTTAGGGAATACTTTAACATTTCATTTTATCCTTTCTAAGCCACGACCAAACGTCTCTGGTGTTATAATTCCCTAAATCTTGAGAACTGCACGCACTTTTGCTCTTGTCACTACCTGACCAGTCCCATTATAATCAACAGCTCTTGTGCTTACAGTCTCTCCAACCTGTGAAGAAAGGACAAGAAGTCCTCTCACCCCTTCTGGGGCTTCTTTATCAGCCTCTCCTTCTGGCTATTAATTGGGAGGACACACTTTGTAGGAAACATAATGTGAGCTCCAACAGCCAGCCAGGTGATGTCAATAGATCTACTATATAAATTTCTTCTCCCAAAACACTGAATTTATTTGCCTAAATTATGCCAAATTCTGGTTCTTCACAACAGTCATTATGAACCAGGGATTAGTATAATTGTACATCAGTTAAAACAGCATGCTGTTAAAGCTCTTGAGAGCTGTCCTTGATTGTGCTTTAATGTGCATTCCTGATGGGTCTAAAAACACAAATGAAGTGTGCTCCAAGTACTTGTCCATGTCTCCCAGACAAAGGATCTCTGAAACGAAGACCACCTCATCTCGTCTACCTTCTGTCAATACTCTGATGATTTGTACAAATCATCCTGGGTCCATTCCCACTCCTTCTGAGTATGGATTTTCATAGTGATGCTAAGGTAAGTGCAAAGTCCAACTCTAGTTTCTTTTGTGTCTCATAACTGGAAAGATCATCCTCACTGCCAAAAAAGAAAGATAGAGGGAGGGGTTCAGGTAGCAGGGAAATGGTTAGAAATGTCCTTGTGTATCAAGTATTCCGAAATTAAAGCCTCCTTTAATCCTTCTAAAAGTCCACAATTCAGTGAAACAAATCTTAATTTGATCAACCAGAACCCTGATTTTTTTTTTAATTGGAGTATATTTGCTTTACACTGCTGTGTCAGTTTCTGCTATACAGCAAAGTGAATTAGCCATACATACATATATTCCCTCTTTATTGGATTTCCTTCCATTTAGGTCACCACAGAGCACCAAGTAGAGTTCCCTGTGCTATACAGTATGTTTTCATTTGTTATCTATTTTATACATAGTAGTGTGTATATGTTAATCCCAATCTCCCAATTCACCCCACCCCGTGTTTCCCCATTGGTATCCATACGTTTGTTCTCTATGACTGTGTCTCTATTTCTGTTTTACAAATAAGATCATCTATACCATTTTTCTAGATTCCACATATATGCGTTAATATATGATATTTGTTTTTCTCATTCTGATTTACCTCACTCTATATGACAGTCTCTAGGTCCACCCATGTCTCTACAAATGACACAACTTCCTTTCTTTTTAATGCTGAGTAATATTCCATTGTATATATGTACCACATCTTCTTTATCCATTCCTCTGTTGATGGACATTTAGGTCGCTTCCATGTTCTGGTTATTATAAATAGTGCTGCAATGAACATTGGAGCGCATGTATCTTTTTGAATTATGGTTTTCCTCTGGGTATATACCCAGGAGTGGGATTGCTGGGTCATATGGTAATTCTATTTTTAATTTTTTAAGGAACCTCCATACTGTTCTCCATAGTGGCTGTATCAATTTACATTCTCACCAACAGTGTAAAAGATTTCCCTTTTTGGGCTTCCCTGGTGGTGCAGTGGTTGAGAGTCCGCCTGCCGATGCAGGGGACGCGGGTTCGTGCCCCGGTCCGGGAAGATCCCACATGCCGCAGAACGGCTAGGCCCGTGAGCCATGGCTGCTGAGCCTGCGCGTCCAGAGCCTGTGCTCTGCAACGGGAGAGGCCACAACAGTGAGAGGCCCGTGTACCGCAAAAAAAAAAAAAAAAAAAGAAAAGAAAAATTTCCCTTTTCTCCATACCCTCTCCATCATTTATTGTTTGTAGGTTTTTTGATGATGGATATTCTGAGTGGTGTGAGGTGATACCTCATTGTAGTTTGATTTGCATTTCCCAACGACCAGTGATGTTGAACATCTTTTCATATGTTTATTGGCCAACTGTATGTCTTCTTTGCAGAAATGTCTATTTAGGTCTTCTACAAAGTTTTTGATTGGTTTGTTTATTTTTTTTCATACTGAGCTGCATGAGCTGTTTGTATACTTTGGAGATTAATCTTCTGTCAGTTGCCTCATTTGCAAATGTTTTCTCCCATTCTGAGGGCTACCTTTTTGTCTCCATTTTGGTTTCCTTTACTGTGCAAAAGTTTTTAAGTTTTATTAGGTCTCATTTGTTTATTTTTGTTTTTCTTTCCATTATCCTAGGAGGTGGGTCAAAAAGATCTTGCTGCAATTTATGTCAAAGAGTGTTCTGCCTATGTTGTCCTCTAAGAGTTTTAGAGTGTCTAGCCTTATGTTTAGATCTTTAATACATTTTGAGTTTATTTTTTGTGTATGGTGTTAAGGAATGTTCTAATTTCATTCATTTACATGTAGCTGTCCAGTTTTCTCAGCACCACTTATCGAAGAGACTGTCTTTGCTCCATTGTATATTCTTGCATCCATTGTCATGGATTAGGTGACCATAGGTGTGTGGGCTTATCTCTGGGCTTTCTATCCTGTTCCATTGATATATATTTCCGTTTTTGTGCCAGTACCATACTGTCTTGATTACTGTAGCTTTATAGTATAGACTGAAGTCAGGGAGTCTGATTCCTCCAGCTCCATTTTTTTCCATCAAGATTGCTTTGGCTATTCGGGGTCATTTGTGTCTCCATACAAATTTTAAGAATTTTTGTTCTAGTTCTGTAGAAAATGCCATTGGTAATTTGATAGGGATTGCATTGATTCCATAGATTGCTTTGGGTAATATAGTCATTTTCACAATGTTGATTCTTCCTATCCAAGAACATGGCATATCTCTCCATCTGTTTGTATCATCTTTGATTTCTTTCATCAGTATCTTATAGTTTTCTGCATACAGCTCTTTTGCTTCCTTAGGTAGGTTTATACCTAGGTATTTTATTCTTTTTGTTGCAATAATAAATGAGATTGTTTCCTTAATTTGTCTTTCTGATCTTTTGTTGTTAGTGTATAGGAATGCAAGAGATTTCTGTGTATTAATGTTGTATCCTGCAACATTACTAAATTCATTGATTAGTTCTAGTAGTTTTCTGCTGGCATCTTTTGGATTTTATATGTATAGTATCATGTCATCTGCAAACAGTGACAGTTTTACATCTTCATTTCCAATTTGGATTCCTTTTATTTCTTTTTTTTCTCTGATAGCCATGGCTAGGACTTCCCAAACTACGCTGAATAATAGAGGTGAGAGTGGACACCTTTGTTTTGTTCCTCATCTTAGAGGAAATGCTTTCTGTTTTTCACCGTTGAGAATAATGTGTGCTGTGGATTTGCCATATATGGCCTTTATTATGTTGAGGTAGTTTCCCACTATGCCCACTTTCTGGAGGGTTTTTATCATAAATGGGTGTTGAATGTTGTTGAAAACTTTTTCTGCATCTATTGAGATGATCATATGGTTTTTATTCTCCAATTTGTTTTAATATGGTGTATCACATTGATTGATTTGCATATATTGAAGGATCCTTGCATCCCGGAAATAAATCCCAGTTGATACTTTTAATGTTTTGTTGGATTTGGTTTGTTTGTATTTTGTTGAAGACTTTTTTCCTCTATGCTCATCAGTGATACCAGCCTGTGATTTTCTTTTTTTGTGAAATCTTTGGTTTTGGTATCAGGGTGATGTTGGCCTCGTAGAATGAGTTTGGGAGTGTTCCTTCCTCTGCAATTTTTTGGAAGAGTTTAAGAAAGATGGGTGTTACCTCTTCTCTAAGTTTTTGATGGAATTTGCCTGTGAAGCCATCTGGTCCTAGACTTTTGTTTGTTAGAAAGGTTTAATCACAGTTTCAATTTCATTGCTTGTGATTGGTCTGTTCATATTTTCTACTTCTTCCTGGTTCAGTCTTGGAAGGCAGTACCTTTCTAAGAATTTGTCCATTTCTTCCAGGTTGTCCATTTTATTGGCATATAGTTGCTTGTAGTAGTCTCTTATGATCATTTGTATTTCCACGGTGTCCACTGTAATTTCTTTTTCATTTCTAATTTTATTGATTTGAATCCTCTGCCTTTTATTCTTGATGAGTCTGGCTAAAGGCTTGTCAATTTTGTTTATCCTCTCAATGAACCAGGTTTTGATTTCACTGATCTTTCCTCTTGTTTTCTTTGTTTCTATTTCATTTATTTCTGCTCTGATCTTTATGATTTCTTTCCTTCTACTAACTTTGGGTTTTTTTGTTTTTGTTTTGTTTTTTGTTTTAGGTATAAGTTTAGATAGTTTATTTGAGATTTTTCTTGTTTCTTGAGGTGGGGTTTATTGCTATAAAATTCTGTCTTAAACTACTTTTGTTGCATCCCATAAGTTTGGGGTCATCGTGTTTTCATTGTCATTTGTTTCTAGGTATTTTTTGATTTCCTCTTTGATTTCTTTAGTGATCCATTGGTTATTTAGTAACATTTTGTTTTGCCTCCATGTGTTTGTGTTTTTTAGAGTTTTTTTTTTCCTGTAATTGATCTCTAATCTCATAGCATTGTGGTTGGTTGGAAAAGACACTTGATATGATTTCAATTTTCTTAAAATACTGAGGCTTGATGTGTGACCCAGATGTGATGTATCCTGGGGAACGTTCCATGTGCACTTGAGAGGAAAGTGTATTCTGCTCTTTTTTCATGAAGTGTCCTATAAATATCAATTAAATCTGTCTGGTCTAATGTGCAATTTAAGGCTTGTGTGTCCTTATTAATTTTCTGTCTGGATGATCTATCCATTGGTGTATATGTAGGGTTAAAATCCCCCACTATTATTGTGGTACTGTTGATTTCACCTTTTATGGCTGTTAGCATTTGCCTTATGTATTGAGGTACTCCTATGTTGGGTGCATAAATAGTTACAATTGTTATATCTTCTTGGAATAATCCCTTGATCATTATGTAGTGTTCTTCCTTGTCTCTTGTAATAGTCTTTATTTTAAAGTGTATTTTATCTGATATGAGTATTGTGACTCCAGCTTTCTTTTGATTTCCATTTGCATGGAATGTCTTTTTGCATACCTTCACTTTCAGTCGGTTTGTGCCCCTAGGTCTGAAGTAGGTGTCTTGTAGAGAGTATATATACAGGTCTTGTTTTTGTATCCATTCAGCTAGTCTGTGTCTTTTGGTTGGAGCATTTAATCCATTTACATTTAAGGTAATTATTGATAGTATGCTCCTATTGCTATTTTCTTCATTGTTTTGGGTTTGTTTTTATGTGTCTTTTTCTTCTCTTGTGTTTCCCTCCTAGAGAAGTTCCTTTAGTGCTTGTTGTAAAGCTGGTTTGGTGGTGCTGAATTCTCTTAGCTTCTGCTTGTCTGTAAAGCTTCTGATTTCTCCATCAAATCTGAATGAGATCCTTGCTGGGTAGAGTAATCTTGGTTGTAGGATTTTCCCTTTCATCACTTTAAATATATCCTGCCACTCCCTTCTGCCCTGCAGAGTTTCTGCTGAAAAATCAGCTGAAAACCTTGTGGGGATTTCGTTGTATCTTATTTGTTGCTTTTCCCTTGAGGCATTTAATATTTTTTCTTTGCATTTAATTTTTGTTCATTTGATTAATATATGTCTCAGCATGTTTCTCCTTGGGTTTACCCTGTATGGGACTTTCTGTGCTTCTAGGACTTGACTATTTCCTTTCCCATGTTAGGGAAATTGTTTAATCTCTTCAAATATTTTCTCAGGCCCTTTTTCTTTCTGTTCTTCTTCTGGGACCCCTATAATTCAAATGCTGGTGCATTTATTGTTGTCCTGGAGGTCTGTGAGACTGTCCTCATTTGTTTTCATTCTTTTTTCTTTATTCTGCTCTGCAGCAGTTATTTCCACCATTCTATCTTCCAGGTCACTTTTCTGTTCTTCTACCTCATTTATTCTGCTATTGATTTCTTCTAGTGTATTTTTCATTTCATTTATTGTATTGTTCATCACTGGTTGTTTGTTCTTTAGTTCTTCTAAGTCATTGTTAAATATTTCTTGTAGCTTTTAGATCTGTGCCTCTTTTATTTCTGAGATCTTGGATCATCTTTAATATCATTACTGTGAATTCTTTCTTTTTCAGGTAGATTGCCTATTTCCTCTTAATTTATTTGGTCTTATGGGATTTTACCTTGCTCCTTGGTCTGCAGCATATTTCTCTGTCATCTCATTTTGTTTAACTTACTGTGTTTATAGTCTCCTTTCCACAGGCTGCAGGGTCATAGTTCCTCTTGCTTCTGTTGTCTGCCCCCTAGTAATTGAGGTTGTTCCAGGGGCTCATGTCGGCTTCCTGGTGGGAAGGACTCGTGCCTGAGCTCTGGTGGGTGGAGCTGAGTCCTTTCCCTCTGATAGGCAGAGCAGCATCAGGTGGTGTGTTTTGGGGTGTCTCTGAGTGTAGTATGTCCTTAGGCAGGCTGTCTACTGATAGGTGGGTCTGTGTTCCTGTCTTGCTGGTTGTTTAGTGTGAGGTGTCCAGCACTGGATCCTGCAAGCAGCTTGGTGGAGCTGGGTCTTTTTGTCAAGATAGATACCTCTGGGAGAGTGCATGCTGAATAATATTCCCTGGACCCAGGAATTCTCTGGTGGTCCAGTGTCGTGGACGCAGTTCTCCCACCCCCGAGACCCAGGCCTGACCCCTGGCTGGGGAACCAAGAGCCTACAAGATGCACAGCATGACCAGAGAAAAAAGAAAAAAAAAAAGGAATACAACCAGACAAACAAAACACAAGACAAATAGCAAAAACAAAAACAAGCAAACAGCAAGAAAAACAACACACACACAAAAAAAGAAAGAAAACAAGCAGACATCCAAACACAAGACAAATGATAAGAACAAAACCAAACAGAGAAAAACAGGCCCTCCCCAAAAAAGAAAACAATAAAGAATAGAACAAACAAACAAAAGAACTCAAAAATGAAAAAAAATCAATAAAGGCTAAAGTAAAAATACAAATTGAGAAACAAAACAAAAACAGAAAGCAAACTAAAAAAAAAGGCAAAGAAAACATAAAAGAAACACATAAAAAAGATTAAAAAGGGGAACAAAAACAAGAAAAAAAGAATAATTACAAAACATCAAAACAGAAATGCAAAACAACAAAAAACTAAAAATAGAAAAAATATTTATTAAAAAATAAAAAAATAATAAAAACAACGGAACAAAATGAAACAAACAAAAGAAGTATAATAGTTATAAGAATATTTTCCTGGTGCCTCCTCTGTTAGAGTCCTTGCTCCCACAGTGAGGCACAGCCAACCCCCAATTCCCCAGGAGACCCTCCAAGACCTCTAGATAGGTCCTACGTACCTCTGCGGGCACTGTGGTGGCAGCTCAGACTCTGGCCTGGCCCAACTCTCGTGTGTACTTTTCCCCAAAGTCCACTGCTGCTAAAGCTAGACTGGTCTCTGTTATAGGAACACTTTTTGTCTATTCAGATATTCCACAGACACAGGATTTACTAAGGCACAGATGCAGAATTTACCAAGCCAATCGTGAGGATTTAATCCATGGCTTTTGCAGCTGCACAGAGATATTTCTATTCCTTTTCCTTCGTCTCACTGCCCCTGAGTCTCAGCTTTTGTTCTGGCCCCACCTCTGCATGTGAACCACTGTCAGGTGTCTGTTCCCTGCCCAGGCAAGAGGGAGTAAAAGCAGCAGCTGATTGGGGCACACTTACTCAGGCTGGGGAGGGGTACAGCAGCCACAACTGGAGTGTGCATGAAGTGCCTGTGACAGCAGAGACCAGCAGGTAGTTGCAACACACTGCGGCATGCTCAGTCTGGTGGGAGACCCTCCCAGTGCCCATGGAGGCAGAGGCTGGTGTGTGGGAGCAGTGGCAGCCCTGGCCCTTGTTTGCCACTCAACAATGGTGCCTCATTTCCTAGGCAGACCATGATTCTTCTAGGGGCATTCCTGACAGTGGAGCCCCTCACTTCAATCCCCTCTGTTGTATCCGTGCAGCCAACAGCTGTCCTCTCCCTGGATCCACTCTCTTAACCCTACGCTTTAGTACTCAGCCCCTGCCAGCATTGGCGTATTCCTGTCTCAGGCAGGGGCACACAGGGCTGATACCCGAGGAGGTTTAGGGATGGTTGGTACTCAGGGCCCCAGAGCCTACACAGGTGGAGGAGGACGTGGCTTGAGGGGTGGGTGAGACTGCTCAGGTGGGTGCCCCTCACAGCCTGAGGAGGCTGAAGCCAGTGGGTGGGGAAAGGGGTTGCAATGGAGGCCCCATCCCTTGTGCACCACTCAACAACGACGCCTTGCTTCTATGGTGTCCCGGGGTTCCTCTGCAAACTTTCCCGGTTGTGGAGCTCCTTACTCCTGTCCCTTCAGGCTGTCTTTGTACAGCCAACAGTTGTCCCCTCCCTGAGTCCATGCTCCAAACCCCACTTTCCAGCACCCAGCCCCCCTCCGCAACAGGAGACACACAGCTCAGGCTGGGGTGTGTAGGTCTGCGACACAGACCATGAGCACAGTTCTCACTTTGTCCCGCCTTCCGCAGACCGTCTGCTGTGTTCTCCTTTGATCCTCTGAAGGTTTCTTTTTGTCCCAGCTGATTTCCCCATTGTGAGGGAATTTTTCTGAGTGGGGGGACCTCTCCTCACCTTCAGCTTCCTGCCAGGGTTGCTGGTCTCTTTTTTGATTCCTCTTTTCTTTTTTCTTTCTTTCGTCCTACCTGGTTGTGAGGGGATTTTTCCTGTCCTTTTAGGTGTCTGAAGTCTTCTACTAATGTTCAGCAGGTACTCTGTGAGAATTGTTCCATTTATAGATGTATTCTTTTTTTTTAATTAATTAATTTTTTTTATGGTTGCATTGGGTCTTCATTGCTGTGTGCAGGCTCTCTCTAGTTGTGGTGAGCAGGGGCCACTCTTTGTTGTGGTGCGCGGGCTTCTCACTGCAGTGACTTCTCCTGTGGAGCACCAGCTCTAGGTGTGTGGGCTTCAGTTGCCATGGCTCACAGGCTCCAGAGTGCAGGCTCAGTAGCCATGGTGCACTGGCTTAGTTGCTCCACGGCATGTGGGATCTTCCCGGACCAGGGCTCAAACCCATGTCCCCTGCATTGGCAGGAGGGTTCTCAACCACTGCACCACCAGGGAAGCCCAATATAGATGTATTCTTGATGTACTTGTGAGGAGAGATGAATTCCATGTCCTCCTATTCCACCATATTGACTCCTTCCCCTCAGAACTCTGATTTTAACTATGAAAAGTTAATGCAACTGGGAATTCACCTTTTCCTTACATCTTTCTACGTGCCTACACCATTGCACTGCCTGGCATACAGCTGTGAAAGCACTGGATTCATGCTGAACGTGTTTCCTTCTACAGAGTCACATAATTGTAGCAGTTAGGACATCTTTGAGCCAAAGAACAATAGACCTACCTCAATGGACTTCGATAAGGAGACACTATTTTCTTATACAAAAAAAAAATCTGTAGTAAGGAATTTCGGTGTTGTTCCAAGATCTCCATATCATCAGGGACTGAGGCTCTTCCATTTCTACCATACTTTGCATGATGGCTCAGCTTTCCTCTTGCCTCTCCTGGTCAAAATATGCCTACTGCAGTTCCAAGCATCACAATAGCCAACAATGCATCTGGTCCAAGTAAAAGGATATTTATTCAACATTTCTATTATGGATGAAAACACTTTCCATAGGTCAAGCAGACAGCCCTTCAATTCCCAAACCAGGTTCTGGCTACAATAGGCTGAGATGCCTGGCCATAACCTTCTCATAGATAGAGCAGCCAAAATGAGTACCTGGCATTTTCATCTTTGGCCAAAAATATCCTTACGAACATAGAAACAGAGAAGTAGACATGGGTAAGTAACTCAGTATTTTGACAAAATATGGAACTCAGTTTTGTTAGTTGTCTAGAATCAGAATATCTGAGTATATTGCTTTTTCTATGTAGAACACAGAGGGTCACCAGAATTGCCTATTTATCCTGTCATTCTTCCATATCACAATCCCTACAAAATAACCTAGTATGGTGCCAAGTTCATGGCCTGAAGTCATGATTTCATTACATGTGTCATCCTCAAACAATAGCAGAAGGGGTTGATACCTTAATTTCTAATTTATTCCCCACACCCAAATGCTTAGTTTCCCATTACTACATGGGAGGACCTAATGCTCCCCATTTTGCTCCACCCAAATCCGTGTCAAGTCTGAAGTCTATTCCTGAAAACCTCACTACCAGGCATCAGTAGCTTACAAAAGGACTGGGAGGAAGAGACAAAACCTAGGTGCCTCTGGTACAGGACATTTATTATAAGAGTGCTCAAAATGAGACAGGAGGGAAAGGGGCAAGACACAAACACTAGATAATGAAGAAGGGGCACAGCTATTGGGATGTGATAAAGACTGGCTGGAACAAGCTGAAACCAAGGTGGCTTTGAGAATAGTCTCGTCATTGACACTTAGTTCATTATATCTTCATTATAATACTAAAAATCACTCCCCCTTATGCCGTGAGTGTCCTGAGGAGGACCATAAAAGGCCAAAAACTGGGAAGTGACCCAATTCCTGGAAAATCCCCACCCTACCCTGAAATAGCAAGAATACTCCCTCCACTCCTTAACCTATGAAATTACTTACCCTATAAAAATCTGTGACCCCATGCCCTGGGGCCACTCTCACTTTCTGAAATGGTCTGCATTCTGCCTATAGAATGTGTATCTCTCTAAATAAACTTGCTTTCCCTCTACTCTGGTTTGCTCTTGAATTCTTTCCTGCACAAAGCCAAGAATCCTCACTTGGCAGTCCATTCGAAGGACTCCTGCAAGTCCCAGGACATGACATTTCCCTCTTCTGCCACAAAAAGAGTGTTTCTATGTCTCTGCAGCCATGCTTGTTGTTCTGGGTTTGGGTTTCAGTTTTTATAAGAGCAAATATTATCTTAGTGATTTTCTGCACCAGACTATTCAGAGCTAAATTAAATGGTCTGCCTCCTCTTTGTTTATTTAGTAATTATATATTCTAAGAGTGATAATTTTTTCACTGTTCAGTATGGAGCATATCACTAAGCAGAGCTTCATCTTGGCCATGTCAGGAGGAATTGGCCTTTTCCAAGTGCAGATGCCAGTGGACATGTCTGAATCAGATACTATAGTCCTTGATCCCATCATTTGTGGCTAGGCCAGCATGGTTACTTTTATTCAACCCAGGTGGCATGATCCTCAGCTGTTTCTTATTAAAACAATATACTTACTAGAAGAATACAGTGGATTTCAAATGTGCTTTAGACTTTATTTCTGAATCACTCCAAAGCATCAACAGCAGCCATTTGGAGAATGCCTCTTTCATGCCAGTCAACTTACTAAGTGTGTTGCATATTTAATCAGCATAGAAGTAGTAATGTCTCCATAGTACAGATGAAGAAACACAGTCTCCAGTATCATACAATAGATAAACCTATCTATACTCACTGCATTAATTGACTTTGGATAGCTTAAAAGAAGATGGTGAAAAGTCAAAAGAAAGCCCTTTAACCTTGATCACCTTTTAAATCAGGGGTATGTAAAAAGAAATAAACATAAGGAGAGAGCAAAATATTAACCAGGTCTTAAATGTTTATGGCTAATATTTCTCCAAGCAGTCTTTAATGATTAAGGAAAATAAAGTAAGTGTAAGATACGTCTGAACTTTAAGTAATCATCTTCATCTGAATAGAACTCTACTTAAAGTCTCAGCTAAACTCATTCTATAGTTCTAAACTCATTCTATAACTAAAACTCATTTTATTTTATTATTATTATTTTTTGCAGTACGTGGGCCTCTCACTGTTGTGGCCTCTCCCGTCGCGGAGCACAGGCTCCGGACGCACAGGCTCAGCAGCCACGGCTCACGGGCCCAGCCGCTCCGCGGCATGTGGGATCCTCCCGGACCGGGGCACGAACCCGCGTCCCCTGCATCGGCAGGCGGACTCTCAACCACCGCACCACCAGGGAAGCCCCTTTAGTTGGTTTTTTAACTCTTGCTTTCCCCATCTGCTATACTAGAGGGAAACTAACTCTATCGTGACAACTGTGTGCCAGGCATGAGGCCACTTCCTTTATGTACACTACGTCACTGAATTTTATTAATAGTCTTATATTTCTCTTATTTGAAATGTGTAACTCCCCGTTGATTAAAAAAGTAGGTCACAATGACATACATCTTGTGAGAATTCCTTAACATACGCATTTAAATATTATATCATACCATTTACCTGAGAACCTTAGACTATCTCTGAAATATCTCCAGATTTATAAATTATGGTTTTCCAGAAGTGATTCTAGGTTTTTCTCATTGTTACCATGAGCACATGTAATGTTTCCCCTGGTTATAACTATCCCCTAAATGGAACATTACGAACTAACTTGGGGAATGATTTTGATCTATACTCTGACGTTGTGGATATACCCCTCGTTCCTAATTTGTATTCAGATATTCACATCAGGAGGCAAGAGTCTAATTGATTGTTCTGAAGACAGAGTGAAGACCGCATGAAAATAATTGGAAATCTTGGACTCAGCCTTGTATACATAATACATTTTTCCCTAGTTAAGATGTTTTTATGAATTTGAGGTTGTGCAGTCAAAATGAAAATTATTAAACTAGCAATACATTATTATGGATACTTTGCAGTACATAAACATGTGCATTTAAAACACCAAAAGATTAAGTAGTAGGGACTTGCTTTATGGTATTAGCCTAAATTCAACTTCACTCAAAATTTGCATTTTTCATTGTTAGACAGGTAAATACAGATGACTTGTGTTCAAATTCTGACTCTCCTCTTATGAGCTTGTTTACCTCCTGCCCAAGCTATTTAAGCTTCCTTTTTAATCTAGAAAAGCCCATAATAATTCTGAGTATTATCTGTGAGGATTATGAGATAACATAAGTGAAAATGTCTAGCCCAAGATAGGCTTTGGTAAATGTTTTTATGTCTCATTTCTGCAAAATATTAGCTTGTCTAAATGCTATACAAGCTATGTAAATCACCAAGATCGAGGGAAATTAGCATTCATGGAAAGAAGAATCCTCACCATTTCCTTTTCACTCTCTACAGGTAAAACTGTTGGATTCTCAAAGTAAAGATAAAGGCAGATTCTAATAACCAAGTGGCAAGACAGAACCGTTAGTCTGTTTTCTCCTTAAGTACCTAGGTGTTTAAGTCCCTTAAGGGTAGAAGGACTAACTTTCCAACAACCACTCCAGACATCCTCCCTTGTAAAATATCCATCCCTGAACTTGTTCCCCCATCCTTGCCTCCAAATGTAATGTCTACCTCACAGTCCAAGTGGAGTTTTCTTTCTACCCTGAAAACGCACCATGCTCTCATCCCCATGCTTTTGCAATGTGTCACCCACTCTCCTATGACCTAATACCTCACATCTCAACCTAGATAATACCTGCCTAGAAAGGCTTACCTGAACATCATACTCTGTCCAAAGAGAATAAAAGTACTTGCAATTCTAGCCTCACTGAGGGGAGTAGATGCTCGATAAAGAGGAGTACACAAGGAGTACTCAGTGCTTGTTGACTGAGTCCGTTGGCTTCTTTTCCTCCTGTATCAGAAAAGGGACTGTGCTAAGTCAGCAACCCAATTTGAAGCCTTCTGAGGATTCATGAATGTGATTTTACTAGCTCATCTTTGTATTTTGGAGTCTAACCTACATGTCAGGTCCATGGGCACAAATAAGTTCAGAGTGGCAAAGAGAGAAGTTGGAAAAACAACTCGATCTACATCATGAATTTATGCCTGATTGCACACTTGGGTTTAAAAAAATCATGGCTTAAGTAGCTGCAAAGGACAGTGGACTGTTAGAATTTCTGCACGTAGAACCTTATAGGTCAGTTCCCGTCACACTTCTGGTGTGTTATTTGGCACTAGCCCTTGAGGTTGACCTTAGAATAATATTAAGAAATTCTGATTGAGAAATCTAAAGCTTTTCTCCTATAGGTCTAATAATAAGAAACAAATACAATGATAAAATTCAAAAACTGTTGGATAGTGTAATTAAATATTATGATTACATTAAAAGTAAATAGATATTAACTTGAAAACCACATGTAGTAATGTCCTACGTTTATTCATATTATATTCAGGAGCAGAAAGAAAACACAGCTCCTTTAATTTCAATTAACAGGTATGATGTTCACGTGAGCCCCCACCTCCTGGGTAGCTGGGTGGTGGAATCAAGGCAGAAAACAGTAAATTTGTTTTAATATGATAACATCGTTTCGTTATAATAAATTGAAAGTATTTTAAACTTACATGTTCTCTTTTGGGTCATTCGGCTCTCTCAGATCTACCTCTTTCCCTGCTTCTCTGTATATCTGAGGGCTCCTCTCCAAGCCAGACCCAAGGAGACTGTGAAAAATCATGACACTTAAGCCCCCGAGTTGCTCACCTGCTCAGGTCCCATCCAGGGCTCTGGAATCTACTCACAGGGTGATACATTTTAATGGAGTTTGCAATATTAACAACAACTGGTGAAGACCACTGGCTGTTTCCATTCTGATTTCCTCTGTCACAGATCCCCTCTTGTTTGGTGGCATTGGCACAGCCATGGGAGTTTTGGAATCAGCTTATGGGGACATTTAACAAGGAATCCATATAGTCTAAATTTAGAGTAATCTACTTTTGTAGTTGGCAGTCATTTCTCTGTAAGTTAAATTATTGCTGGCAGTCTTGAAATGTTTCTAGGAATAATGTAGTCAGTTTAAAGAGTATTTAAGGAGACCTGAAATGTCCTGAAATGTCAAAGCACACGTACGACAGAAGCTTGACAAAGGCTTTTCCAGATTTGACAGCCAAGGTGAAAAACCTACATGGCATTACTAATTATAAGTTGTGAAACCGAAAGGAACTTTTTTGCAACTGATACTATTTTTTAAGAAATTAATTGTAAATTGATGATTTTTTAAAAGCCAATTACTATTAACCATGCCAGAGGAAAGTTACTTTCCTAATCTTTCTATGGAGGGGTACTAAAACTCATCATATCAAGAAGCAGTTAAAATATAAGCAGGGAATAATGTAGGGATGAAAAGTATGATAAAGGTGAGTCAGGAAGCTCATGAATAATAATTAGTTATATCGTTTTCCTCCTATACATTTTTTAGAGCATTTGATAACTTTTGAAAATTTAAACGTTCTTTTGTATGTTCTTTTCCATTCTGAATATGCACGTTCATTTTCATTCTTAATTTTTTTACTTGTAATTTTTTTTTTCTTATTTTTTCGGTAAAGTTTCAAAAGTTAAGTTTCAAGCACCACAAAACCAAACGCTGCAATCCCACCCCTCCCTGCCCCACCCCGGGCGCGGCTGATGTGAACTTGTAGCTGCAGTAGGGATGGAGGCCTCTCACGTCTGCGGTGTCTTCCTGAGCGACGCAGCTCTGAGCGTGAACTGGGGTGAACGGCCCCACGTGCTGTTGGAACCTGCTGACCCCATGGCAGGGATGCTTGCTCTCAATTTGTTCTCTTTGCTTCAACCCCAACCCTCTGCTCCACCAGCCATTGCTAAGTCCCTCCACATGTATCAGGGGAGGCCGATGCCTTGGCTTTCCTTTTCACAGCGCACACCAGCCGAGGGGTAGCGGGAGCGAGGCTTAGGATTCTCTCCAGTGACTGCCTTTCACCGATGCCACGAAGTTCCTGCACACAGCGGAACGGACTCCCGACTGGAGCGTCTCCTCGAGGTTGTGGTCCCCAGAGAAACATACAGAAGGGTGCTTCTCAAGTCACCTTTAACAAGCTATAGGTTTCTAAAGACCACCATCTCATCGTTTCACCCAAATGGTGAAATCACAACATGTAATCTAGTTTCCATTTCCTCAATCCATTCAGACCAGGATTTGACTTACTTTTTGACTTACTTTATAACCTCCCTTACATAAAATTCTATGTTCTACATCTATGTCTTGACTTGATAGAGGAGAAGTCATACTCATACACCATGGAATCCGAGCTGATTTTCTCACGCAAGTTTTGAAAATCTAATTTGGGATGTCTGAAACGGAATATGGATGATTTCTTTCTCTTTTCATTTTTGCTGGGATAAATCTTAATCTACCCCCAACCCATCAGCCATGAGAAATAATGGATCTCATGCTGATTAAGGAAAAGGTCATGTACATAGAGAGACAAAGGAGCAAAACAGGTATTACTTGATTTCCCCAGTCTTCTCCCCCTCCCTCGCTTCATATGAGTAGATAAAAAATAAAAAAAATGATTTCACAAATAATATTTTAGAGATAATTGGAAATGAAAATGGGAAAGAAGAAAGCCTATCAAATTATAAGTACCCAGCTTTCTTTCATTTGCTTGTATTTATTTTACGGGCTTTCCACGGACTCACCCCTTTTGTGAGGGAAGCACAGAGGGGAGAACATAGTGTTGGCTCCATTGCAGGCTGTGACTTAGGATGGGCATCCAGTGACACAGCCATGACGCTGAAGTCCTGCTCCTAGAAGAGCCCAGAAGGTTCTTCTTAAGGTGGGATTCTGGTTTTAATGGTGACAAGGCAAAGATAAGAATGAATGTCCATTTAGATAATTTATCTTTTAATCTGTTGCTTCCTCCTTCAGTAAGTGGAGGGAATCTATGCAGTATGAATTTTTAATTTCATAATTGCTGGTATCTTTTCTGACAGACAGGGCATAACCTGAATTTCCTTTATTCTTGCTTATATTTGGCCAACTATGTCACACAGTAGGAGAAATATGTTGATGATAAATATGCCAACATAAAACACAATACCGATCATTAAGTCTATTAGTTGAAATATGAATGCAACCCTTAAAATACTGAAAGATGATTTTCCTTCCTTCGTCCACCTGTTTCATTCTTCCATCAACAATTCCATCGTGATCATTGAAGTATTCGATGCTGCCAATATCTCCTTTTCCCTATGTTTTCCACTAATACTCCTAAGTTGCTCAAATCATAATGTTCTAAACAACTCCACTTATTTTAAATTGGAAGAAATTGAGGCTCTAAAAGGAAAAAAAAGATATTTTCTGAAAACAGACAACTGTTAGCCTCAGACTTCACCTTCTATAATATGCAATACCCTCCTTCTTTATTTGGCTACAAATAATTGCATCATCTCCATTACATAAGGCTGACTGGGTAGAAACACAGAATTTCAGGTCTTGAGAGATACTTCAATGAAAATACTAATCAATGTCTTTATTTTACAAATAAAGAAACCAAAATCCAAAGTGAAATATCTTACTCAAAGTCACACACCTAAATGGTGACAGATAAAAGACTCCCATATAAGACTCTTCATATAAAAATGGTTGAAATATAGACTAAAACAAATACAATCTAGGACAAGGGAAAAAAATATTTGTCACTGGGCAAAACAAAAATTTTAACTTAAGAGCAAAACAAAAATTTTAACTTAAGAGCATTAAGATTCTGTACAGCATGTGGACAAAATGAATTGCTTTGTACAAGTTTTCATGTATGAAAATGGCTCAGGAAAGCCATCTTTAAAAAGGGCCTCAAACAAATTCCAGATGAACAGAAGAGGACATTTTGAATGTGAAAAAACTAAAATTTTGTTTTAAAAGTAGGAAACAGAAATTGCTAATTTTCAATCTCTGTATAAAGAATTTCTAATTTTAAGAACAATTGGTAAAACAAGAAAAAATAAGTGAATTTGACCACACAAAAATATAAAACATCTCTGACTGTAGAAACACTATGCAGTATATACCAACAAGATGTATGTATGCAATATATACAAACAAGATAGCAGAAGAAAGAATAAAAACAAACTAATTGCCACTCACGAAGAGAATAAAACTCAAGCAACAAGTCTGGAAAATATATTGGTAAAAACACTGTAGATATTTAATATCTTTAATATTTATAAAGAAAAGAAAAACAGAGACACTCTTCTGAGTTGAATTGTGTCCCTCTGAAAAAGATGTGTTGCAGTTCTAATTCGTATGAACTCAGAATGTGGCTTTTATTTGGACATGGGGTCTTTACAGAGGTAATCAAGTTAAAATGTAAGATCATTAGGGTGGGTCCTAATCCAGTATTACTGGTGTCTCTATAAAAGGGGAAATTTGGCCACAGAGACAGATGTGCATACAAGAATGCCTTATTAATGTGTAGGCACAGATCCAGGCAGTGTAGCTATAAGCCAAGATTGCCAGCAAACCCCCAGAAGTGAGGAGACAGGTCTGGAATAGATTCTCCCTTACTGCCCTCAGGAACCAACCTTGCCAACACCTGGATCTCAGACTTGTAGCCTCCAGAACTGTGAGTCAGTAATTTCTGCTCTGTAATCTACCTGGTCTCTGATACTTTGTTAGGGCAGCAGACCTCTACAAACCCCAGATCATAAATGGGCGAGGGATACAAGCTGATAAATTTGGAAAATAGCCTATACAAATGGTATTAACGATTAAACTTTAATCATTGCAAAACACATTAAAGTGTTTTGCAATGATTAAAATTTGCTAATAATTTTAAAGTGCATATTTAAGTGACACAATTTTCTTTTTCATAAAATAAATTGGCAATTAAAATGCTAATATTGAATGCTCTTGGGTATCTATGAGGGAACAATTTTTCATTATGAATCATGAGACAAAAATAATATCTCTACTTCTTGACTGGGTGTTTTCCACTTCTCTAAATACCCCTTTTACAGAAATAGGGAGACAAATGTTGATGTACACAATGTTACTTAAAAGAGAAAATAACTCAAAAACTTGAATTTCCAAAACTAGGGAGTGATCTAAAGAAATTAAAGTCTCTTTATAGGAGAGATTAATTTATAGAGATTAAAAATAATATTAAACAAAAGTTTTTTAATACTACTGGGGAAAGCTCATTATTTAATTTTTAAAAAGAGAGAAAAACTGATGATTACATGTGAATTCACAATTCTAAGCCTGGCTTTGTAATATTTTATTTGAAGAAGATAGGTGAAGGTCATTTTTAAATGTGAAAACTGGCTATGTTAAGGTATGGAAGATTATTATTATTATTATTTTTTAACAGATAAGGAAGCCCCTCAGTCTTCCCTGTGAAATGTATATAAAGGGAAGAAAAAGAATCAAAATGGAAAGTATATTAGTTTCATAGAGCTACCATAAGAAATTACCATAAATCAGAGGTTTAAAAGAACAGAAATTAATTTTCTCACAGTTTCAGAAGCCAGAAGTCAAGATTTTGGCAGAACTATGCTCCCTCTGAAGGCTCCAGGGGAGGATCCTTCCTTGTCTCTTCCAGCATCTGTGGCTTCTGGTTTTGTTGGCTTGTATCAGGCCATCTCCAGTGTGCCCCACCTTCACGTGACTTTCTTCCCTGTGTCTCTATATCTTCATCTCTACTTAGAAGGAAACCACTCTTTGGATGTAGGCCCTGCTCAAAATCCAGGATAATTTTATCTCAAGGTCCTTAACCTGTGAAGACCCTCTTTCCAAATAAGGTCACATTCTGAGGTTCCAGGTGGATGTAAATTTTGGAAGGACACTTTTCAACCCATTACATAACAGAGAAAAAGAGAAAAAAAAATCTTTTTAAAAACAGTGGTATCTTTGTGTTGAGATTATACATGATACATTTTCCTCAGTGTCTTTATAACATTTCAAAGGTTGCAATTTTCCTTGTACTGTAAGGATAATTTTAGATAGGTAAGATCATGAGTCTCATGTAAATGTACAATAAACATGTCATATGTTTTATTTGTCATTTTTTTAAATTTCTTTTTTATTGGAGTATAGTTGATTTACAATGTTGTGTTAGTTTCAGGTGTACAGCAAAATGATTGTTATACATACATGTATATCTATTTTTCTTCAGATTCTTTTCCCTTATAGGTTATTACAGAATATTGAGCATAGTTCCCTGTACTATAATACAGTAGGTCCTTGATGGTTATCTATTTTATATATAGCAGTGTGTATATGTTAATCTGAAACTCCTAATTTATCCCTCCCTGTCACCACCACCTTTCCCCTTTGGTAACCATAAGTTTGTTTTCTATGTCTGTGGGTCTATTTCTGTTTTGTACATAACTTTATTTGTATCAATTTTTTTTAAGATTCCACATATAAGTGATATAATATGATAATTTGTCTTTGACTTACATTACTTAGTATGATAATCTCTTCATCCATCCATGTTGCTGCAAATGGCATTATTTCCTTCTTTTCTGTGGCTGAGTAATATCCCATTGTATAAATATACCACATCTTCTTTATCCATTCATCTGCCAATGGGGTTATTTGATGAAGAATCAGGAAGATGTTAAAACTGGTTCAAAGATACTTCCAAGGTTGAGGGCAGGTGACACTGCCTTCAATCTGGTTAAAATGGGGGAGAGAAGAGAAGACAAAACATAGAAGCCAGCACCAAGGTGTTCTGGAGATTTGGTGGCTACGTCATCAACGGTCCAGAGCTAGCCTATGTCTTTCCCCTGAAAAAGCCTTTTGGAGCTCCTCAGTCTAAGAGGCCAAATTACCTCACCTGCCTGCCAAAAGGGGAGAAAATCTAGGTGGGGATAGTTGAATATTTTCACATGGTTGTTATAAACTTTGTGCTACGATGAAATACTATGCAGCCAGGGTTGGCAAATTACAGCCCAAGGGTCAAATCCAGCCCACTGCCTGCCTTCATAAATAAAGTTTTATTGGAACATATGCACACACACACAACTAGTTCAAAGGGCATTTGAGAAGCTTAATATTAGTAAGCAATATCAAAATAAGATTGTTTATTTAAATATGAAACTAGTTAAATTTCAAAGGACCATAATCTATAACCTTTGGGATTTTCTATTCTATCAGGAAGAAATTATCTGCATCTCCATAGGATAAAAATCTTGTGGCTAACATATAACTTTGCTAAGTCTCAGGCCTTTAACCAGTGATAAACAATAAATTGAACTAAATATATTCCTGTCATACAGTGGTGAGAGAAGAGGAATAGAATAAATTCTGTAATGAAAAGAATTGCATTTTTAAAATGGAAAAATATTGCACACTGAATATTTCAAAAGTTAGTTTTCATTATATTCTCAGAAAAATAGTTCATAAAATAGTAAAGAAATATGATTGGAAATATTTATTATTCATTCCTTTTAAATATAACTAATGGCCCCATATGTAATTTTAATACTACGGATCTTATGTAACTGTTATATTAGACTAAAACTCTTGAGATAATTTTGAGTAACAAAAAATATATTGGGATGAGTCATTAATTTCATTTCAATACGACTAAATTCAAACTAATTTACACATCAAGTTTTTTGGGTATAATTAAAATTGAAATGTCATGTACATAATTTCTGAAATAACTAACATAAAAATAAAGCCATTTACTCTATTATATGCTATTCAAAAATATACATATAAAATGCATTATATGTATATTCATTTATCCATATATTATATTCATCAAAATTCATTTACATTTATATGTATATTTATCAAAATTCATTTACTGTTTTAAAATATACATATATATATTTGTGTATAGTTTATATTGTATAGGTTATACATATATAACCATACATATATCACTATAATGTAGTTTTAAAAACTATGTATGTAGTTTTAGAACTATAGTTTTTTTAAAAGATGGGACAGAATGGTTTTTTTTCTTAAAGGGAATCTTTATTGTAATGCAAAATGAATTGTAAAATGATCAGGAATTTTCCAGTCAAGCAAAAAATCTGTCACTTTCCTATCAGACAGGAGTCCCTAGGATGAAGATGAGTCCCTTTGGATGAAGCAAGAAGTCTCAAAAGGGGCACAAGTTCTTCCATGATCTGCCCATTTTGCCTCCTCTTGCCTCTTCATGCTGTTCTGTCCAGCTACACTCAACCTCTTTTGCTCCACAAGGTCCATATGCTCCTTCACCACCAGGCCTTTGAACACACTATTTATGGCCTTACCTTCCCCCTTTCACCTGGCTGGTTTCTGGGACAGAATTTTTTAATTGTTAAAAAGTTTTCCATACACAATAAAACCAAAAGTAGAAAATACATTAAAAACAACAAAGTAGCCATGGAAATGTTTCAAAATAATTTTAGATACATACATGTGTTTCACTAAAGGCTACAAGAACTTTCTCAGATAAAAATTGTTAGACTGTTTTGCTACCGGAAGAATATCCATGTGAATTTTTTTAAATAAATACATTTCTCTGGATCTATTACAATTACATCCACCAATTATTCCAATTTGGCAACATGTGCATCAGTTTCCCGTTAAGCACTTAAAATTCAAGGATGAGTCACAGGTAGGGATCCAGAAAGAAGCCAAAAAATTTAATTTCAAAGAAACTCACTGGAATATATATCAAAAGGATTTCAAAACTTCTAAATATTCCCTACTTCATTTAAACGCAACCAAATAATAATTGAGTACCTTCTCTGAACCTGTACTTCACTGGATGCTGTAAGAGAAACAAAAGTCATACTTTTAGAGGTTTCAGGTTTCCCTACTGAAAAATTCCCTTAGCCTGAAAATGCTGGTAATTACAATACCTTTTCTGTACAGCAACTGGAAATTTGTTTCTTTGTTGATTGGTAATCTGAGAGCCCTACTGATATGTCAGGACTATTGCATCATCAAGGCTGAGATCAAAAAGAAAGAATAAAGCACATTCACCCATTTAGCAAATAATTAGTCCATGAGTTGCCAGACGCTTTGATAGTGAATTGAGGCCAAGCCCTGTAAGCCCTCTATTTTAATATGCTGGCTGCCATATTGGTGATAAAAATATATTCATGCGAAACAATTGAAAAACTATGAAAGAGTATATAAACAAGTATTCTTTGTAATCCGCTGCTAAAACATTGAAGCAACTCTTGACATCTTTTTCTCACATCCCACATCCAATCCATCAGGAAATCCTGTGTGCTCTTTCAAAATACATACCCAAATCCAAACACCGGTCATGACTTTTCTTGTCTGCGCAGCACCATCCGTCACCTGGGTCCAGCATTTGGCACTTATGTGGTCACCCAGTGTCCATCTTTGCCTTCCTGTAGCCTATTATCAACACAGCTGTGAAAGCAATCTATTTAAAATTTAAATCAGGTCGTAAAACCCTACCGGATTAAAACCTGCCAACAACCTCTTACTTCATTCACAACAAAAGCAAATATCTCTACAATGGCCTGCAAAGCCCTACCTGGTCTGGCCCTGGTCTCTCTCTGACTTATCTTCCTTGGTTTCCCCTCCCTCCACTGGACCGGTCATTCATACACTTCATTTTTTCAAGTGTAACAAGCCTACTCGCACCTCAACATTTGGTACTTGTTTTGCCCTCTGCCTTGAATGCTATTCAGTAAGTGTGCTTCTCTCTCTAACTTCCTTCTAGATCTCTACTTAGACATCAATTTACTGAAGACTCCCTCACCAAGTTCTGTACGTAAAATAATAATCGACCTCTTTCCACCGCGTCCTGTTTGTTGTTCCTCACAGGAGTTAATCACCATTGGTTGCAGGAGGTATTGACTCTTTTCTTCCTTCTTTGTGGTTTGCAAAAAGATGAAGAGCATTCTGGACAGAGTGAAGAGGAATAGCAAAGACTTTTAGTCAGTGCAGAGCTACCTGTGTCCTGGGCCAGTGGAGCTGGGAGGGAGAAAGAGAGAAATTGACTGAGGGGGGAGGGAGGGGTTTAAATGAAAAGACAAGCAGGAGGAGACATGATAAGCTTGACTTTCTTTCTAGCTGTGATGGGTGTTTTACATATTTGATTTACAAGGTATAAATGGTGTTATTAAAAGATCACCTTACCATGTGGTTTTCCACATGGATGGAGTGGAGTGTGCTGGATATTTTCTGGCTTTCCTTGCCCACTTTCTTCCTTGTCTATCCTGGGAGGCTGACTGTTATACAGAGTATCAATCAGACCCTCTAGCCTTCTGGATTCCCCTTAGATTAGGCCAATGGAAGGACTCAGAAGGAGAGATCAGTTAGGGGAAATTTTTCCTCCAACAGCATACTGAGCTGAGGTTTGGCAGCCCCCATGTTCCTCTACCAAAGGCCTCAGCTGCTGCCAGGAGGATGCCTCCTATAGTCCCTGCTGGCACTGGGTTCCAGTAACCACTCTCTTGCCTTGCCCACTCTGACACTGTGCTGGCCTAGACATGTTTCATCATTCCTCGTTGGTTCCTTCACCACATTCACACCTCATTGCATACCATCCTTTTCTGCCAGGATCCTGACAGCAGGTAAGTGGAGAATGAGTTAGGAAGCAACTGGCAGTCCAGAAGAGAGGTAGCTTAGACTAGCATGGTGTCCGCAGAGATAAAGATGGGTGTGAGATATATTTTGGATGTAGAATTGGAGGCCTTTACTGTTAGACTATCACTAGAAGACAAGAAAGAAGGATAAATAACTCCAGTGTTTGTGCTTGAGCTTCTGGTTGGACTGTGGAGTCATATAAAGAGAGGAAAACCAGGATGGTGTCAGACAGTATGGAGGAAGAAAATATGGAGAGTTCTTTTTGACATGTGGAGGTGAAATTGCCTTTTCGGCAGAGAACTTGATTAGGGGCTTGGACACCATGGAGACACTAGAACTGGATAAAGGTGTGGACGTCGTGGGCATAGAGGGGATGTTTAATATCAAACAAACGGAAAGGGATAACCTTAGAAGAAAGCATGGATTTAAATGAAAAAGTCTCCAGGACATAGTCCCTTCCAAAGGTGGGAAACTCAAACCTTTAGAAATTGGGTAGAGAAGGAAGATTCAGCAAAGATAACTGGGAAATATGCAATGTGGAGGTAGGGAGGAGAGAATCAGTGTGCAGAGTTCCAAAGGCATGGAGGCATGAAAGTGATTTCATTGAAGGTATTTTTACTTTAGGTGTGGAGTGGAGGTTAAACTAAACCAAGACGTTTTCATTAGCATCCCGTTCAGCTCACTAGAGACCTACTGTGAGGATGAAGGATAGAACACCACCTAGTTAAAAAAAAAAAGTTCTTTTGTGTTCATTTATTTATTTATTATTATTTACTTTTCACAGCTGAGGATATTTTTTTTCTTAGCACCATGTAGGCTGGCTGTACTACTCACTGGTAGGATAAAGGAGATCAGTACTTTGCCCCAGCCACTATATGTTTATTTATAAATATCTATTACCACCACATCTTAATTGACGTACAGGGCATATTATGCTTTACCAGCCGAATAACAATAGCCACAAAATAAATTACAGACGTTCAAGATGGCATACCACTGAATGTGCTGTCATCAAAAATCCTATTTAAAAAGTTTTGAGTCTATCCAGAGACCTTTGGGTTTTTTTCCATTGTCTCACTTTAAAATGACTATTCCAAATTTGCATTTATAAAATTTTGTATGTTTTAACTATAATAGTTATACAGTCTCTTTCATCGATGCAGTCTATCAAATATTTTGATTAGAAAAAGAATTCCATTGCTATAAGGTGAATATACAGATCATTTTGGGGAAAAAAAAGTGGCACATTTATTCTTTTCTTTTTTCTATTTGCAATTAAATTATTCCAAATAATTTTTCAACATTGATACTTTCATCACCTTTTCTGTTGAAAATAATAGATAACTAATCAATAACATGGTCCTGCCTCAGTATTAAGATAGAATTTAACAATATAGTCAAGAAAAGCTTGATAAAAATGAAGCAAATTTGATTTGTAGAATGCATTTTTAATTTTAAACTGCATTTTATTATAAATATCATACGAGACTTTACTAGTAATCCTATTTTTCAGATGAGATTTTTTTAAATGACATTCCTCAAAGTTGTGTAAATAACACAATTTATATAAAAGCATCTGTGGGCTAGCTCTAATTTTTCCATTCTATATTTTAAGGCTTTTTGATGTGCCAATTGCCTTAGTCCTTAGAAGAATGAAACAAAATTGGAATGCAAACTAACTAATTAAGATTTGTTATCTAATATGAAAATGAATGCTTTGATCCAAGACATGGACAGATGGCTATTGTAGTAATTAATTAAAACATGAATCTGTTTTTTACGTTTAGATAAACAACATCCCCAAATAATCCTTTTTTACTTAAAGATACCTGTATGGCTCAATCATCCTTCCCAGCTTCAAAACTGTACTTAAATATACCAGAATGTGAACAGATTAAAAGTGGATAACTCCATCTGGGATATAGATTATTCAAAATAGAACATTGCAATGGAAAAAAACCAGATATCAGAATAAGAGCAAAGATAGAAGAGATTTGATTTCACACCAAACTTTACCCACTCTCTCTTGGAAAAGTCAGATTTTGCTTTTGTTACTTTCTTTATAAGTAAAATAAATGGGAATCTGCTTTTTTCTATTTCAGGAAGAGGTTTTTGTTTTGTTTTGTCTTGTTTTTGTTTTGTTTTGTTTTGTTTTGAGAAAAAAGGCTTTTTATGGATTGTTTTGGTTTCATTAAGTTGCGGAAACATGAAGTGTAACTACAGCTTATATTAGTAAGATATGTGATGATATATATTTGACTGAACACCTACCGGAAAGATCCAGGCTTGATGGACTGTACACTTTAATTTTAATAAGGTCTCAAATTTCCACAGTATGGATTTGGTTTTTCCATGGGAGAAAATGACTTGATATTCCCTGATATAAAGATAAACTCTGTGGATCACTGATATAGGAGTAACTATGATTTTTGAACAGTTCATCAACTTGTACAGAAATTGGGAGAGAATTTCCAATCTGGTCACTCTGGTGACATAACTTGGAAATGACATGTACCTTGTATCAATATTTTATTTATTTATTTTTGAAACCTAAGCACACCTTTATTTTTGTCTTCTACCATCTATTTAAAATGTATTAAATGGAGAAAGTTTTCTCTGCTGGAGGAAAAATATTCTGGCAGGATCTATGACTTTTCTGGTGACTTGGAGGTAAAAGAAAATCCTATGGTCACTGTAAATTGTAAAAAATCTTGACTCAGATTACACTGTCAAGACTGATGTATTCAACAATATTTCCATCTGGATTCAAAAGAATGGAGTTTTCCCAACCTCCCAGCTGGAGCATGTAGCAGGCAGTTTGCCTGCCTTCACGGTAAGGCTGTGGAGTGGACTGTGCTTACTCTCCTTTTCCTAACTTTTTTTAGATATATGTCAAATTTACAGAAAAGTTGCAAGAATAATACAAAAAAATTCCTTTATGCACTTCACTCAGATTTCACAAAGGCTAAAAAGAATATTTTACCATATATGTTATTCTACTTTCTCTATCTATATATAATTTCTTCCTGAACTATTTGAGAATAACTTGTAGCCATCATACCTCTTTATCCTCAAATGTGTCAATATGTATTTTCTAAAAACAGGAACTCTACTCAATACTCTGTAATGACCTATATGGGAAAAGAATCTAAAAAAGAGTGGCTGTATATATATGTATAACTGATTCACTTTGCTGTACAGCAGAAACTAACATGACATTGTAAATCAACTATATTCCAATAAAAATTAAAACAATCAAACAAAGGCTGTTCTTGACTTACAGACATAGAGAACAGACTTGTGGTTGCCAAGGGGAAGGGGAGATGGGGGAGGAATGAATTGGGAGTTGGGGATTAGCAGATGCAAACTAGTATATATAGAACAGATAAACAACAAGGTCTTATTGTATAGTACAGGGAACTATATTCAATATCCTGTGATAAGATGGAAAAGAATATGAAAAATAATGTATATATATATATAGGTATATATATATATATATATATATATATATATACCTATATATATATAACTGAATTACTTTGCTATACAGCAGAAATGAACACAACATGGTAAATCTACTATATGTCAATAAAATATTTTTAAAATGCTGTTCTCTTATATAACTTCAGGATTATGTTCAAAATCAGGATAATAGTATTGATACAACACGATGACCTACTCTCAGACCTTATTCAGATTTTGCAAATTGTCCTGTAACATCCTTTAGAGCAAAAGAAAATCCCAGGTCTATTTAGTTGTCATGTTTCTTTAGTCTTCTTCTGAGGCTCCTCCAAAATCCCATAATTTATGGCTGGGGCTACTCTACTCCTAGAGCAATGACTACTTTAGATCCTAACAAAATTCCAAACAACCTTCAAAAGAATCAAGCTTAGCCATCAATAAAATAAATGGGTATACTTCTGGCTACAAAGTGTCCATGCCTCTCTTCTTCTTATAGACTTATAGACTCTCCCCCCAGGAAGAAAATCCATAGTTCTACTCAGTTCCTACACCAGCTTATGCTGGATCTTAAGTGAAGTGAAGTCTGATCCCTCGGGTTCAGATCTAGTGATCTGTGCACTAAAAGAAGAGGGAAGTTATTAAGTTTTCTTTGCTTTTCCACAGACATCAACACTCAATACGCAATGGAATCGCAAGGACAAAATATTTCCAGTGAGAGTTCTCACCAGAATAGAAACATGCCAATCAGCAATCAACTGAAAATTACTTTCATAAGGTCCTGATTAGAAATCTGTTCTGTGACTCTTGGATCCACCTTCCGGAAGGTTCTTTCTTGTCCATTTTCCTCCTTGACCACAACGGCAGTGATCATTGGGGGTACGTTATTTTGGGTCATGACATTTTGAGGCTTCTAGAACTTTCACAGCACGACTCTTGCTGATGCAAAAGTGTGGCCCTTGAAGTTGTTTTGGTGCTGGAATAGTTACAGGTTTTGTTGTTTTGCTTAGACTTGTGATTTCTATAACAAACTAATTCTCTAAAAAATTTAGTAGGCTTTCACTCTATTTGCTTTTAGTTTCTGGTGCCAGTAGGCACACTGAAAGCATTTTGCTTAGACATGATTCATGAATCTGATTTATTGGTTTGCTTCCTTGCCCCTGTATCTTTTCCTCTCAACATAATTATGGCTGCTTCAGGACCACCACTATGAAACATGTCACTTTTCCACTGTTGGATTGCAAATAAGGCATCAACTCCACATTTTCTTTTTGCATTTCCACTGACAATTTCTCCTTCCTTATACATAGAGAATCCAGGGACCATATTTCCATCTTTTGCCTATTTCATTAATGAAGTCCTTGGAGTACTAATTAAATGTCACCTCATAAAAGTATTTTTCCTAACAAACAACCTAAAATAAACTTCCACTGAGTTTGTTCTATGACCCTATTTCTCTTTCTCAGCATTTACACACTCTGAATTTTTGGTTTTTCATTTTTAACCTGTTTGCTGCTCCCCACAAGATATATGGAGCATTAGAGAAGTGGCAAGCACCGTGTCCAGCACGCAGGAGGCGCTCAATATTTACATGCTGGATTAGTACTGGATAAATGAGCAAGAAAAAACATGTGGCATTGTGTTCCAGAATTATAGTTTTTAATGCCTTTTGAGCCATTACTTTTTAAATGGTTCACAAGACAGCACATTCCAAAAAAAGAAAAAAGAAAAGGAAGAAAATTCTAGCTAATCTCAAAGTTGTACATTTATTTTCTGAGTCATGCTGGAACACTTGACATGGGGCAGAACACCCTCTTGGGAAAGGCAAGTCATTAAGCCATTGAGTACCTTGCCATTACAATCTTCCTGGGAAACATTCCAAATGGAACTCAAGAGTCTTCTTAACTTGCTCCTTCTAGTTTACCACCTCTCCCTGTTATTTGAGTGGAATCTGAAATAATAGTGCTTTACTATCAACACTATAAGGAACCCAGGAGTGGCCCTCCTGTGTATCGAAAGTTGGCAGAAACATATGAACTTCTTAACCTCATAGTTTTTAGGATACTGTCAGAATCAGTAATGGAGCAAACCTCCTAGCCATCCAAGAAGATACCAAACTGAGAAATCATATAGTACTTCTATGAGAATACAAATACATACTGAAGTCTGCTACGCTTTAGCAAGTTAAGTAGAACAGAAAGGTTAGTATAATATTAACATAATGTAACACTCTTCTTTTTTCCAACGAAGACATACACATGGTCAACAGGTACCTGAAAAGATGCTGGACATCACTAATCATCAGGGAAATGTAAGTCAAAACCACAATGAGATATCACCTCAAACCTGTTAAAATGGTTGTTATCAAGAAGACAAGTAATAGCAAATGTTACTGAGGATGTGGAGGGAAGAGAACACTGGTGTACTATTGGTGGGAGTGTAAATTGGTGCAGTCACTATGGAAAACAGAATGAAGGTTCCTCAAAAAATTGAAAATAAAACTACTATATGATCCAGCAATCCCACCTCTGGCTACATAGCCAAAGGAAGTGCAAACAGGATTATCCGCACCCCATGCTTATTGTATGGGGTTATTCACAGTAGCCAAGGTACAGAAACAATCCAAGTGATGTGGTATACATATGTATAATATGTATTATGTATGTACAATAACAATGGAATGTTATTCAGCCATGTGCAGGAAGTAAATTCTGACATTTGCAACAATGTGGATGGACTTTGAAGGCATTGTACTAATTGAAATAAGTCAGACAGAAGAAATGAAATATGGCATGGTATTACTTATATGTGAAATACAAAAACAAACAAAATATTCCAGTGAATAGAAACAGTAGAAAAGTAGTTACCAGGGGCTGGGTAGGTGAGGGAAATAGGGAAAGGTTGTGAAAAGGATACATAGTTTCAGCTATAAGATGAATAAGATATGAACAAGATCTGAAGATCTAATGTATAACATGGTGACTCTAGTTGATAACATGTATTGTATAAACGAACTTAAATGTTCTCACCAAAAACAAATGCAAACAAACAAAATATTTTATGACATTTAAAAACTGGAAATACCATCTAGAGAGAAATGGGTAAAATGTGATACATTTGTATACTTGAAAACTACAGAACCATTGAAAATTTAAAAAGGAATGACCTGCTGCATGTAATGTGGACAAATCTCACAGACATCATGTTGAATGAAAGAATCCAGACATAATAGTACTTATGTGAAGTTCAAATACAAGCAAAAATAATCTATGGTGACAGAAGATGGAGTATTTGGGGTTATTGAATAGGAAGTGTTCTGTAGTCAAGTTCTAAATATTAGGTTGCGTGTAAAATTCACTGAGCTGAACACAACACTTAGGCACGTTTCTATAGATATGACAAACCTTAATGAAAAAATATATTTAATCCATGGATGATAGAATATATATGTTAACCAAACATTTCTTGTTAATGCTGTTTTCAGATTAATTTGTAGTGCCACAAGCCATTTCTATCTATATTTCATAAATGTTTTCATTTTCTCCCCTTTCTACCCCAGTTAAGTGTAGGACACCTACTTATTAACTGCCATTCTGCTATTTCATTAATCAGTTCTGTTTTCTCTGGGAACTTCTTTCCAATTCTGAACAACCTAAGGAGCATTTAGAGTTTTGAATCATCTGAATAAATTTACCTAAACCAAGGCATTACTCTGAAGTTCAAAATCCATTTGAACCATCGAACAGTTCTGTGCCAACCAACGAGTGTGATTTAAATTACAACAGAAATGGCGATGAAATTCATAGTGAAGTGATGTGCTAGAGAAGAAATGAATCTAATAATATCTTTTCCTCTCTTTTTCCAGAAGTACCAGATTAAAATGTTCGCTAATGCCTTTGTTACCCAGATGCTCACACCTCAAAGGGGTGGAGGAAGCCATGGATGTTAGCACAGGCTTTTCTTATGAATGAGAATGCTGTGTGTTTTGCCTTACTTAATTGAAGACAAATATATAGAAGCGAGAAATATGAATACCATTCAAGAAGGTTACAAAAAATACAATTTTGAAGCATAGATTAGATTATAACCCATATTTTAGGGCAAAATAGTTGTCTTGGATTGGGCTGCCATAACAGGTTACCATAGATTGGGTGGTTTAAAAAATAGAAATTTATTTCTCACAAGTCTGGAGGCTGCAAGTCTGAGATCAGGATGCTGGCATATTGGTCTCTCTGCCTCACAGTCCTGTGCTTGGGGAGAGTAAGAAAGATCTCTGTCCCTCTTCTTATAAAGGCACCAACCTGTCTGATTAGGACTCTACCCATATGACCTTGTTTAGCCTTAATTAACTCCTAAAAGTCCTGTCTCGAAATATAGTAATTTGGGGGTTAGGAATTCAACATATCAATTTTAAGGGGACATAATTCAGTCCACGGCAATAGTCTAGTAGTTAAAAGTGGGAACTCTGGAGTTATAATAACATATTATAATAATATAACTATAATATATAATAATAATCAAGTTCAAATCTCCAATATACCACTTCCTAACTGTGTAGCCTTAAACCCGCTATGGTATAGTTTTCTCATCTATAAATCAGATAATAGTACTAACCCCATAGAATTATTGTGATAATTAAATGAATACAGACATGCAGAACAGATGGTAATTTTTTAAAGATATAATTGGTATATAGCATTGGATGTTTAGCTGTGCAATATGATTTGATATAAGTATATACTGCAAACTGATTACCACAATAAGTTTAGCCAACATCCGTCTTCACACAGTTACATCTTTTTCTTATGTTGAGAACTTGTAAGATCTAGTAAGATCTACTCTCTTAGCAACTATCAAATGTCAGTATACATAAAGTATTGTTAACTATAGTCACCATGCTGTAGATTACATCCCCAGGACTTATTTATCTTGTAACAGAAAGTCTGTACATTTTGACCCCCTTCACCCATTTTTGCCCCCTCCCCCCAGCCCTGCCACTGGCAACCACCAATCCATTCTATGTATCTATGAATTTGGGTTTCTTTAGATTCCACGTGTAAATAAGATAATATAGTATTTGTCTTTGTCAGATATTTCATTTAACATAATTCCTTCAAGGTGCATCTATGTTGTTGAAAACAGCAAGATTTCCTTCTTTCATGGCTGAATGATATTTCATTATGTATGTATGTATGTGTGTGTGTAGGTTGTTTCCATGTCTTGGCTGCTGGAAATATAATGCTGCAATGAACACAGGGGGTACAGATATCTTTCTGGGATAGATGGTAATTTTAAAATAAATATTAGCTATTATTATTACTAGGTCATATTGCAAGAGTAATTCTCCTCCACATAGGATAATCTTTTTAAAAATAGATTTGATGAGTCAATGTACTATTGAATACATTTTTTTTTTCTAAAAAATTACCTGGTGGGCTTCCCTGGTGGCACAGTGGTTGAGAGTCTGCCTGCCGATGCAGGGGACACGGGTTCGTGCCTCGGTCCACGAAGATTCCTCATGCCGCGGAGCGGCTGGGCGCGTGATTCATGGCCGCTGAGCCTGCGCGTCCGGAGCCTGAGCTCCGCAACAGGAGAGGCCACAACAGTGAGAGGCCCGCGTACGGCAAAAAAAAAAAAAAAAAAAAAAAAAAAGTTACCTGGTAAAAATGCAGCAAAACTAATGTAGCAGTGGTTCTCAATTTCATGTCAGACAAGCAGCATCTGGAAATTTGATATAAACATAAATTCTTGAGCTCCATCCCCGAAAGAATAAAGCAGATCTTTGGGCGTGAGTTTCAGTAATCAGTATTTTAACAAGCCCCCCAGGTAATTTTTTTCACACCCACACTAATGCTTGAGAATCACTGCGAAACAAGTAAGGCAGCCTTGTGAAGGAAGCAGACTTCATAGAGAGGCAATCTTTGGTGAATCTTTGGCCTGGAACACTGAGACTTCTGTTACTTTCACTGTTGAATAAATCAAATTAAAATGCATGTTATACTGTAAATACAAAAACAGTAAACTATAAAATAATTGACATAATTTTATGCCAGTGATGAATAGGAGAAATGTAGAAGCCTACAGGCAAAAATAATAATAATAATAAGGTGGGTTTATTTAGTACAAAGGCTTTTTAAGTTAAATCTACTTCAGAGACAGCAGTGTGAAGTCTGGTATCTCTGCTGAAATCTCCAGGATTTGTCTTTTTCTAAAAAAGGAAAAGTCACATGAGGAGCTATACTGCTCTAGAATTTATGCAAGCCATTTATGTTCTAGGCTAAGCCCTTGAGAGCAGGTTCATTTGATAACGCAATTGTGTAAGTACCTGCTTGAGAACCAGAGACACTTTTGCATAATCTTACTTTATCTCTGCCTTTGGCTTTGCAAATGTGCATTGCTCTGTTTTAAAATGGCAGTATGTCATTTTTCAGTTGGAGTTCATATTGACTGGAAGTATGAAATGAGAGAGACCTGGCTGGAGTCCAAGTTATCATCCACAGCAACATCTCCAAGGCATTAGAAATGCTTAAAAAGGAGTCAAGGCCATAAGCTTGTTTCACAGATGAGGAGATGAAATGGATCAAAGACTTCCTCTGATTTGTCACAACTGAACATGGAAGTCAAGGAGAAGTGGGTCAATGTACATATGAGTCCTATCCAGAAAACTCTTCACCATTCATTCAACTTCAGGATTTATTTCTTTATTCACTACTCATGCATAGCCTGAGGCCATGGTCGCAAAAGAACATTCTCTCAGAAATTAGGGGTCGGGGGCAGATGAGTGAGTAGGTAAAAAGGAGGAGGAAGCGTTAAGGGGAAAGAAAGTGAAGGTGAGTGGAAATCTTTAACATCAAACATGCTTAATAATCTAGAATTCACGAAATGCTTTATTTTGGGTGGTTGTGATGGAATCTTCAGGTCATAAACTAATTGAACAAGTAGTTTATGCAATCGTCACCCATCCAATGAGGCAGGGCCAAGAAAAGCCAAATACTATGCTATGGAGAGAGCGAATATTCAAGAAAGACTGGGTTATTACTTTGCTAAGCAGAATATCAAGGCACAGGATCATCAACTTGCCTCTCTCCACCAGCATCTCAGGGGCATCTAATTGGGTTCCTACAATATCTGCCTTTGTGCTTGAGTTACCCACTGTCTTCCTGTTACTATTCATTCAGTGACTGGTTTACAGTGACTACTTCAATTGTACAGGTAATGAGGTACTCCACAAGTGATTAATTAGTATTTTATTGCAAGTGGAACTGAGGTTAATGGCTTATCAAAGGCGTTTTAAGTCAGTAGTTGACTAAAAATAGAGCATGGCTTTAGACACATGTGCATTATATTTAAACATTTGTGCCGAGTTTGAGTTATTTTGCCATGTTAGTGGGCTTATCATCCTAACCATCCTAGTGGAAACATTAGATTTTTTTCAAGATTCACTAACCATCATTGTCACATAAATCAGAATGGTTTGCTTTAATTTACAGCTTTACACAAAAATATTATTTAGATATTAACTCACAAGAAAGCAATCTATAGTTGAAGTAAAATCACTCATAGCCTATCAGTTTACAATAGACCATTTAATTTTAACTAACTCTTTAGTTACCATACCAAAGGACTTAAAAATAGGTCTCTCAGTTTTTAAATACAAAGAAATTTTACATGTCAAGAACAATCCCTTGTGAAACTCAAACTCCTTTTGAAAACTTTACTATTTAAAAACACTATTATGGTAGTCAACTCATTCCTAAAGAAGCCACTTTATGCCTTAACATTGCAGACTCTACCATAAATATTTCTATTTTGAAAGTTAGATTTCCATTTTATTATATAAAATATAATTTTAAGCAGAAGTTTTAATTTTATTAAACATGTCAAATGAGGTTTTATATGTAGAAAATAAAAGCATTTTGAGGAAAAGAAGTTTTAATTATACAATTTAATTAGTGTTGACCAAAACAAAATTCACAACCTAAAAGCTGAGACTTATGTTTTATTTGGCAGGAATTTTTAGGACTTCAAGCTCCAGAGGCAGCATCTCAAGCAACCCTGAGAGAACTGCTCCAAGGAGGAGGCGTGTTGGGGAGCCAGGATATAGAGGAGTTTTGAAACAAAGGGCAAGTAGTCTAAACATCAAAAGATTATTGTTAATTAAAGAAACCAGATAACTCAAGTTAAGGAATTTAGTGCCTTTCTATTTATGGGAAGATGCAAGAGTCTGGGCTTACTGAAATCATTCCTTTGATATGCACCTCAGCTCTCTGGGGCCAGTATCCTGTGTTTTCTATCCTAAGTTTCCTCAAGGCTCACCATGGGGAGTGGCCGCAATCTGATGGCTGCTAGATGGCAGGTCTTCTTTCCTTCCTGAGTTCCCTCAGGGCTCACCAGCGCACATCAGTGGTAGCTGCAATTATTGATGGCTGTGACACCCTTTGTTTACTGATATGGCAGCAATATTCCATTTACCATTATCAATAATTTACTGAATATTCTACTTTAAATTTCAATAGTCTGCAATCAGAAAAACCTTAACTGCTCAAAACAAATTTTTAGAAAATGAGTCCATTTCTGCTCAAAATAAATTGGTTTTATTGGAAGACTATTATTTAATACACAGTTTTTAATATACATTATACATTCAATGCCATATATTTGATGATATGACTGCTTCTGTTGCCTGTGAGTTTTGATCAATTTTTCAAAGAAATGCCAGCAAAGTGATTACTTATGCAGCTCTGGATTCAGGCTGCCTGGGATTGATTTGTGGTTTCCCATTGAACTAGCTGAAATGAAGTGCAAGTTATTTTTTGGTTCCCTTGTCTGTAAAATGGGATGTATTTGTAAGGCCAGCAGGTCCGGGGAAGGGCCCAGGGAGCCAGATGGAACCCCTGCCAAAGTGGCTGATGCAACTGACACCTGACATTGCCGCAACACCCGAGAGATTACCAAAAAAGGGCTGCTTCACACAGCAAGCACCTCCCCTGCATCCACCCCTATAAATTTTGTTTGCGCCCACACCCGGGTGCAACTTCTCTGGCCCCTTTCTCTCGGACCAGTGAACCTCGCCTGGGAGCGTTCCCAAATAAATCTTGTTTAAGCTCGCCTCCATTTTTGGTGCCATTCCTTACAGTATTAATTATCTATTGCTATGTAACAAGTTACCACAAATCCAGTGGTGTTGATCAGGCACTATTCTCTTCAAAGCTTATTCAAGTGGTTGGCAGAATTCATTTTCTTGAGGTTGTAAGACTGAAATCCTCAGACCTTAAGACTGCCTCTCCCCACAGGCAGTACACAGATGGCTGCTTCAAAGCAAGAAGAGAGAGTCCCTCCTACCTCCAGTCTCTTCTCTCAGTAAAAGCATGGCCATCTTTTAAAGGGCTCACCTGATAAGGTCAGGCCCACCTAGGACAGTCTCCCTTTTCATCAACTCAACATCAACTGATTAGGGACCTTAATTTCACCTGCAAAATTCCTTCACCTTTGCCCTATTCTATGGGTTAGAGGCAAGCTGCAGGTTCCAACTGTACTCAATGAAAGGAGCTAGGTACCAGGAGAAGAGAATTACAGGGTACATCTTATAATTTTAACTACCATATTGGAATAATAATGGTACATACCTCTTTGGGTTGATTTTTTAACACTTATTTGTGTAAAGTACTTAGAGTAGTACATGTCACACAATAACAATAATTTATTACTTTTTTTAGTTTGATAGTCATTTTTGCAGAAGCTTTGAGCAATTAAAATGGTGGTCATACAGGGGAAGCCTACAAGCTGACATGGAGGTGGCAGGTTGAAAGAGAGCCTCATGTGTTCACTGTGCTCCATTGATATCTTGGTGGTGTGTTCTGTTATCTTGCATGTAGCACTAATGGAACCAAACAACAAATTTCCATGGGGTTATTACATTGCCCTGTTACCCAGTCCAAACTCACTCTGCTTGCTGCACGACAGGCCAATAAATCGGGAGACAAGGTTTTGAGGCAAGAAATAGGACTTTATTCGGAAAACTGGCAGACCGAGAAAATGGCAGACTAATGTCTCCAAAAAACCATCTTACTGGGGTCAGGATGCCAGTTTCTTTTATAGAACAGAAAGAGGGAGGAGGTGAGGAAGTAAAGTAAAATGGCCATTTATCTTGCAAAACATCTCCTCAATGGCTTGCATCAGCAAGGGGATGTGTTAATTTCTTCTTGTCTGCAACTATTCACAGGTGGGCAGGGTCAGATTGTCTCCCTGTGAGCTGAACAAAGGCACTTTAGTTTACCGTTCAGGCAGTGGGGCAGGGTTCCCTGAGGCAGGCCATTATGTATGATTATAATAACAAAAGCAATGAAAAGCAAAGGTTACAGTCAAAGAAACAGATCCAACATGGAGTCAAAATTGGCTCTTCCCTGTTCAGTCCCATAAGGCCCCATGGTTTATCATATTTCAAACATTAAATATTTTTCCTACTGGATATTGAGAAACTAAGTGAAAGTTGAGGTGAGGTAGGTGGGTTATTACACAGGTTACTCTATATTCTCCACATTTATATTCTCCTCATTGCTTTAATGAAGGATCCAGAAATTTTTTTCTAAGGAAATAATTTTTGCTCAAATGAATGGTAAATGATACTTCATTAACCAAAGAAAGTATCTTTAAAAAAATATTTCTGATGATCTTGCCCTTTCCTCTACCCTCAGCATTTCACAGAAAAATCTTTGAATCATCCACAGAAATGCTGTTTAACTAGAATAGAATAAGCAAGGTATGGTAGTATTATCTTTTTGCTTTGAAAAATGGGAAGGCTTTTTTTCTTCCCTTGAAGCCCCAGACTGTGGTGAGGTGGAGAGAGAGAGAGTGTGAAGGGTAACATTCTGGTACTACATGAATTCAGGGTAAATAAAAATTTTATTTTCCTGAACGTGCTTGAAAACAAAACGATCATCTATCTCCCTGCACCGTATTCAGCTCTCCATTCAATCCCTAGAGGACTTACAGGAAATTAGGGCTACACCAAAACACAGTCCCTATTATTTTTTAGTAACAGTCGCCAAGAGAACTTTATAGCTTTTTCTCATTAATGCTCAGAAAACCCCAGTGGAAAAGGAGAATTCTTAAAATCAAAATGGAGAGAGTTTAGTGATTCCAAAATGTAATTTGGATAGAAAATACATCTTTCTTTGTTTTGATAAGTCATTGATATTTTAGCTTAATTTACTAAATGTTTTAAGAGAACTTCAAGGGTATTCTCACTTAAATATGCACATTAAAACAACTCATTATGTTCTTCTTCTGGCATCTAAGTAATTGTTGACCCCCTTTCACATTTCTCACAAGGCTCTCTTTCCTAAGATTTCTTGAAGAATAATTTGTTTGCATATGCTGCCAAAGCAATTGATTAATTTCGTATCTGGTCAAAAATATTATTAATGAGTTCACTTTTTAAATTGCAAAGCAGACATACATGTTGAAGTGACACAGAGAAACTGTTCTGTTGATTGTCATTTTCTCCTTTTTCACTGAATTTTGTGGTATTTCTTAAACCTTATCTCAGCTTTTTTAAATCATTTTATTTTTTATTACTTTATATCTACTAACAGTATGAGTTTTATTTCTTGACTGCATAATTTCTGTAATCATTTTCTTGATTTAATTATTTCTGCATGTAGGGAAATATTTTAAAAGAAAGAGTTTATGTATACATGTACACCCTTATATATACATAGCCACATAATATTTTGTTTATATTTGGGAAGGAGATTTATGTGTGTGTGTAACCACCCATGTGGTATGTTTTCAAGTCTTTTGAGACCACCTAATCCCATATTTACAACATCCAATCCATTCTCTTATGTGTAAAATTGCATATTCAGAGTCTCAGTTTTTTAGCTTAAAGTACTGATTTCATTGAAAAGCAAGTCCAGGTGTAAATTCCAATATGGTAATTGTTTGACAGGCAATTACTCTGCTAATGTCTCCCTCAATACTTAGGAAGTTACACACACACAACCTGAAAGCAGATCCCTTCTTTAAATGGGGCTGACCATCCACTCAATCACAGAATCATGGTGACATTTCCATTAGATTTAAAGTCCATGGAACTGGACTGAAAGCCCAATAAGTAGAAGAACCTGTGATATGCCAGTAACTTTATTGCTTTAAAATATTTTAAAAGATCCTGTCTACTTCCCTCTTCTTTGAACTCTTGTTTAGATAAAAAAACAAACAAAAGAAAAAGAAAGCAGCCATCTTTTCACCTCATGGCTATACATTTAAGGAACCAGTGGACTCTTCCCTTTTTTATAATCTCACCAATCTTCTCTTCTATACCATTGAGAGACATAAATGCTTAGGAAAAAAAGAAAAAACAAGACAAAACAACAACAAAACAAGGAGACTGAACTAGATGGGGAGTCACCTGGAATTGGCAGATTGCTTCATGAGAATCACAGTTCTTGTCTGTCATGCAAGGTAGACTTGTCAGAAAGAGGAAAAGTGCCTAAATACAGGGCATTCTGAGAATTAAAGTTATTATATACTTCTTTCATTTACCCTAATGTATCATGGTTCAGAAAATGAGTCTAAGTGAAGACCCCATTTAGTCCAACACAGATGCCAGAGAAGAAAGCCTTTTGGACACAGAGAATTGGCTGAGTTGGCATTTCCCCAAGTACATATGTTCTAAAAAAAGACCACGTATATTGGATATTGCATAAAAGTACAGATAAAGGATCCTGTGCTCAAGTTACTGAAAAAAATATGTTAATTTTAACAAGTGGGTTTTTTTTTAACATTTATTTTATTGAAGTATGGTTGATTTACAATGTTGTGTTGATTTCTGCTGTATAGCAAAGTGACTCAGTTATGCATATATGTGTTCTTTTTAAAATATATTCTTTTCCATTATGGTTTATTACAGGATATTGAATGTAGTTCCTTGTGCTATATAGTAGGACCTTGCCGTTTATCCATTCTATATA
The DNA here is from genome assembly GCF_951394435.1 of Stenella coeruleoalba. Lineage (NCBI taxonomy): Eukaryota > Metazoa > Chordata > Mammalia > Artiodactyla > Delphinidae > Stenella > Stenella coeruleoalba. The sequence goes on along the minus strand of NC_137156.1, from coordinate 43,122,335 downwards.
TAATAGTTTGCATCTGCTAATCCCAAATTCCCAATCCATCCCTCCCCCACCCTCCCTCACTCTTGGCAGCCATAAGTTTGTTTTCTGTGTCTGTACATCTGTTTCTATTTTGTAAATAAGTTCAGTTGTGTCATATTTTAGATTCCATATATAAATGGTATCATATGGTGTTTGTCTTTCTCTTTCTGCCTTACTTCACTTAGTATGATAATTTCTAGTCCATTCATGCTGTAAAAAGGGGTTTTCTTAACTTGAGTTCTCAGGATTTTTTATGCCAATATTCATTGTAAAGAGGATCATGGGGGCAGCCAGCTGCATGGTTTGCAGCATTTATAAAAAGTATACCATAAACTGCACCCCTTCCCACCCAGAACATCTTGTGGGATGAGGATTCTTAAAAGAAGATATAATTATTAAAACTACATATGTCAGCCTACACTTTAATCTGCAAATCTGAGAACCTGTACAAGTCAGACCCTTAAAAATAAGGATTTGTTGCAAGAATGAATGAAATGGGATAGGCAGGCCAGTGGTAAATGAGGCAGACTGGCAACAAACCACTTCTTTTCATGGCCTGTATGGTAACCCTCTCTTCTCTCACTTCTAACTGGTCAACCTTTTCCCACAGCCTTATCTGTCCCCCCTAGTTCCTGGTCTAAATTCAGGAGGAGACAGTGAGCATGGCTGGATTAATTAGTATACCCCCACATTGGGCTGTGCTCTCAGCACCTTGCCAGTGCTCTGTTCTCTGATGTCTGCGTGTGGTCACCTTTGTTCAAAGGACCTGCCCAATGTCCAGTTACAGTCTACCTTGGCCTGTCCTGTTTTCCTGACCTAGGGCCTATTGGAAAATAAAATTGAGCAAGACTGAAACCCTATGCACAATTCTATATTTATGAAATAAAATCACAGAATTAAGGTGGAAAAACAAGCATCATTCTAAAAATACAGAGGAGAAGCAAATCCCTGAAAATGACCTTCTGAAAGAAGCACATGTGTAGAAAAACACTGGGCAATCTCAAGATCCAGAAGATCTTATTTGTCTTGGTAAAAGCAGAAATCCCTAAGAAGTAAAAAAGTCTAAGTTGGGGAAGAAGCAGGATGAGATAAGGAGAGGCAGGGTGTCAAAGAGAAAAGACAATGGCATAATTCAAATATACAGAACAAGGAGTAAAAAGCAGAATCAATGTTATAGAAATTTAAATATTTGATGTGAAAGTCAAAAGTACAAAGTGATGAAGACAGGAAAAGATGGTATTTATGTAAGAAGACATTGGCTCAAACCCAAGCCCTCTCAAATCTTCCCACTATGCCCTCTGGGATTCATGGTCAGTTACCAGCATCTTCTCTATAATCATTCCTTACTGAATTTTTCCTGAGGGTGACACCTAACTTAACAACTCTCTCAGATCAAGGCTGTATTTCATTTCATTCACCATGTATCCCAGTGCATAGAGATAAGCCAAGTGTCTCTTTGTTCTCCATTTCTGTTTCCAAACCATCTTCAGTTCTTTTTCTTTCACAAATCTCAACCTCTTTGAAAGACATGTTTTGGAACTCTGCTATTTGCTATCCTCTTTTATGTTTCATCTACATTTTTTTGTGCAAAACAGTGTCTTTCCCTCCACCAGTATTTCTGCAATTATTCTTGATGCTCTCAACACTCATTTGGATAATTCCTTTTGGCCTTCAAGTTCTTTGACCTTCCAAGCTCCAGTGATATTTTTTTTGTATCCCACCTTGGCTAAGCACATGGTCATTGCCTTGATTTGTTTATAGCAACTGCCCCGCCTTCAAAATCACAATAAGTATCCCTTTTTCTGATGACTGCCTCTAATTTTTCCAATTCACCCAACCTGGAATCTCCATGCCAAGAACACTGAGAGCTCCAATCCGCTAACCCAGCTACATTTTCAATATTAGTAATGCTTCTCATCTCATCTACCACTCCATTCCATACTCTGCCCAGATTCCAGAACCCCTGACTCTTCATCCACCCAAACTTTCCCCTCCTCTAGTCTCCACTATCCATCCCTTTGTACAAATAAACAACCATGCAGCAATTTTTAAAATTTCTTTTTCTCAAACCCCATAGTCAACGCATCAGCAAGTCTTGTCAACCCTACCTCCAAACTGTATCCCAAATCTATGCACTGCTCTCTGTTGCCTACCATCTCCCTGGTTCAAACAATCATTACTTCTCACCTGAACTGCAGTACCTTATGAGATACCCTAATTGCATCTCCTGCTTCTTTCTTATCTCTTTATAATCATTTGTGATATACTAACAAGGGTAAATGTTTAGAGAAAGTAGACTGAATCATATATTTCTACTTTGTAAAACCTTTCAATGGCTTTCCATTTCAAACTCTTTCTGCAGGTCCAATTAGATTCTTTGTGAGTTGGACCCATCCTATCTCTCAGACCTCAGCTCCTAGAAAATGATGTCACATTCACTGTGCCTGAGACCTTCTGGCTTTCTTAACACCTGGTGTTACATAACACCTGAGTTAAATGTTTAACATATATCAATTTACTGAGAATTTGTTATGTTCTGATAAAAGAAATTTTCACATATTGAGATGTAGGGGAGTTATTCTGACTTATACATGAGTTAACTCGAATTTTATGCTAACTAAAATAGTCTGTTTGTGGCCTATTATACATACATTGTAAATCTGCTTTAATTATTAAAAAAAAAGCAAAGAAACCCCATGTTAAAAATAAAGATTAAATGCCCTCTTCCTGGGACGCCAATGCTGGTCCTCCTTGGATGATAAGACTCCCTTCCCAGGTTCCAAGGCCATGCTGCATATGCTGTATGTGCACATGCTGGTCTGTTTTTTTTTTAACTTTGAAGAAATGTTTCCCTGACTTGTTTAATGTTCTTTGTTCTGACAAGATATAAAACTGTGCTGAAAACCCTGCTGGAGCAGCTTCTCAGAGTAATCTGGGAAGTGGGCTTCTGGGCTAGTTCTTAGTTTGGTTCATATAAAACTCTTTCTATTCTTATCATAGATTGTTTATTGATGATTTTCATTAACAGTTCAATATGCTGTGTTCAGTGAGATGAAGAATGAATGACAAGAAAAAGCTACTGCTTTTTGGAGACTCACAACCTAGTGCATTCACAGAACACCTAATTTTTAATGCAATTGTTCTCAAAATGTGGTCCTCAGACCAGTAGCATCAGAATCTCCAGCTACTTGTGAAAATCGTAATTCCTTAGGCTTCACTCTATACCTACTAAATCAGAAATTTGGGGGTTGGCCTACCTGTGGGTGTATTAACAGCCCTCCAGGTGATTCTGATGCATGCTAAAGTTTGGGAACCACCACCTTCTTCCCTGGTCAGCTGAATCTGCTAATTAGATCCAATTTTCTTAGCTAACTGGAAATTACTGACTGTTTAAATATGTTCCCTTTCTCCCTCCTTATCTAAGACTTCTCAGAAAGTCATAGATACTGCACAGTGGCTCAAATAGTCTAAAAAGTCTCAGTCTCTTCTCTGAATCCCTATGGAAGAGCACAGATGTTCACAAATAACTCTGCAAAGTGACTGATTACCATGCAAGAGAGGCTGTGCAGGAGAGGCGAGTCATCCCACTTAGCCTCAGCACACTGGCTGCTAGAAGGAAAAAAGGAAGAATTTTTTTTTTAAGCCCAGAGCCCAGAGGAGAGCTAGATGCTTTCTGTTTCTAAGAAAAAGCATGGCTCTTTATACAATGTAGGTAAATTGATCTCATGAAAAATAGCTCATTCTTGTAGTTTGTTCACTCTTAGTGAATAGCTGTGGAAAGGAAAAAAGTAAGAGAAAATATAATTTTTATGGCCACAAGGAACTCTACTGGAAAATTTGCTAGAATGTTGACCCAGCAAACTCTAATAATCAATATTTATCATATTGAATATATATTGCACTTCCTCTAAAGAGACTTCCATGTGCTTTATGCTGTTATGACAAGAATAGGTGTCATGATGCAACTTCCTGTCTCTTTATAACACTTACATGTCAGTAATGCTACCATCAATTTTCCAGATCATAAAGTTAGGGTGGTGTTGGGCCCGCAAACCTGATAGTTGCCCAGCCTCCAGACTGAAGAAAGAGCCCAGAGACAACAACAGAGATATGGATGGTTTATTGGACAAGGGATCTTACAAAGGGTCCTGGAGCGATACCCCACCATGGGCTCATCAGTTCCCAGGGACTAATTAAGCCCTGTAATTAAGAGGATTGGGTAGTAATGTGGGTTGAAGCAGGGACTGGCTGAGCACGGGATGTACAAGAGAATAGCCGTCTTGAATGGCCTGACTACACAGGTGGTATGCCACTCTCCTCAGTCTTATGATTTTAAGAGAAGAAAGAGGGGAAGAGGAGGGAAGAAAAGGGAGAAACTGAGGTCAAACTCTCAGCTACAGAGCCCAATAAAACTTACCTTCAAACAAAATAAAATTCAAATTAAAAATACTTCTCAATGAAGAAAATAGAACCAATCTAAGGATTTTCTTGTTCTATGTTTTTAGAGCCAGAACACATTTAAACTAAAAAGGCTACAAACAATACAACGCTAGGAAATTCAGATATAAGCGGTTTTGCTGAATTTGCAAACCAACCATTTTAAAGAATGTCTTTAAACTGTATTTATAAATTAAACTTAGCATTGAGCTAGTTTCTTATTCTATTACTTTCAATATCCATGTAATTCTGAGAAATGTGTTTCATTCCAGTTTTGAATATTTACCTGCTGTGTGTCCAAATGGTCCAGAAGAAGACACTTAGCCAGAATTACCAAACTCTGTCCCACTGATGGGCTGTCACGGACATGTTATTGCTCTTGGTGAGTTCTGTTCTTTCATGTCTAAAACATGTTTGTGATGAAGCCAAACTAATTACACAATTTCAATCCCAAATTGTTCCAAGTTTCTGGTAAATTAGAGTGTTGAGAATGTACAAGTTTTATTCATTCACTCATGGATGTTGAATGTACTGTTAATACTACATAAAATCCAGTTTAACAAGATGCATAATTATTCAACCAAAAAATAATATAATGAAAGTCCTTTGATCTACATGTAATATATAAGATATTTCAATCCTTTGGGGTAACATTTTTAAAAGTATGCATTACTATACATAGCAATTTGTGGCAAATTAACAATTATTTATAATTTCATATTTTACATCTCATTGAAATACCTTGATTCTTTGATAAAGTTACCTAAAAATGAAACATAGTACAGAAAACGCAAAATTCTAAAAGATGGAATTTCTGTAGTAAATACAATAATCTATAAAAAATAATAATCCTCAGTGAAGTCTATAAGGATTACAAAAAGAAGGAAATATAATCAAATGTTGAATGAGGAGATAATGATTTAAATAGGTATCTTGTAAAGAAAGCAAATAGAAAACCACTGTCTTAAAACAAAGAAAGAAGGATATGGGAAGGCCACTATAAAATTGTTAGGTAGTTAGACATTAGCAGCAAGGAGATGACAGCAGCAAAAAGACAAGAGGGAGTAGTCGAGTCACACCCCAACCATCTGGGAACCCTCCCCTGACCCACACCCCCAGAATGGGCGAAACTATGGTCGCGTGGGGGGCGAACTTATCCTGATAAAGAGGGGGGACAGTAACACAAGGGAACTTCCCCAGGCTGTGCATGCCTAGACCAGATAGGCATATAACCTGTAGTAAACCCAAACTCATTATACCATCATTATAATAAAATCTACATGTGGTTTTGCTCCCCCCGCCCCGTGGGCGTTTCTTAGTGAATCAAGGGTGAGAGCATGTGCAATAGTGAACTTGTCACATAGCTTGGGACTGGCAATCAAGTAATGACCTCTGTCACTCACCCCGCCGCCCTGCAAAATGCTCCTTAAAATTAACTTTAAGCCTGTACAGGAATGCTGCTTTCACTTCGCGGAAACAGCCAGCTCTGTCTCTCTCTAAGAGTGTACCTGTGCTTAAATAAACGTTGCTTTGTGCTTGCGCCTGAAGTGGTAGTCTGCAATTCTTTGCTTGCTACCTCAAGGACCAAGATTGCTGGTCCGGGTCTCCTTGGTTGAAGCTATTGTGACACAACGCACACCAACCCGGTTACAAAATCAGAAACACTGTGAATTTATTCTTTGAAAAAGAAATCTCTTCTGCAGTTCTCTCACTAAAGAACCCTGATCCAAGGTCATATTGGCTACCAACAGTATGACAGAGACAACTTTATGTGCACCCCTAACACCACTAAAAGGAAAAACAGGAGAGAAGCTGAGTTTATGTCTCACTGTAGGGAAAAGTCAAGGTAGGTCAGGACTAGCTTGAGAAGAAGCAAGGATCTTTTCACAGGTTTCAAAGGTATTGCTGAAATGGAAAAGGAGCCATATCAAACTTTCAGATGTTCGATTTCAATGAAAGAAAAAAAAAACTATAATTAAGTGTAACAAATTGAATCTGTGAAAAGGCATAAACCCCAAAGGATACTCAAAATGGAAAAATAAATGCAATGTGTTTAAGTAATTATTTATCATGCAAAAGAAATGGTACCTATAAAAATGTATAATTATATTGATTTTTAATAAGTCTGGGAGTATTTGAGTCTGTTTCTACTGTTAAGCATATTTTCACTCAAAGTAAAAACCCTTCTCTATCAATCGTTTAAAGGAATAAGAACAGGGAACTCTAAGCTGTCAACTCCTGGGAATGAACAGAGAGGACTGGTCAATATAGTAAACGCACGTACTAACCCATGGCCAGTCTGCACTAGAGGTGATACAATGACAGATGAAAAGTGGAGCTAGTGATGTGTTCCAAAATGATGGCCTACACAAATGTTCTCAAGAGGAGAGGTCATTTTGCCCCTCAGCCCTTTGTCTCCTGGAAGTAAAACCCCTAAATTATTGGTAATGAAATGTTCACTAGTCAAGCACAAGTTTTCAATTACACTAACAGTCCAGGTCAACAGGAAGGAGAAGACAGTGGGTATGTAATACAGGCTAAGTAAAATTCCTTAACACAATCATGGAAAGGGAACAGGATCTGCAAGCCTAAAGCTCAGTGGAAATGTCTAGGTTCAGAGTCCCACTGATGTAGCAGTGAAGCTGAGCTATAAGAAAGTGCCCAGTTTGAAGCACTCCTGGTGAGGTTTGGAAAATACAATTAGCTCTATATGCCAAACAAAAATCAATCAATCTTCCAGAACCTGCAACCTCAGCTTCCATGAGACAAGAATCTTTTACTTTTTCCTGGCTTGGAAGATGGTTGTATCCTAAGGAAAATGCAAAAGGTATCCGATGAAATTGCTGTAACCCAAGCAGGCATACGAAGCAGTTAGAAGATGTGTGTTCACCGAAAATGAGAAAAGAATAAAAAAGACAATTAGAAACAGATCTATATGCACTGTATTGATAATTTTGTACTAGATTAAGTGTAAGTTCATAGCTTTAAAAAAATTAAATTTAAAAAGTCTTTTGTCTGCTTATTTAAGTGACTAAAGCAATTAGATCTCATAGTATACTTAACAATTTTAATTACATGTTTGGGAAATCTGATTAAATAAATGTCATAATGGTTAAATAACTGGAAAATTTTCCTTTTTTCAACTTATAATACATTAGTTTTTTAAGTATTCAGAATAATATTATTTAATTGATATACAATATTAAAACATTGAGCACTAAATAAATTACAAATAGTTTTAAACGTGTCTCTGCATGTACAAGAGCTTATTGGGTATTAAAGTTAATAAGAACAAAACCTACTGAGTACTTGTATGTGCTGGTACTGTTTCCAATGCCGTACCACATTTTCTCTCGCAGTGTATCCTGACCTCTGCACTATGAGTTTTATTCTGTTGTGTTCTATAGATGAGGACCCTCCAGCACAAAGAGATGAGTAACTTGTTCTGGGTTACAAATTATGCAACCCCAGACATGGTAATTTCACCTGTTCCCAATCTTAACTGCTATGATGGGGCACCCCCAATCACACCCACACGTACTGAGCAGCCCTGAGTATGATTTCTTCTCAGTAGTGCTGAATGTGTACATGCGAACCTTGGTCAGTCTACATCAAGACAGAGCATTTACACAAGTGGCAAATGGGCCTCATAGTAAGATGCTCTTAGTATCTCCTGCCTCTGCTCTGCTGACTGCAGCGAAGCAAGACTTCACTTGAAATTCAAATCTTTGGGAGGAAGGCTCTGAAGAAAATGTTTGCCTAGCCCCATAATTCATATTTTGAATGACAGTAATAATGTATGAAATAAACATTTTTGAGTTCAAAATCATTTCAACACATTGAAAAATGTTTCTACCTTCATTCAAAATACCAAGAAATACAGAGACATAGGTATTTCTAAATCGTTTAATGTTCTTTCCAGAGTTCCGCTCCCTTCATTTAATTGTACTTTTCTACTTGCAAACAAGGTGAAAAGGGATATGCAATGAGTCAAGACTACAATTCTGGAAAGGACCAGTTTTGCCCTGCTTTTCGGCATCATCCAAGAGCGCAAGTTTCCATATTATTGTTACAGTCCCTTTGTGTTTAATAATCAGCTGTGTCCAAACTCCCTTATGACAGCAATAACGATGTGTCTTCCCAGGCAAGAAGTCATTCTTTCTGTTGGGCTCTGCTCTCATCAGAGGGCACTAGAGCTCCCCCTTCCCGTCTCCTGACTATTTTAAATGAGGTTTCTCTTCGTTAACTTTTATGCTTATCATCAACTCAAACCCAATTTAATTCTCTCATTTCTTTCAACTTTCCTTTTACCAGTAATCCTAACTCTTTCTATATCAGTCAACAGTCTTGCTTTCATCCTGCCTGTGACATACAGCACTTAAACTCTTTGAGCCTGATCTTATTGAATTGGAAAATCCTGCCACGTACAAGCTTCTTAGAAACTTGGGATAGTCAGCTCTTCTTGGATAAACTATTTGCCACTCCTCTCTTCATAACCTCCCATGGTTTATAAGTTTATACGAGAGAACATCCATGTTTCTGCATCTGCTACTCAAAGTAGGCTAACCACAACCTAAATTGACAGTGGGAAGACTGTGCAGGGTTCGGACTTGGGCTCTGAAGAATGACTACCTCATCTTAGATCTCAGCTAGTGTTGTGAACTTGAGAACATTGCTTCACTCCTCTCTGACAACACTTCATGCCTTTAAATAATCATATTCTAATCATTCTTCAAAATTTCCTCCCCCTTGAAGCCTTGTCTACATTACAGAGGATGAATTCTTCCTCCTCTGAAATCATTTAAGAGGTAAATGTATTTTCTGTGTCACTCAGGTGGATTTTAACAGATTATCCATTCTGTTGGTAATAGTTAAGAAAAGGCAGTCTGTCTCTCTAGACGGAATCGAAGCTTCTTGAGGACAGGAAGCAGTCTTTTCTGTGTTTTATACATAACTATTGGCTAGTTTATTGAAGTTCAGCAACAAGCTATAAATACAGAAAGGATGTTTACTTGTAAACAGGGGATGTATTTCTGACATCAGTTGTGTCAACTTCATCCTTTATATTTTTTTCCACATTTGTTAAATTTATTAAGATATGCAGGGGTGAATAACAGCTACTTTTCTTTGTGAGATTATGTTTCTAAATTTTTTTTTTCATAAAATTAGCTACAGCTACAAGCATAACTATGACCTTTGCCTACATATAGTCTAGAAAGTATGCAGCTAACTCACTTCCTGATTTAAAGCCAACATTAGTGTCAATACCAGTAAAAATATGTGTGCTTGCATGCACACACACAATCAGAACTAGCTTGTAAACAGCAATTAGTTTTGAACAACCTTCTGTTTTATTCCAAGGGTATTCCTTTTGGCACTTCCTGCATCTGATCACTAATTGGCTTCAATTGAAAAAGTATCTTTTAAATGTGGAAAAAGGGCTTCCCTGGTGGCGCAATGGTTGAGAGTCCGCCTGCCCATGCAGGGGACACGGGTTCATGTCCCGGTCCGGGAAGATCCCACATGCTGTGGAGCGGCTAGGTCTGTGAGCCATGGCCACCGAGCCTGCGCGTCTGGAGCCTGTGCTCTGCAACGGGAGAGGCTACAACAGTGAGAGGCCTGCGTACCGCAAAAGAAAAAAAAGTGGGAAAAAATATAACTATTGACCATATTATCATTTTTTGTCTCTCACAATATTATGCTCTCAAGTAAGAGTTAAATATTTATTATGCACTTCTTTTAGTGCTCTGCAGGTTTATCTTACCAGGTTATAAAAATGAAAATATTATTTGAAGCAGTGAGGAATGTGCTGACAATTGGATACACTTGAATGTCAAATATTAATATTCTGAATAATTATCTTAGGTTATTTTAGTATATTTTGCCAGGTTGCACTTCTTTGGAGATAGTTCTATGGGAATTAATTTCAAAGCTATACAGGCAGCTAGATCTATGAAGTCCTTAAATCTAGTAAATCACAAAAGATAAATTATATTTCATGGAACTTAATGACTTTCAATCAGCTTTTGTTATTTCCTGAGAGTGTCTAAAGAATGTTGCAAAATAAGTTGTGTATTAATAATAGTAGTCAATACTTAGGTAGGGTCTGCTCTGCAGTAGGCATTGTTCTAAGAGTAGGCATCGTTCTAAATCTATGTATTAACATAGTTAATAGTCAATATTATGTTTCCTGTGTTACAAATAAACAAATTAAATAACATGGCCAAGATGATAGTGCTATTTGTAGTGCCCCAATTTTATTATTTCATATATTTAATGAATATTTAGGAACACTGACCATGTATGTGTCACTTGACATATTTTTACATATTTTTCCTTTTGACTTGATTCTCTTGATTATTTTTTTTCTTTTCTGTTTACATTGTATTTATACTGTATATATTGTGGAAGCTGTAAAAATTTTGGAATGCAACACATGTATATGTAAACACACACATGCATATGCATTCACTAAACAAAACACTCCTAAGGCTGATTTTGAAATGCAGACAATTTATGTGGCTTACTACCCACTTTTCCCCCACGGCCAAAATGCTACAGCATTATCATCTCCTCAGCATCCCTGCCATCACACACTTATGTATTTGTTCATTGTGTGTCTGCAATGTCCTTCCTTCTCTATTTATTTGAATCCTATCCTTAAAGTCCCATCTTCTCCATGAAGTCTACTCAAATATTTCAACCCCTTTATTCTCTCTCCTCTGAAATCCTACACTTACCATTATTACATGGCCACTGCAGGGGTCATGATATGTACTTCTAAATTCCATAAGACACTTAACACTAAAAGACCTCACAATGAATACCACTTAAATGTTTGCTTGATCAATAAGCACAGTTATTCTTCTATTTTCTCATATTTCCTTTTCATGTAAATTATTAATTATTAATAAGTATTATAAATTATTATTATATAAGTTATTAGTAGTGAAGAGTAATCAGAGAGAAAAGACCATGTCCCAGGTCTATGGTCAATAAGATTAGCATACTCTTATTTTCTTCTTCCAAGGACACCAAATTAACATAATTATTTGTTAAAAGATATTCAGCCAAAATATATACTGAGTTGGTAAAATATTTTACTAATGTTATATATATTATTTCCTCTACATATACACAACAGGTTTTTTAAATATGGATTTTACTTTTTAAGAAAATGTTTTCCCAAATTGCACCTTTACAGAGGTGTAATTGCTTTTGTCCTAGGTGAGTCATCTTTATATAATGATTCATAATCTATTGTTACAGAGTCCCTTAAAATCAGAATCTCTTTTATAAGAACAATTTTGAGGGGTGAAAACACTTTTGTGCATTTCACATCAATTTTAAGTAACTTCAAAGTGGTTATTGAGATATGTAGGTTTGGCCTCATCCTTAGAGATGGAAAGATCAAAGGAAAACAAAACAAACTTTTGTGCTAATGGTCCTGCCAAGTATTTAACTGTTGCAACACCATAGGATCTTAACATAAATGGGTTCTGAAGATGTCCCTTTACAGGAAAATACTCTAGAACCTACCAGAAAGGGAAGAGTTGAGGATCCTAACATGAAGAATCCAGCAATAACCAAACATTTTCCTATGTAAAATAGTGTCCAGAGCTACTGCTCCTCTGTTTGAACTAGTGATAGAACCATGTCATTTATGTTTCCATTCCAATCTTGAGCTGCATGGTATATAAAGCAGGGGTTGGCAAACTTAGGTTTATGGGCCAAATTCCTTCCTCCCCCCACCTGTTTTTGTAAACACAGTTTCATTTTATTAGAACACAGACACATCCATTCATTTTCATATTGTCTACGCCTACTATCAGGATATAGCAGCAGAGCTGAATAGTTGCAACAAACACCATACGGACCACAACATCTAAATTTTTTTCTATCTGGTCCTTTATAGAAAAGGTTTGCACAACTTTAAAGGATATTATGTAAAATTCTAATCTTAGGTTGACCTGAAGAATATGTGCCATCTTTATCCTTATCAATAGATTTGAAGAATCAGTGAAAAGGATGATGTACTGAAAATACACATTTGTAATGTGTTAACCAGAAAGTCTTATCAAGTACATGTAGCCGCTGTTGTAATTTCCACTATTATTACTATTGGTGAACGTTATTGAACATTTATGATATGCCAAGCACCTTGTATGTAGTATCTTATTTACACCACACAAAGAACCTTGCGAAGTAGGTACTATTATAATCTCAATTTTTGAAATGATAAAATTGAAGAGTAATTTGCTCAAAGTTACATACTTAGGAATAGGTAGGGCAAGAGTTGGAAACATCTCTTCAACTCTACAACTCATATTTTAAACAACTGTGTTCACTGAACACCACCAGGGACTAGTGAGAAAAATAAAGGAAAATAGTAGACCCAGCCTCTGCCCACCCCTGCAGCAAGCTTCTAAGCATGTTACAGCAAAATATACACATCATAAACATCTATAAAGTGTTTGTGGTGGGTGCTGTCCTCAGCACTTTACACGTATTATCTCATTTAATCTCCAAAACAGTCTTTTGATCTGAGTTCTGTTATACACCACTTTCTACAGATGAAGCAGGAAGTTTAGGTCATCAGTTAAGACCACACAGTTAGAGTAACTGCAGGGTGGTTGCTTAATCACACTACATAGGTCCACCCAACATTCAACAAGCAAAATGCACACAGTTGAAGCTTTCAGACAATGCTTAAGTTCCTTACTCTTAAATCTGACCAGATATCCAGGAAATAGACATTTAAGGAAATATTGTAACAAGAAAATATAAAGGAAAAAATCAAAGAGACTGAAGAAAGCTTTAAAAATACCTACAAATGGGGACTTCCCTGGTGATCCAGTGGAAGAATCCACCTTCCAATGCAGGGGACACAGGTTCGATCCCTGGTTGTGGAACTAAGATCCCACATGCCAAGGGACAACCGAGCCCCCACGCCACAACTAGAGAGAAGCCCTTGTGCCACAAAGAAAGATCCCACGTGCTGCAACTAAGACCCGACACAGCCAAAACTAAATAAATAAATATTTTTTTAAAAACCCTACAAATGCCATATTTGGGAAAATAAGAAAAGATGTTTTATCTATGAAACACAAATAAGATGCTAGTGTTTAGAAGGAGGGACAGTAAAAGCACAAGAGATAGGTTTTAGAAAATAAAAATATGAGAGCACAACATATACAATAGAAGGAGAGAAAATAAACAGCAATAACAAAAATGAAGTCATGACAATGATAGAAAATGGTAATAGTAAGAGACGATTTTAAAACTCAACATGGATTAGACATGCCAGAAATTATCAAGTAAATAATTTAAGACAATTTTTTAGAACTTAAGGATATGAGTTTCCAAAGTGAACAGGGCCCACTGGTGGCCAGCACATTGAATACAAAAATATAAATAAACATTACTACAATTAACAAAATCAGGCACACAGAGAACTCAAACACTTTCAGAGAGAGGAAAAAATGAGTTTATACTTAAGATACTTTATACCAGAACAGCTTATGACTTCAGAAGCTTGAAGAAAATGGAGCAAAGTGTTCTTTATTTTATGCAGGAATTGTAAATTCTGTGGGTGTGCTACAGCTTTCTGCTAGGATTTTCATATTGTCAGTTTCTCTTTGTGTATCTACCGATTCTGCCTTGGCTATTTTGATCCTATTTTCTTTGCTATATAACATCTTATCTGTAGTTTCTTAGTGGTTTATTGTACCCTTTTTCCAATATGTACTCTTTTGTCCTGTTTTAATCTTGTACATTGAATTCTTCTTTGATATTAGTAAGGTCACCTCTATTCTGCATATTTGTACATTTACCGTTTAGAGCTTTTGCCGTGTCATGATTTTCAACAGTCTGGTTATTTCATTTTAGAAATGTGTTTTATAAATACTGAAGATACTTAAATGTATTTGACCATATATTTTTCTATCAGTATCAATAATTAAAGTGCCCACAATCTTTCACACACTCTCTCCAAGTTTTTCGATGAAAATGATGAGAACTTTAATTTCATAATAAAGAGTTCCTGTTACCTTCTATTAAAGAAAATAAGCAACGTTTGAAAATTTTTCATCACGTGAGAAAAAGATCCCATAATTGGTTTCAAATAATAATTCTGGAATTTATGAGGATACATTGTACGTTTGGGAACTGTGTGTTGGTGGTAATTCTTGCTAAGGAGCTATTATAATTGTTTAAGGGAGAGATGATAATTGCTCAGTCTAAGGCAGTTAAAGGTTGAGAGATGACTAATTAGATTCAATAGGCCCAAGGAAGTAGAGATGAGAGGTTGTCCAGGATCTTGGGGTCTTGATTTTGAGTAACTGGGGGGATGATAATGACACTAATTATCACAAGAAGTGAAAGAGAAAAAGAAAGAGAAGGTTTTTCTGTATATCGATTTGAAGTGTCTCAGGAACCAGAACTCTACCTTAGAGTTGCAAATAGAGGCTAGTAATGAGTTAGTCAATGATATGTCAATTACATTTCAATTTAAAAAGATGTAAGAATATGCCTATAGAACAATGTTATTATTTGTGTATCAGTAAATGTCATTATTTCTGATCTTTTATTTTGTTGGACTTCCCTTTTACACATTTTTGAAATGAGGGACACTAAAGCTTTTATGATACTCCATTGATACCAAAAATAAAATGTTTTTTTTCCTGAACTGCCACTGATGTAATTATTTTCTACCCTCCCAAAATTCTTGTGTTCAAATTCTAGCTCTGATCTGATTTTAATTTAGCATGGCTGAAAAAAATAACCAAAAATTTCTGTGTGTGAAAACTATATCTCTAAATATTGTATATCTCAAAAATCTTGATGGCAACAAGGAAGAATTTTCTTCGCATTCAACTAAAAATTAGCATCAGAAATATTGGTGACTTGTGGTCTGACAGGGAAAGAAAAAAGGATCAATAGGTAAAGAAGATATATTTTCTAAACCCTTCAGCCATCCTCTGACTAGTGTACCTGGGAGGGCACCTCTGTCTTTGGTGTGGGATCCTCTCTTCAACAATCAGTTTTTCAGGAATCTGTCTGGGACTTTTCCTGCTCAGCTCCCAGGATGGACTCTCTCGGGCTGGACTTGCCCTTGGCTTTCTGCTGCCCACAGTGACCATGGCTATTGGTTCATAGTTGGGCACACAAACTAGTCAGGACAGCCCAAGCAGACCTCAGGGATTACAGGAAGCTGGGGGAAAGGATGCTCTTTTTCCATGAGACATGGAAGTGTGAGTTTATGACTAGACTTGCTGCAATAAGGCAGAGCCCCTTTGAGAAAAGAACCAATCCAGAAAGAGAAGAACTGAGAACTCAAAGACAGGAACCAGACCTTGGAGGCATTACTTGAATCTTTGCCTTAAGTTCCACCTAAAGCCAGTCTTCCTCAATTTCTCACTTTATCTAGGCCACACAAATCATCTTATTTAAGTTAGATTGAGTTGTGTTTTCTGTCACTTAAAACTAAAATTCAGTAATGGGTATATATTGATTTGACATAATCTTGAAATGTATTTAAAAATATCTTATGTATTTCAAAAATATATGACACAAGATATTACAATGCTGTTCTCCTAAATAGTAGGCAATACGTCTTCTCATCTAGTGAATGGAAAACTATGTATTAATAAATGTAAAATAAAATTAGCAAGTTCTATCCAAGCACACAGAGAAGTAGGAGCTTAGCAACCTGGACTAGGGTGGAGAACGGGCACCTGAGTGGGACACAGGGGGAAGGGGTTGGCATGGGCTTCAGGGCACAGAACCAAGGGGAAACCTGGACCAATTAGACAGTCCAACAGAAGCATCAAGTCACAGAGGCAAGTTATTAAGTCAGAAGAGAAGCAAGAGGCCAAAGACCATGAGGTCTCCCAGACCACTGAAGAAGGTTTAAAACTTGTGTTCAAAAGGCCAGACTTAAAGGGGGCGCCTGATGACTTGGGGATGAGCTGCATGCTTTTAATAGGTCACTTCTGGAGTCAACACAGGAGGAGAGGGTATTATGAAGGCACTGAAGAACAGGAATACACTTGACAAAATAAAATATTCAGTTATGTATCCAGAACAAGAACAAAACCCAGAATTCAGTAGACCTTCAAATCCCCAAGGCAACATTACTTTGAAAGTAGGAATATCTTCATGTAGGAAAACACTCCCTATTGATGAAGTGGTAATTCTCTGTGACCTGCCACTGAATCCCTGAAAGTAATCAAAGTACAAGAGGAAAATTGCATTTCTCTGCTTCTCTCCCACTCAACTCCTCCCACCTAACAGAGAGTGTGTTATGAATTGACCACTTCACAATAAAACATAAAGATGACCTCAACTTCCTGTAAACATACGTGAGATTAAGGAAAGAGGTGAATATGTTAAAAGTATCTCTAATCATTAGAGAAATACAAATCCAAACTGTAATGAGGTATCACCTCACAATGGTCAGAATGGTATGATCAAAAAGTCTACAAATAATAACTGCTGGAGAGGGTGTGGAGAAAAGGGAACCCTACACTTCTGGTGGGAATGTAAATTGGTGAAGCCAATATGGAGAACAGTATGGAGGTTCCTTAAAAAACTAAAAATAGAGCTACCATATGATCCCACTCATGGGCATATATCTGGAAAAGACAAAAACTCTAATTTGAAAAGATACATGTACCCCAATGTTCATAGCAGCACTAGTTACAATAGCCAAGACATGGAAGCAATCTAAATGTCCATTGACAGATGAATGGGTAAAGAAAATGTGGTACATATATACAATGGAATATTATCCAGCCATAAAAAAGAATGAAATAATGCCATTTGCAGCAACATGGATGGACCTAACAATTATCATACTAAGTGAAATAAGTCAGACAGAGAAAGACAAATACCATATGATATCACTTCTATGTGGAATTTAAAAAAATGATACAAATGAACTTATTTACAAAACAGAAACAGACACAGAGACAGAAAACTAATTTGTGGTTACCAAAGGGGAAAGTGGTGGGAGGGATAAATTAGGAAGTTGGGATTAACAAATACATGCTACTGTATATACAATAGATAAACAACAAGGTCCTACTGTATAGCACAGGGAACTATCGTGTGATAAGTCATAATGGAAAAGAATCCGAAAAAGAATATTTATATATATATATATGTATAACTGAATCACTTTGCTGTACACCTGAAAGTAACACAACATTGTAAATCAACTATACTTCAAAAAAAAAAATAGGCCAATAATTTTTTTAAAGTATTGGTTACATAGAGAGAACTTGGAGAGTCCACTTGTTCCACAGCTACACGTCAAAAGCTAGACTCAGACAGAATTATGAGATGTTGTTCTCAAAGGGCATCCTGGATAGCATCACCTTAGGAACTTGTTAGGTGGAACTACTGAATCCAAAACTCCAGGGAGGGGGCTCAGCATGCTGTGGTTTAGCAAGCCCCCCAGGGGATTCAGATTTACAAGCAAGTTTATGACCTGCTGCCTTAGCCCAGCCACATCTCAGCTGGAGTCACTGAGCCTTTCCTCTGACGGCTCAACCATAACCATTTTCTGAACACATATCTCATAAGAGAAGACAGAGGAAAGCGTCTTGCTGTGATGGCAAATGTCCTCAAGCATTTACAAATGAAAAAAAAGAAACATTAACAAATTTAAAAAAAAAAAGAAGAAAAAGAAAAAGATGGATGGGGATCTTACTAAGGAAAGAAAAAGTTAAGTTTTTTCCCCCTGGAGAATATTTTTTCTTCATGGAAAACAAATGTTTCCGACAACCAGCCACAAAAACATTTGGCAATGTGGTTGCTACATAAATGCCTATATTGGGTAAAGATTCAAACGTGCATTTGTTAACATTTTTGTTTTTAATTTTAGGCAGAAATATATTTGAAGCATGTATTGGTGATTTACACTAGAACATGAATACTAACAACACAATGCTAATCATAGAATCTTCTTATTGGGAAGGATATTAATGATCATGGATTCTAATTTCTTAGCCACTGCAGAAACCCCTTTTCCACAATCCAGAGTAAGCAATCCTCAAGGCTCTGGTTGAATATTTATAGTGAGAAGAGACACCGTTGAGTCAGACTAACCATCAGGTCTTTTGAGTATAACTAATAATCAGAATTTTTTTAATGTTTGCTGATAAAACTACCTTGATTTATCATTTTGTCAGCAATAACTCTTTTTGAGGCACCTCTCAGAGCCTGGTCACAAGTGGAATTTCTTCAAGATGGTATTAAAACAAGGGTCCTGTTTGTATATCTCCCATTGCTATGATTCATTGTACTTTCACATAATTTAGCCACAAACGGTCACAACTTTTGGATGCATATGTGGCTGCTTGAGGGTTGCTGGTATTTTGGAAGCTCTAATAAGCGTCCTGACACTAGCATTCTTTCCTGAAACCTTATTTTAGTGTAGTTGTCACCATTAAATGCATCATATTAGTCATATGTGAAATTTCCAGAAAAATAAAGAAATTTCCCCATTAGTAACAACATTAAAAAGAAGTATAATGCAGACTAACACCCTGAAATGAGCAGGCCTCTTATAAAAAGACTTTAGTATACAGAGCTGATCTTGGGGCAAGAGGTGGACCAATTTGCTTAAGCATTTTGTAAGTAAAAGGTCCAAGACCTTGAGTCGGCTCCCTAAGATTCAATATCAGTGAGAGCTAAGTGAGTGAATTCATTCATTCATTCATTTATTCATTCATCCATCTATCAAGGACCAAGCACAGACCTAGATGCTAGGGGCACAGCAGTAAACAAGGTTCCTGCCCTTGGCTCCTGGCCAAGCCTACCGGCAGAGAAGGACTCCAAGAATATACTTGAATGGCAGCAAGTCTGATGCTTTAAGGACCAAAGTACACAAGAGACAAGATGATTTTAGTACACCAGCTTCCTTGGCATAGTGACAGTTTTGTGGAGCAATAATGAAGCACGGGAGTATGAATAAGAGTTTTAATTTTGGTACTCACTGTGGAACAGCACTCTGGTGCTTGCAGGGGCCGGGACCAGCAGGAATATCCCTGCTGCAATGGAGAAACATAACCTCACACAGAATGCCATTGACCAGCTTCCATGCTGTTTGAGAGGAAGGAATTGATGGCAACAATGGATCAATTATTTTACTGTTTGCTTAGTGTCTGGAATACTAGTAACCTCCTTTTGAACAGAATAAGCTTCTGGATTTTTTGTACAATGGGTGTATGTGGGCAGATGTCTTAAGAGAGAGAATTAATGGATATACTGCTACTAAATAAGCCAAGGACTAATTGAAAATAATTTAAGTGGTTATATATTTATAAAAGTAGGTGAATTGGTAAGGTTGATCATGGAGGTTACTGCTACAACATCAATGCCTGCCCTGTACATTGCTGTGCTATGAGCTATGTATACGTTATATCTGACCCTCCCAGTAATTCTGCATGATAGGTCACACTTCCCTTTATTTAATAACTGTACAACATCACACAGTTATCTAATAGAAACTTATTATAAACCACTGTTGGTATAGCTTAACAGTTCTGGGCTTCCTCTTATTAAACCAAGGGATTTACATTGCACATAGTGCAGCCATAATAAATAGAAGCTACCCAAAAGAAATCAAGGACTTTTTTCAATGACTTGGGTCTTCATTGTGAAAACTATTAATATTATAGCAGCATAGAATTACCTTATGGAGTTCACATATTCATAGAGAGTTGAAGTTGTTTATTTGATGGGCAGATTTAGCCCTGTCCTCTCAAAAATAATTTTTTCTCTTTCTGTGTCGGAACCAAGAATCCACAGGAAGCTGAATGGACCAGTTGACCCACCATTTGCCTAATGACCTTCTTTGGTTATACGACATTCTGCATTTCTTCTTGTCAATGTTCACTGCTCTCTGGAGAAGGAATCCAGTTTTTCCTTAGTATATTTGATGCATAGATCCTGGACTTTTGGAGCACACATATGAAATTATGAAGTAGGGAAAGCTTGGAATGTTAGAAGTAAGTCTGCTCATGCCTTGGAATATGATTGTTTATAGTAATGGCAAATAACACAGAAAGGGGATCGTATATAAAATTATGTGAGAAAGATCATTTCCTTGAATTAATCTTGAAACAGAGTAGAATCTTTTCTTATGGAATAACTCTACATCATTAATATATTAAGGCCCAAAACTCTAGAATTTAGAGGCATCTCTGCATTCACTTCCTACACCAGGGGCCTAAATGGTCATGACTCTAGAGAGGATCCTGGTATAAGTTAAAAAACAAAACACAAACAAAAAACTCTCCAACTTTTGTGTTAGACTATTTTTGAATACGTGTAACTCAATTTTGCTTTGAGATCTCTCTTTTATCAATATCATAAGACATTTCTGCATCTGTCTGTGTGCTCTTCTTGCCTAAGTGTCTTGTCTCAATCCACCCTCACTTCCACCAGATACACCAACAACTCTATTAAATGTAGGACTCTAATTCAAGACATTCTAGACAAAATTCTCAAGTAGCTCCATCTTTTCTCTGCAAAATAAACTTAATGGGCTTGGGCTGTATGACAGCTTTTTTTTTTTCATCTACTTCTAAGAACACAAAATGACAGTGGCTGAGACTTTTCTGAATTCCGACCATCGTTTAGATGACAGGTTACCATACGGTGGACTATAACACTTCCCATCAAGACTATTCCAGTAAAAACACTGTAAAAACAGGATTAGTAGACTAGACCATGCAGAGATCAAACATGTATGTCCTTATATGCAAGCCATATTTCTATAAATTCTGAGAAGACTGAGACCAGTTGAAATCATTGAAATATATTACCTTAGGATATTAGGAGGCTTCAATCTGAATTTTACAAAAAAATTATTTAAGAAGTATAATTTAAATAATATATTTATATGCAATGACACTAATTCTTCTATAATGTATTGATGGAATATTTTTTTTTCCTTGTATATTTATGGAAAACCTAGTGTGTTTTAGGCATTGTTTGTGGTTCTGAGGAAATAGAACAAATAAGAAAGACCATGTTCTTTATCTCAAGAAATTTATATTCTTGTAGGAAGAAAATCTAATTAAAATAAATGAACTTAAAACTTTAGATGGTGATAAGGTCTACAAAGGAAATGAAAATGGGTAACCATATAGGGAGGGGCCAGACTGGGAGGAAGATCTTAGTATGAAATAGAGTTGTCAGGGTGGCTTCTCTGAGGAACTATAGCTCAGACCTGATTCCATTTTAAACTCTAAACATTTAACTAGAACTTGATGTGAACTTAAAAACATTTTGATAAAAGAAAGGCTTAGAAAAAACAAAGTAAACAAAAGACAGCTGCAAAACTTGAAGGGAATAAAGGGAATTTAAAAGACACATTTATGTTAAGTAACAGTGAAAGTTTGGGATGTGTTTTTTAAAGCAGACTTCATTGTATTGATAAACGTCCCCTGGACGTGATTGGGAGCTCTAGTGAGTACGTTATTACAGGAAGATACACTCTGTGCACTTACAATGATGGAAGGAAGAGAAACACCAGAAGTCATTAAAAATCACCTATCTATATTTTTGGCCAGGATGACCCATATTTTCTGTTCAAAACGCCTGCACATAGGAAAATAGGATTTGTCATGCTGGATTAGAGCACTGCTCTATTACATGTGAAAGGCTGATTCCAGCAAGAGTCAAGTAGTTCTTGCATCAGACGCAAGCAAAAATTTCCAAAACAGGTTGTCAGACTTGCTGTGCTTTCAACAGCAGCTGAAAGTCCATCTGGAGCTACACTTCACTGACTCCCATTTTAGATGGAAGATATTTTATTCGAGAACTTTAAAAGTTGCTAAGAAAGTAGATCTTAAAAGCTCTCATCACAAAAAAAGAATTTTGTAACTATGTATGGTGACAGACGTTAACTAGACTTATTGTGGTGATCATTTCACAATGTATACAATTATTGAATCATTATGCTGTACACATGAAGCTAATATAATGTTATATGTCAATTATACCTCAATAAAAATACATTTAAGCACCTTATTTTATGAGGATCTGTGTACAGGATGAGAGAGCGCGTGGACCTAAATGAGCCATGGGTCAAAGATGATAAAACAAAGGAAATTAAAAATGATTTCAAACCAAATGAAAATTAAAACTCCACAGAACGCAAGCGATAGGATGTATTGATAGGTGTTTAGAAAAATATATATATAGCACTAAATGCTTTTATACGAAAACAACAGAGTTCTAAAATCACAGATTATGCTTCTACATTAAGAAGATAGAAAAGTGTAAAATTAAATCCAAAATATGTAGAAGGAAGGAAATAAAGATAAGAGTGAAAGTAAATTACATAGAAAATGACAACAACATAGAAAAATCAATAAAATATAAATGTTTTTTAAACATTTAAAATTTATAAACCTGCATAGATTTATCATAAAAAATATAGGCATAATATCAAGAATGAATGAAGCCACATGGCTATGGGAGCTGAAAAAATGAATAATGAGGAAATATTACAAGGATAATAAGGAAATATTATGAGCTACTTTATACCAATAAAATTGACAACTTAAAAGAAATGAACAAATCCTTAGAAAGACACAAATTTCTGAAACTGATCCCAAAAGAAACAGAACATCTGAATACCCCTATATAACTACCTAATACCAAAACCAGATGAAGACATTAGAAGACAAAATAATCACAAACCAGTATGCCTTATTAATCCTCTTTACTGTTATTATGCCCATTTTACTAAGGAAACTATGGCTTAGAGACCACAGAGCTAGTAAGTGGCAGAGTGGTGGCTAGAACCCAAGCATCCATACTTTTCATTACTAAACACATGCCTACAAGGAATTGCCCACATTTTCTACCAGAAGCTGTGATTTCTAGTCCCTGTCAGATTCCAGACCTGACCACCTGTAAAATTACTACTTGAACAAATATTGGCACCTTGATACACTTTGTAGGATAATTGTTATGATTGGATATAGGCATGCTTACGGTTCCCTGAAAAACCCAGAAGTCTTACCATAAATACATATTTAATTGCAGTTACAGATTCTAGCATCCCTTATTTTGATTACCAGTTTTTAAAGGCATTGGAAGATTAAAAGCTTCACATTCAAAAAATGCAAGTATTTTAACAATCCTTGGCAAGAATAATAGAAACCAGACTTGGAGAAAAATTTAGAGAGCAACTAGCTTATCCACTCTATTTAATAATCCCCTGAGGCAATTCTGCTCTAACATTTAAAGCAGGTAGCTTTGTTTCATCACTGTCGATTCTGAAATTTTAATGAGTCACAGTTTTAATCAAAAAGTGAAGGTTATCTGAACTGTTAGCTTTATCCCATGTCTTGAATATACCGACATGTTTCTTACCACCTGGTCTGTACACATGAACAGTGAAGAAATGAAGATCACCTTAAAACTGTCAAGGAAATATAATTCATAACATTTTCCATGCCTGTTACATGATCTGATACTCAGCTCTGTGAATTTACCAGATTGGTTACAGTTTGCTCCATTTTACAGAAGAATAAACAGAGACCCAGAGATATTAAATGACTTGTTTGTCCAGGATCACATAACCAAGAAGAAGCAAAAAATATGGCAGAACTCAGTCTTTTTAACGTTAAAATTCTTATTCAGCAATGTATACTTTTTGTCTCAACTTGATGTAAAAATGTCTCATGTTTCTTTTCCAATAAATAAACTATTCTGGGTATGGTTGCAGAAGGCTCATAATTTACATCTCAAACACTGAACATGAAATAAGGCATCAACTGAGGAAGGTTATCATGTTAACTGACACTTCCTCAGAATCCATGACAGAGTCAGCATTAACTCTTATATCTAAGCAGTCAGTGAAAGCGTAAATTTCTGGTCACTGTTCTTATGTTTAGAAAATGTCTGGTGTAAGATAATGCTTGTTACATTGCTGCACTTCTGACTTTTAAGGTTAAGTATTATGAACCAACTTTTGAATTTGAGTTATGAGTAACAGGTTACATACTTTCTAACTGCCATGAACACTAAAGGTACAGATGTATAATTTTATTGTTTGTAAAGACATCAACATACACTAAGAGTATACATATAGGCAAAGAAGTAACCCTTTTTCTACAAAAGAAGAACTATGAAGTGGAAATATCTCTGCAATATCTAGATGCATGGAGAAAATAGTATTAGTATTTTCTACCTAAAATTAACAGCTTTTACAAAAGTCCTAAACAAAAATTAGGCTAAGTGAAATAAGCCAGACACAAAAGGACAAATATTGCATAATTACACTGACATGAAATATCTAGGTAGATTCATACAGACAGAAGTAGATTAGAGGTTGCCAAGGGTTGAGGGTGTGGGTAGGGAATGGGGAGTTATTGCTTATGGTCAACAGAGTTTCTGTTTGGGGTGATGAAGACATTTAAAAAATAGATAATGGTGAGAGTTTACAACATTGTGAATGTACTTAATGCCAATAAATTGTGTACTGAAAAGTGAAAAAAAAAGATGTCCTGAGTAAATTACAAAACAATCTTCTAAAAGATAACATAACACAAGTTGGCTAGATGTACTCCATTTTTTGATACCCCACTCAGCATTTTTTTTGTTTTTTTAATATTCCTGGAAGCAAGCTAGGAGAACCTATCTGGTTGCAGCTGAATCTCAGAAATAACCAATCAGGCAAAAGGAGCCTTTCTATGCAAATCCAACCTATTCCAGACACATGAAACATTGATCACTGCTGTAGCGTTTAAATGAGTAGTTTAAAAACTATAAAAGTGTATTTATTAACTTGATTTAACAATTCATTATTTAATTATTAAAACAATAATAACCCATTCATTCAAGTAGTAAATATTTTTGAGGGTTATTATATGGAAGGCACCATAAGAGAATCAAAGAAGTATAGGACATTTATCTTAGCCTCAAAAGAGTTTACAAAAGGAGAAGAGATTTGTCAATTTACGTCAGTTACCATAACATAAGATAGGATATGATTAGAGGTGATGTACAGCAGAGGGAGGGGCCCCTTGATCAATGGTGAGCAGGGCAGGCTTGCTGAGCGACTTTGACATTGCATCTTTTAGGATAAGCAGATTTCATTAGACAAAAATAGAAGGGAATCCAGAAAATGACATTTTAAAAAAAGGTTTTCCTGAAAAAGGTGGAATAGCAATAAGGCATTTTTGAAGAATAGACAGCATAATAATTTCCTGGACCATTATTCATAATGTAATAAATATACTATATAATATATAATAATAAAATCATGCAATGATTTGTTAAATGTATGATTTACCTTAAAACATAATGATTTTTTGGCAGATTTTACTAATTTAAACTCATGTCGTGACCCAACTTTTTTACAAGCAGGGCATTAAATCTGTACCTGAAAAATGTAATTATAATTTTAATTACAAAGTCTTACTCAAATAGTATGTGGTTCACTACTGATGCTGTGTATATAAGCAGTCAGATGTGTCAAGTCACTGTCTTTCTACTACTGCTGCATCCCTGACAGACCTACAAAGTGTCTTCAAACTGTGAAAGCTTCCAATTTCCTCATAAATGTGCTCAAATTAGAAGTATTTCAAAGAAAGCAGCAATTTTATCAAGGATAAATGAATATGAATCAAGATACATTCTGTCTTCAAATTCCACAAAACAAATATTTATTTTGATTAAAAAGAATCAAACTCTGCAGTCATTTTTCATGGTGAAGATAAATACTCATATTACATTTTGATATTAAAGGAAAATACAAAATTACTGGGGACCATTACTAGGCATATAAGTGAAGATAAGCTAGTTTAGGTCTGAAACCTCTGTGCAATCCCTTGGTACCTCCTGACTTTGATGGGCATTTTTCCCCACCAGTGGCAGAATGCAGCACTGGGTCCCATCCACGCCTGCCCTGGCCCCTCCTTTATCATGACATTTATGAATCTGAGCTTCTGACCTAAGACTCAACATTCTTTTTTTCTTTTAGATTCATGTATATGTATGGCTGAATCACTTTGCTGTATACCTGAAACTAACATAGCATTGTTAATCAACTATAATCCAAAATAAAATAAAATGTTAAAAAAAAAAAGACTCAACGTTCCCTCATTCTACCCTCTCTCCCTTTCTCTACTAGAAGAAAATTATAATGAGGATTATTATATAGCCTTCTCTCTCCTGAGTTACTCATTCCAATTAAAAATGCCTTAGACCTCAAGTTCAACCTTTTGTGTCATAGACCCCTTTAGCATTCTGATGGAGTCCATGAACCCATTCCCAGAATAATATTTTTAAATGCAGAGTGTTACAAGGAAGCTAGTTATATTGAAATCCTATTATTAAAATAAAAATGTGATATAATAATGCATGTTTCTTTATTAACCTATTAAATAGCAATATCTGGTGAGATGTCTAATAATGCCATATTTTTAAGGAAATGATGAGTGTAAATGATATTTTTGAAGTACTGCAATAACTTTAATATGCCAGAAAAATACTACACTGTTTCTGATGATAAAGTCACTGATATGGCTAATTCTACTGTGGTTTGCTGCCTATATTCAAAATTAATGAAACTGCTAACTTTGAGTGAGATGTTAGTGAAAGTGAAGATGTAGTTTTGTTCTTTCACCCCAGTTCCTGGATTCCTCTAATCCTCTCTCTGCACCCCACGTCAACCCTTGATTTAAAGATGTAAAATGAGGCACTTGTGCACTATGACAGTTGAGAAGCAGCAAAGTGTCTTCTGAAGACATGAGTTTTATAATCAGTGAGACTCAAATTTCAACCCAGGATATGCCATTTACCAATCAGTGAGACTCAAAGTTCAACCCAGGATATGCCATTTACCAAGTCCAATTACCCAGTGAGTAAAGGACTTGTCACCCTGTGGTTGTGCCCTGTCCCCTCCAGTTGAAGCCAACTCCTGGACATGGACAAGAGGTCTACCAGGATTCCTCCAATCTCGTGTAACCTGGCATAGACCACAGCTTCTAGAACTATCTCAGCTGAGTCTAAAGAACATGACCTTCTTTTGTGCTCCCGTCATGTGGTACCTTATTTATCTCTCTCCTTTGGCACTTCTCTCTGTGACTTGTGTATGTATTTAGAGGACAACTTGTCCTTTAAAATGTAAAAGCTGGTTTGTTTGTCACCCCACATTCAGTCTAATAACTGAATGTGTAAGAGCTCTGCGTAGTTACCCAGGGCATGTTCTCTCACAGTTTCTTCTGCCCAGTGTCTCTTGCTGGTGACCTCCTAGCCCCTTGTGTATCTCATCCTCTCTGCCTCTTTTCAGTGGAGAGACTGAAAGTGGAGACCTGGTCACTTTTTCACAATCCTCCTCTTTCACCCACCCTCCTAAAAGAGAATATCAACAATGCCCACAGGGCATTATGTGAGCTGACTCGACGATGCTTTAGGGAAATGGAGGGCTGACGTCAGCACTTTGCTCTCCCCTCCCACTTTCAGTCCTCTCCTGGCAGCTCTGCTTTCTCAGACCTTAGCAACCATGGGCTCTGATACAAAACTCTTTCCCTTTCCTGGTATTGGGCTGAGTAATTTAGCTCTTTACCACCTAATGTGTGCAGAGTTTATTTTTGTAGATCCAAAGACTTTCATTTCTCCTCTAGCAAAGGGACCATCTCTTCCTTTAACAGCAAAGAAGAATCGGCAGAGACATTTCTGTTCCCCTTCCTTCACCAGCCTCTGGGTGGGAAAAAGAGCCCTAGGGAGATTTCTTCTTTCACTGATGCAAATTTTGCCACTCATCTTGGAACAAACGTAGTGAGAGGTAGAGTAAGTTTCGATTTTAAATAACGGATTGCTCCGTGGCGCTGGCGTGACCGCTATTCGGTGTAGCATTTATCTCTCTCACTGTAGTACCAGCTCCTGGAGGAGAGAGTTAGGGACTTTACAATACACAAGCTCCTCACTGCATAGCAAGATGCTTTGCACATAGGATTTCTTGTGAGGGGGTGGGAGAGGGATGAACGAATGGATGAATGGATGGTTGACGAGAGAGGATATTGCAGTATTGCAGATTCTCTGTATGCACTTAAATGTTTCGTTAGTGGTATATGTGAGCAATAGTTTGGATGAGCAGAGTCCAAGTGATTTATAAGCCAGTAATGTGATCTGTACGAGCTCCTAAGTGAATCACCTCTTAATATTTATATTTAAGCGGTACGTATATATGGAGTGCTATTAGGAAAAACAATCAAGATGTAAAATCATACTGAACCCTTGTAGTACAAAGGATCTAAATAGAGCTCCCTGCCTTCTGATGAAGTATAACAAAGTGATCAATTTCATGGGATTTAGAGTAAAGCAAACCCAGGTACAAATCCTGACCTGTCACATACGAGGCATACAACTTTGCCAAATTACTTAGCCCCATTTTTTTCACCAGTAAAATAAGTATCATTAAAGAAGAGGATTTGGGGAGAATTAAAAGAGAGATAGTGTATATAAAGCCCCTAGATCACTTAACATAATGTTTGCTCTATTAATCAGGAAAACATAATAAGCTACTTATAATAATTGCCATGACTATTACTATTAAAAAGAAGCAATAATAACTAGACCACATGATGCTGAGGAATGTCCTGGGTACCAATCTAAGATTTTCTTTAGCTTCAGCTCACAAAATTTGTTAATCCTTCTGGCATTCTTTGAAGTCAAATGGAATGTTTTAATTGTCCCTTGTTAAAATTATCTTCAGCTGTGTTCAGGAGGCACAAACCAAGCCAGAGGAGATCTCTGTAGTTCAATGAGATCAAAAGAAAAAAAAAATTCCATTATGTTATTAGCGAACAGAGTTGTCAGATCAGCCCTAATGTAATCCAATCCATGACACACTTACACATGCTTTATTCTAAATTGTGAAGGGGAGCTGATTGTACAGTTCATTAGAGCTTTTTGGC
Source organism: Stenella coeruleoalba (assembly GCF_951394435.1). Taxonomy (NCBI): domain Eukaryota; kingdom Metazoa; phylum Chordata; class Mammalia; order Artiodactyla; family Delphinidae; genus Stenella; species Stenella coeruleoalba. The sequence goes on along the minus strand of NC_137156.1, from coordinate 43,092,930 downwards.
CTACCATTGGGAACATGTTTAGACAAATTATTTCAGTGATTCCTCTGTCTCAAAATGATATCAGAAAAATGTGGGAACTTTCTCATACTATTCTATGAAAAATGATTTAATTTGGTGAGTGGGCTGTGCTTTGATAACAGGCTGTTCAAATCATCACTGGCTTTCAACACTGCTGTGTGATTTTCACTGGGAATCAGCCATCTTTTCTCTTCCAGTGTTTGTGATTGCTAGAGCTGTGGTGATTAGTATTTATGGGCCTGATTGAGGTTTCCCTGGGCTTCAGGGTGCTAACTACCTTCACTTCATCCCTTTGTGCAAAGGTCTTACCAACAACTATGCGGACCCTTTTAGCTCCATATAAATCCTGAGTCCTGTGAGAAACAGAACTTCATCAAAGTGCAAATTGGACCCCATGGTGTTTTGTCTCCTCACATTTATGGGTAATCAATGTCCATGTAGTCGTGTTCTCTAATGCATGGTGTCTGCCCCATTACATAAAACGGAGAATATTTTGTATGAATGTTAATAGCATTTATTAAACTATTTCTGGTTTTACAAAGCTAGAAAGGCAATTTTTTAACACAGAAACAGAAAAACTTATCATCGCCAATACATACAATTTCTTTCCTACCGGGAACATAAAAAGCCTATATGCCTAAATAAATACAGTCTTAAGTGTATCCATCCCCAGGAAATCTCTGTATCAAACTGTGGAAGAGATGGAATAAAGGAAAGAAGCTGTATTTGGAAGGTAGATGAAAACTTCTGTAAGCAGCCAGCTGCTTCCTGTTCAGTTTTTCTATGAGACTTTCTGCTGTTTTTCTTTTCCTTTAGGAGCAACACTGAATTTGATTCTTTTCTAGCCCTAAATGTCCTTACATTTTATGAGGCCAGTATCAGCCTGATACTAAAGCCAGACAAAGCATACAGACCAATATCTTTGATGATCATACATGAAAAAATTCTCAACATCCAATAAGCACTTGGTGAAAGAAGTTCGAGAGTAGAGAGATCAGAATTGGATTTGAGGGATGGACCACAGAGAATGTGGGAAGAAATCTGCCCAATGGCTAAAAAAAGAAGAAAAGGGTCTTCCATCTTGGCACACGGACAGATGAGAAATAAGATGAGGCAGTGAGAAGCACTGTGAGTTTATACATCCCTTTACATGCTTTTCCATTAAGTGTTCATGTTTCCATGGGAACAAACAAGAGATGGCAAGTGGGAATAGGTGAAGCTATATAGCCTATGCATTAACATAGGTTATCTCAGTAAACAACAGAATTATATTTGATACTATACAACATATAATGCTGAAATGCATCACAGTATCATGGTTTGTCAATAGGTGTAAACTTTTTTTAATAAGAACGGCCCAAATCAATTTCACCCAGACCATCAATATTTGCTAAAGTTAAATATCCATTGGTTGCTGATAGAGTTCCTAGCTACCCCCTTTCCCATACTGCCTCTCTAAAAAGGATGTATTTAAATATTCAGATGAAGTCCTTAAGGTTAGGGAATAAGGAGAATGAATACATTTGGGGGATAGATTCAGATTTGTTTGAAACAGACTCAATTTCAGATATTTAATCCTGTAGTCACACCATGAATTACAATTTGAGTTGGCAAAATATAATCAGCCAGATGAGTCAAAGACACAGAAATGAGTGGAGGTGGGAGAGGGTGGAGGCAAGAATAGTCAAATAGTTAAGCTTCTGGGGTTTTTGGGGGGGCTGAGCAGCAGACAATGTGAGACTACACCTCTCCCTGTCCACTCACCATGTTTCTTTTCCTTCCTCACTTACTCCCTTTCCTTCACTTTGGGTCCTTTCTTTTCTTACTCTTTTCGAGTATCTTTTTATTTCTTCCTTATCTCCTGTCACTTCTTTTTATCTCTTTTTTCTACTTTTCATTAGAGTTTCCATTCTTTGTAAGACTTAAGAAACCCGAATTTTAAATTTAGAATTAATAAAATTTACCTTTCAATTTTTTTTTATTTGTATAGTAGAATTTTCTCTTTGATCTTAAGTATTTTAAGAAACATAGAGGAATGAATGCTTTATAGTTCCTCTCTTTTTCTCTATTCCCATTTTCTCTGATCCACTCTTTACTCCCAAGACTGACTCACAATAAATTCTAACTAAAGTTATTTCAATTTCTTTTTAAGTGAAACCAAGTTTTTTGATATGTAAGCCCACAATTAATCTGGGGGATTCTCATTCTTTTAGATTAATTTTATCCCTAAACAGAAGTTACCTGGAATCAAGTATAATCCTGAGAACAATTTTATCTTCATGGCAGAATAATAAAGCAACAAATGGAAGATTGTTGATTGGCAGTTTTTATCTTTTAGCTCAAGACCTCAAAATTGAAATCAAATAGGAGTATTTGAAGAACTCCCAAAGGTTTTCTTCTCATAGGCTAATTAATTTTGCTCTAATCAGTTCTTACATTTAAATACATTTCAAAATAATTCCTTTTCTTCTGTTTGAAATAGATAATGTTCCCTTGCCTTCATAAAAATATTTACATTTCAAAACACAATATGGGGTATTTACCTGCAGTTTCCTATAGTAGCAATCCATTTTCTCTTTTTTTTTTCCTTTGAGAAGTAGACTTTTGTTTTATGGAGGATGCATTGTTCCAACGAAAGGAAATTTACATTATTTTTTGATACTTTGAAAGCTACTTCTCATCACAATGTCCCAAAATAATAAGGAAAAATGAGTTATTGTCTTCATTTTATAGAAGAGCACACTAAATTCCAAGGAGGTTAAGTGACTTGTTTGAAGGTAGATATCAGGGAGTACAGTATAGAGATTTATAATTCTTAAACAAGTATTTTATAAAATCTTATTTTCTCTTAACTCTTAAAAGCAATGTTAAACTTATAGTGCTAAAGTTCTGGGTTTTTTTTCTCCTTCTGGCATGGTTCTTTTTGATCCATACCTATAATAAACATATAAAGGATATCATATCACACTAGTCCAACAGAAGAGGCAAAAGAGATAAACATCTCGTTGGTAGAGGGGACTTAAGTTTCCTGTAGTAGGATACACTGGAAAACATATGAATCACCTTGGCATCTCTTTTGATAGTCAGCTTATAAAATCAATACCATAATTAATTGGAACATTTACAGAGTATTGGAAAAACTGAAAATAAATAATCAGATTAAGATGCAGTTAAACATGCCATCGTTTTCCAGAATGCCTTGTTTCTTCATATTTTTCTGAATTCTTAGTTTCTGCCAAAAAAATCCATCTTAGCTAGTTTAAGCAAGAGAGAATTTATGGATCCACATTAGAAGCTCCAAGAATTATTAGGCTCTGAACTCCAATGTCAGAACATCTCCGACTCCAGAACTGGCCTGAGAAGTTGGCTTTAGACACTAATGATGTCAGAACAATAGCTCTGCCACAGTAGAGATTCTTAATTTGAGATGCTGTCACATTACCCACTGCCAGTCCCAGAAACACCATGCTGAGATGCTGTCATATTACCCACTGCCAGTCCCAGAAACACCATGCTGAACTGGCTTGGTTAGGAGTCTGTCCCTATTGTCAACCAGAAACAAGAGCCAACAAAGTACATTTTCTATGTTGAGCCGGTTTCTTCACTTGGCTCAACTCCAAACCAGAATTTTGGGAGGTTTTGTTTCACTGGAGGAAGGTAGATCATCTGTCTGACCCTAGTGGGAGGGAAGCTGGGGAAGACAACTGGATGCATTCTATCTTGGGGAGGCAGCATTCAATAGGGCTATGGAAATGTAGACACATGTTTAAAAGATTTTAGACATCTCTGATGACAGATGGTCACCACACCTCTGCAAAAATATCACTCTTATTTGTAGACATATCTAGAACAAAAAGAAAAAAAATTAAACACTAACCATCCACGAAGTTTTTTTTCATACAGATCACCCATAGTTCTTTGGTTCTCAGGTATTTCCTTGGGAAGAAGTTCTGAAGCAAGTTTAATTAAAAAAATGTAAAGTTAACGGTGTTCACATGTTTTAGTTGTAGTTGTTTGGAAATGAAATCAAAGTAAACTTCTAAAATTATGTTCTTCAAAGAGTCAAAGTATCTCTGGGATTAGTTGAAAAAAATCTGTTTGACAGTGATATGGTTAATGAAGCATGCTGCTTTCTACACTTTTAGAGCTGAGCTTTCCATAGACTCAAGGCACAATGTTAAACTTTATTTGCTTTCCTTTAATATAGGCTTCCGAGGTTTCATATTTTATTTGTAAAACTTTATCAAATGCCATTATTTCCAGGTAGCTTGTTTTAGAAGCCATCCTTCAACAATAAAGAGATACTATTTTGTTTTGGCTAATTAATCTAATATGTATCTCATATTTTCTTTCTTTCCTACAGATGGGTTTGAGCTACAAAAAGGTAAATAACCAGAAAAAGGGGAAAATGTTATCATCCAGATATTGTGACCATGAGATTATATCAGCAAAATCTTATTTTGCTAGTATATCTGCAACATCTGACAAGCAGAGTATTTTTCCTTACTTGCCCATTTATACACTGTAGTCTAGTTTTGACTCCATCATTTGATGAATAACATTGAACAAATCATTTAAATTTTATATGTTGTATTTTTCCAAAGTGGCAACAGGTAAAACTGATAATACATGACTCATTCTTCCCAAGAATATGGATAAGATGGAATTGATAACATATGTTCTTGTTCTGTAGGATTTTTCTAGGAAATGTATGAGATAGATATTAAACTGTGGTCATCTTTGAATTGGAGAAGAAGATCCAGTCTTATATTTTAAAACCATCTTCCATATCTTGCTTTCTAAATTTTTTTATTGAAATATAGTTGATTTACAATGTTCTGGTGTCCAGCAAAGTGATTCAGATATATATATATATATATATATATATATATATATATATATATTCTTTTTCATTATAGGTTATTACAAGATACCAATCTTCTGTGTTTCCTTCACCTTTGCATCCTTTCCCTCTTTATTAGGTAACAGCACTCTCCTGTTTGGGGAGATATTCTCTTCCTCTGCTTCTCCTGTGTGATTCTGGAAGGGCTTTCATACACAGAATCTCATTTCCCTGGCCAAGGGTGCAAACATATACTTCAGTCAAGCTCACTACAGTTTTCTACATCATTGACTCTAGTCATGCATCTAAGAGTTTGAGATATAATTGATACTAAGTCAATGAGTCCCTCCCTGAGACTCATGTACACTGAAAGAGACAGTCTTTCTTTTCTTCAGGGCAATGCTTCTCTCAAAATTTAGCATACTTCAATATTAACTGGACAGTATGTTAAGGCACAGATTGAGGATGGAAAGCCCAGGTCCAGAGTTTCTGAGTCAATAGGTCTGGGATGTGACCATGGCATTTGCATTTCTAACAAGTTCCTAGGTGTTGCTGATGCTGCTGGTTCAGCATCAGCAACTATGAGAACCACTTCTCTGGAGTCACTTAGTTAGGATGATATCAGCCTAAAACCACCAGTGACTGCTTCCCTTGCTATGCAGATAAAGTTTGCTCATTTTTAAAATGGTATGTGATAAGGTCAAAGCCCAAGAGGTAGAGAAGAAGAAAACAATGAAGATATGAGATAAAGAATGGTGAGCTCACCATTTAGGCTCTGGATCCAGTTGACCCGTTGACTGGTTCCATCTCTATTTTTCCCCAGTTATATGAATCAATAAATGTTCTATCCATCTGATTCTAATTTGAGATGGCCTTCTATTTTTTGAAAACAAAAATTTCATGTGGTCTGTTTCCAACAATAAAGGAAAATTTATTTTGATGGCATTATTTAATGATCTAAGTTTCATTTAAGAACAGCCCCCCCCCCACAAATGTACAGTACTGTGGCCATGTTTAATTCTGCAGGAGGAAGATGTAAATAATTTGTACCAAAGTTTTTAAAACAGTTTTCCCATTTTCATGTGTCATACATTAGAATATATTAGTACAGAGGATCAGCGCATTGGTGATTGCTTCCTTAAGAAATAGCTACACATAATTATTTGAATTACCATTAAAAATGATATTTAATTTCTCTGCTCATCATTCTCAGTTGGGTTTTAAAATAGTTCATCAACAGAGTTCAAATTATAATAATATGGGGGCAGCATAATATTTCATATATTTGGAAAATACCCACAATTATTTTGTATGTTTGCACTATCTGCTTTACTAATTCCTGAGTGGCTCAAACCACAGAACCTATTCAGAAGTTTAAATACATTTTCAAAAATAAAAGTGGAAGAACAGAAGAGAGTGGTGCTGGGAATATCCTGGAGAAGAATTTTGATGATCCTGCTAGGTAATTAACACAATAAGTAATGCCTTCCTTGCATGATCTCTCACTTCCCCCACAGAGACAAAGTCAAAGTCTTTTCATCTTTTATTTCATCCCCATTTCTAAGGATCTTTTCTTTATACATCACTGAAAAGTCCTTCATTTCTCATTAATGCTTTAAGTACAAAACTAGTTCTGGTGATGATATAATTTTTCCCAAGTCTAAATTAGGTTTCATAAAGAGCATTACAAAGTCAAAAGGCAGAACTCACACTGTTCTACTATTTTACTTGTTTTTATATGAATGAAGAAACATTGAGTTTCAGAAGCTTGTTTTCTTTGTATTCTTTTCCTTTTCAAATCAAATTTTTATAGTTGACTTAGCATTTATTGGACCAAAAATAGCAGAAGAGGTCAGTTTTACACTTTTTATTCTTGCCCAGATTTCAAAAAGATACATAGAGTTTCATTCAATAGAGAACATTTGTATATGTAGCCAAGGAAAGAACCATCTAAATTTTAGTAAAAATTTTCTGTGTATTTGCATCATATGAAACTCAACTTATTAAAACCCAATTTTTATTGGTTTCTTGTTTTCTTGGGATTTTGATTAATCAGAATTATCTCATTCTATGGACATTGCAGATACTAAACGTGGCCACTGGGATATTCAACAAAATTTTGCATGTTCTTTTTTTAATTGTCTGCACTCTAAAATGTTGTCTATTCATCAGCAAGCATATACCAAACATCTGTTTGGAACAGCAATTACATTAAGCACAACTGAGAATACAAAACTTTCTCTCTCAAAAAAGTTCTAATTAACTATGAAGAGAGTATACATTATACACACCGACACACACACATTCTGTATGTATACACACACATATACATACACATGCATATATACATATGGAACTTTTTTAGTATTTTTGTAATATTGCTTAATTTCTATTTTAATTGCCCATCCAATATTATGGGCAAATAATGTCATATTAGTCAATTCTTGGTATACATAGTCATTTCTATTTCAAAATTAGTTAACTGAGGATTTATCTCTTCCCTGATTGCTTTCTGGGAGATAGCTAATTCCCAGGACCTATTTAGCCTTCCTTGGAGCATTGTGTGGTGAGAGGAGGGAAGAAGGGTATTTGGACCTCATCATCGGTGTCTGTCTATACTGGCACGTGCTGATGTGATGCTCATTCTCCTGTCTGGTCTTGGGCAGGACCATCCCTCCAACCACTGAGATGTCTATCTCACTGTCAATCTCCAGTCCATTTCATTTTGTCCAATTCATCCAAACTTAGAGGCCACTCTTGCTATTTCTTTGTCCCTGTCTGGTACCTAGGAGACTTTTGCTCTCTCTACGTCACTTTAGGACTGTGGGAGACTTGGAGTCATATCAATTTACTATGTCCAAGCGTGAACTCTTGGTTTTATCTCAAAACTGCTTTTTCTGATTCTTCCACATCTCAGTGAATGACATGACCATCAACCCAGCTTCTCAGGGAAAGATCTAAAAGTCTTCCCTAAATGTAAGTTGGTGCAACCACTGTGGAAAACAGCACGGAAGTTCCTCAGAAAACTAAAAATAGAATTACCATATGATCCAGCAATCCCACTCCTGGGCATATATCCAGACAAAACTATAATACTAAAAGATACATGCACCCCTATGTTCATAGCAGCACTATTCACAATAGCCAAGACATGGAAACAACCTAAAGGTCCATTGACAGATGAATGGATAACGAAGACGTGGTACATATATACAATGGAATATATTGTATATATGTACAATACATATATATAATTCTCAGCCATAAAAAAGAATGAAATAATGCCATTTACAGCAACATGGAAGCAACTAGAGATTATCATACTAAGTAGGTCAGAAAGAGAAAGACAAATATCATATGATATCACTTATATGTGGAATCTAAAATACAACACAAATGAACATATCTATGAAACAGAATCAGAATCATGGACATAGAGAACAGACTGGTGGTTGCTAAGGGAGAGGAGGTTGGGGGAGGGATGGAGTGGGAGGTTGGGGTTTGCAGATGTAAGCTTTTATACATAGAACAGATAAACAACAAGGTCCTTCTGTATAGCGCAGAGAACTATATTCAACATCCTATGATAAACCATCATGGAAAAGAATATAAAAAAGAGAATATATGTGTGAGTGTGCATGTGTGTGCACGTGTGTGTGTATAACTGAATCACTTTGCTGTACAGCAGTAATTAACACAACATTGTAAAACAACTATACTTCAATTTAAAAGAACGATAAAAGTCTTCTTTAATCACATGTGCAAGTCTTTTTCTTCCTACTTCTCATTATCTCCCAGTCCTCAGTTACTGCCCTGATCTGAGCATCCACTACCTCTCATCTGTTCCACTGCAATAGCTTGCTTACTGGTTCTCTTTCTTCATCTTGATTTTTCTTCAACCCATTTTCCATACAGCAGTTAAAGTGAAAATGGTTGCTCAATGCCTTCCCGCTGCACTGAGATTAAAAAACCTAAGTTCTGTACTATGGCCATCTTAGTCCACATGGATTTGTCCTCTGCTGCTTCTCCAAAATTACCTTGGTCTACCCCTCATCACATCACACCCCACCCCACTATACTCTGACCAGTTTATTTTTCTTTCAGCTATTTTCTCACATCAAGAATATTCATGACTCCCTTTTGCACAGATTATTTTCTTATCCTAAAATTCTCTTCCCTCCTTTATTCACCTGGCTGATTTTTTAATATGTTTCCCATAATTTCCCCATAAAAGGCTTTCATGCTCAGGCTATTCAGATGGATCCCCTTTCCCTGACCTCCTTTACTCTCCCTCATTCTAGCCTGTTTGAACTACAAAACTATGTCCATTTTTTATCCCTATATTTCTGTAACTGTTCTCAGTACTCAGCAATAGAGGAGGCACTCAAAAGGATCTGTTGAATTAGGTACCAAATGGGCTGGGACAGAAAAAAGTTACATCCAGCACATTAATTTTCTCTTTCAAAGCAGTATTTCAAGGACAACTTAAAGGTATCTTGGAAATTCACCCTGAAAATCCCTGAGCTTTAACTTTGTTTAATAACCAAAACCTTTAGAGTACTTCTTGAATCCCCTCTCTCTAGCTCATCACCATGGGTCTTAAATCAAGTCCTGATAATATTATAATCCAAACATTTTGCAAAACTGGGCATTACCCTTCTCCACTTCCTGGTCTAAATCACCACCATCTCTGGTCCCAAGCTTCATAATCAACAGCTGAGCAGTAGCCTTGTCTCTGGTCTTGCCTTCCTCAAATCCAATCTCCAGCCAGCAGCCAGAGTGACTTTTCTAATCTTTTAATAGCCTCCCCCTCCCATTGTTTTGGAGATAAAGGCAAAGATCCCTAACAACATTCCTACAGTCCTTTACAATCTGCTTGTCACCCACCTTCCTAACATCGTCCTTGCCAATCCCTCTCACTCATTTGCAAAAGAACCTCTCCTTGACTTCTCTGAGATTGCTCCTGCCTCCGGACCTCCCTAGAACATTATCATCTGCCATCCAAGCCAGACTTTCTCTAGTCTACTCCTACTTTTCCTTCAGTAACCAACCTAAACATTCCTCCTGAAAAGCCCTTCTGTTGCCAATACTCTGAACTAGACCAATTCCTCCTGTTACAGTTTCTAGTCACATGGAATTTTCTGTCAAAATATCCCTCATAATTTATTGTAATTATACATTGGATGTCTATTTTTTCACTTCAGACTAAAAATACACATTTCTGAAAGGAGAGCCTAAGTCTGACTTCTTGTCCCAAATATCAACAGTACCTGGTACAGTCTAATATAGAGCAGACCCTTGACAAATTTCTATTTAAATAACAAGCTTGGACATGAAAGAGACTCCTATCTCCAAAGTTCCAAAAAGACCACATGTGTCTGTGTCTGCATGTGTGCACACGTTTGCACGTGTCTGTGTTCTCACCATAGACAACATCAGAATATTAAAACCATAGGTAACAAATGAATGTTGAAACTCTCCCACTGCAAGAAGCCCAGAGAATCCTGGAAGATGCAGATTTCCATTTCTATCTCCTAAAATGAGACAATGTGTGTTTACCTCCAGATTCTATCTGGAAATTGGGAACCCCCTCCTTTCTCCCGCTGCCCCAGGCAGTCCTTGGAGGATAATTTGAAAACTAGAGGAGAGTCTATTCTGTCTTTCTAGAAGCCTTTATACACACACAGCATCCTTGGGTCATAGATTTTCCAGAGCAGTCATGATGTCAAATAGAAGATCTCATTATCTCCCTAAGCACACTTGTAAATATCTGACGTGGCATCCTAATGGTTGGGTCAGAAAATATGGACACTGGCCCTACACAGAACTACTCTGAGGGCAAGATGCCCACCCTTAGCAACCTGCAGCATTGGGTGTCAGGAGTGGGGAAAAGCTTCAAAGAATTGTTTGGACCATCTGTATTCCCTCCACTCTGCCTTCACTGCAACTGACACCACCTTAAGATGAGGAGAAAGGTATTCTGTCATTAAAAGTCCCTGTGCCCTTTTTAAATTATATCTTCTGGAACTGCATGTACCACCCACTAAATTAAGTGGAGCCTATATACAGCACTTGTCATTATCACTCAATACATAGCAAAGGCTCAATGAATGATGGTTTGATTAATGTGTTAACTTAGTTGAACATGATCCCCAAAGAGTAATAGATATTTAGTAACTTCTCAGAGGTCTTAAAGCTGCTTTACCTGATAATTTAATATTCATAAGGAAGATTGAGTCTTAGTTTTACTGTACAGTTACCCCTTGAACAACATGGGTTTGAACTGCATGGGTCCACTTATACAGGGATTTTCTTCAATAATTACTACATGATCCATGGTTGGTTGCATCCGTGGATGTGGATGTGGAAAGCTGACTGTAAAGTTATACATGGATTTTTTACTTTGCAGAAGTTCAGAGCCCCTAACCACTACATTGTTCAAGAATCAACTGTAATTCACAGGTGTCTTTCAAAACTGTATTAAAATAGAAAAAAAATGTTATTTTTATTACTTCAACTATATCATCATCTTAATTATTCTATAATCCTTTTAAGCACTGTTCATATGCATATCATATGCATATGTAAAATATTCTGACAAATGATCAAAAGGAGGCTTTTTCTACAATGGAGTTACTTCCGTTTTAAATTAATATTTATTTCCAAGGAAAGATATCTCATGCGGTATTAATTCATGAATCAAAAGCATAAATTAGACAGAGTTGGTTAAATGCTAAAGAGATTGCAAATGGCAATTATCAATAGTAACTGCAACCGTAAGAATAAAACTTTCTTCCTTTGCACAAATATCTCTTTACTGGGAACACACCTGTGAATTTAACATGCCAAACACTAAATACTGTAAAGAGAAATACAACATACTACAAAATCAGAAACAGATTTTTAAATAACAAAGTCATTTACAGCTTGCTTGACTTTTCTGCTACTTTATTTTCTTTGTCTCTGTAGGAAACTGTTGGGCTAAGAAAGGAGAGATCTATGGCTAGCAGTTTTTAAAAAAGAGAATGTTATCACTTGAAATGAAAAAAACTAACACTTAATGGCCTGGCCACAGAGAGTGGCTCTTCCTGGAAACATGGCTTTCATAAGTAAATACATCTGTGAACTAGCCTGTTGTGAATTTTCCAGTGTCAAACGTATATTAGAGACCTAAACACTAAAACATGTTTCTTACAATGCAAAGTACATCAGTGCAATGAGTTACCAAATCACATAGTTGATATATTATGCTATTAAATTATTTATACATTGTATTTATAAATATACTGAATAGAGATGATCTAAGAGAGTACATGAGAAGTAAAATATAACTGCTCATACAATTTATGCAACTTTTCTTCAGGTTTAACTAATTAGAAAGTGTGTGAGTTTTTTTTTTTTTTTTTTTTAGCATTTAAGTAATTACAATTATAAAGAGCTAAAGGGAATTGTGATTATACTGAGAGGCATCATTTAGAGAGCACAGTACAGAAATACTCAAATTAGAACACCAGAAAAGCTCAAAATTAATGAGTTAAGGGTTTACTTTAAGAAGTTAGAAAAGAATTCCAGAATAAATACAAAGAAATTAAAAAGAAGATAACAAAGATGAGATCATTAACTCTACAGAAAATAAAGTCACAGAAGAGAGTATCAAAAAACCCAAATCTGTTTCTTTGAAAAGGAAAAGGAAATAGACAAATCTCTGATAATTTTTTTCAAGAAAGAAAAAGAGAGAATGCATATATTAAAGGATAAATAATATTAGGAAGGAAAAGTGAGAAATAAATGCAGATCCAGAAAAATTAAAAGAATGTTAGTAAAAATATGAATAATATAAACCAGTATCTTCTAATAATATGAAAACATATGAAATGGGCAAATATATATATGTTTTTATTGTTTACATATGCTGCATATATTTTCTCCTCATGTACCTCACCTGTTCATTTTCCTTATTGTGTCAATTGTGTCTTTTGGTGAGCAATGTTCTAAATTTCATGTAGCAAAATTTACCAAACCTATTTATTTCATGGTTAATGCTTCCTCTGTCTTACTATTTATTTCTTCTTGAGTCACTTTGTGTTTTATATATATATTTATCTCATATAATTTATATAATTATATAATATTTAATATATGTATATATAAAAAACACAAAATGACTATACTTACTATTTCATAAAACAGTCATTTGTGAGATAATACATATAGTTGAATCTGCAGATGTGAAACCCGTGGGTAAGGAGTGCCAACTCTCATCATTGAACTATGCTATTTTATACATAAAAGGGACCTGAGTATCTGCGGATTTGGTTATCTGTGGGGGCCCCTGAAATCAATCCCCCATGGATATTGAGGGACAACTGTAATAAATATTGAATGGATAATGTGTTATTTAATGAGGATTTTTAGGAGAAAAGGGTCTGTGGACACACATGGAACCACTGTATACAACATGTACAGCTGTATACAATGTTGTGTATGTTGTATAAAATGAACCATTATATACAACTATACATTGTATACAGCTGTACATTGTGTACAGCTGTACATGCTTATCCCCACAATGAGTACGTGGCCAGGTGAGTGAGGACTGAGCCAGCCTGGGCTTTGCCAGGTGTTACTACTACTCTAGGACTTCCCAGTGGCCTAACTGTGACCTGGGAGTCTTTAAAATAGTGGATGTAACACAAGATATATCTTAAATTCTGTATAACTGACACTTTTTCTCCTTATAATCTCAGAAGAAACACAGACTTAGCTCATTTTATAGGGGGTGGATGTTACAGACAGGGGACCAGGGAACAGATGATGGAGGGAAAAGTTATTTCCAGCTGCTCTACTTCTAACTAATGAGGCTCTTTCTGCCCGTTCTCAGGAGAAATCCCACTTTATTGGGTTTACACATCAATGACTTTTTAAACATTTCCTTTGGATATCTTACAAAATGATGTACAACAGTGTTCACAGCTGAAGGTGGAGAAGGTTTTCCTCCCTTCATTCAACCACCCCATTCTTGACAGCGCTGGACTGATTCTCCCTCCTTCATTGGCCACTCTGGGAAGGGAATGTCTGTGTGTCCTTTAGGACTTTCCTTTCTGATACAATGGCACCTGATGGAGTGATGCTTCTCTATCTTGAAACATTTCATAAAATGTAGTTTATGAGATGATACCCACTCTCTTTTTCCTTTTTTTCTTTTGAATATGGAATCAACCTCCACCCAAAGAAAAATAAATGTCCTAGATCATAATCCTTTTTTTTTTTTTTTTTTTTTTTTTTGCTGTACACGGGCCTCTCACTGTTGTGGCCTCTCCCGTTGTGGAGCACAGGCTCCGGACACGCAGGCTCAGCGGCCATGGCTCACGGGCCCAGCCGCTCCGCGGCATGTGGGATCTTCCCGGACCGGGGCACGAACCCATGTCCCCTGCATCGGCAGGCGGACTCTCAACCACTGCGCCACCAGGGAAGCCCCATAATCCTTTTGATAAGCAATCATGGTGAAACAACATACAAAGTCCCTATAAATTACTATGAAGAAGTGGGAAAAAAATCTTTCCCTACATAGATTATAATACATTCCCTATAAGTCGAAAGAGTTTAACCAATAAAAAGGACATATAATAGCAAGCATTATAGTACATAAGACATAATTAAACAAGATATTGAGAGCATGAGCTAATCGATCATTGAGAAATTATTCCTTTATTCAATCTTAATTTCCAATATCTATATGGAATGAACCAAAAATGTATTTTCTGTTCATCCTATTATTTATTCCTGGCCTTCATCCTATTCTCCTCTGTATCTGGTAAAGGGTGGAAGCTGACCTTGACAGCCTAATTTCATCATCTCCTGTATCAGTTGTCTTTCTGCAGGATCAGCCAATGAGGGGCACTGATGAGAGTTCGGAAAGCTTGAGCAAGGGAGAAGCCTCAGTGTTTCTTTCCCTTCCTCTCTGCTTCAGGTGGCAAATTTGGCCACAACATGTCTTTTCATAACTCCAGCTTCCACCAGACAGTCCAGTCATGCTCCCAGCTACCACCAGGAAAATGGCAGTCCCCAGATCCCAGTGATCCACTTCTTCACTCTGTCCTGTCAGTCTAGGGCTTATGGCAGCTTCCTACTTTTGCTCATCCCTGGACTGACTCAGCATCCTTTATTGCCTTCTCTGCTCCTCCATCACCTATGTAACCAAGTCTTTTCACTATACTCCTCCTGTTGCAAATACTTAGAGATGTTCCCATTTTTTCTGGTTGAATATCAACTAACAAACAATTCCATTTTATGGGTTTAAAGAGAATTTTTGAACATGCATTTTAAAAACCTGGAGAAGGCTTTTTATTGTTTAGGATACAATGAGATGGGACTCAAACATGGTGAAGCAAGAGAGGGCCTGAGCCTTGTCTTCAAGATCTTTCCTACTTCTTTCTTATGTATGTTTCCTAATGACACCTGAAGAAAGAAGCATTGTTCAATGTGCTACATTGGGACTATTTCCCCAGTTTTCCAGGAAAAACTAGACATAGTAATCAGTTTCAATTAGAACCCGTGAAGAGCACATAAATGGCAAATACTTTGGATTGAACAGGAAGAAAACCAGGTCTGTGTGCTCACAGTATCACTCAATCTGAGACATATTGTCTTGGCTGAATTACGTGATCACAAGGACAGTGCTTCCCTCCTGTGCTCTAAACACAAAATAATAAGACTTCATATATGCAAGCAAAGACTGGAATGCTAAAGACATACGGACCAAATGTGTCATCCTTCCCATTGCTCAGTTCAGGCCGAGGTGAGTAGAGCACACCTGTAGGCCAAGAGAAGCCACAGTGTAGGGGGACACTGTCTAGTCATCTGTCAAATCCATTCTACAAATAGCCACTCAGTCCCCAGTGTGGGCAAAGGAAGATGCCAATCACTATTTTTTGAAGGTCAACTTAGGGCCTTTAGATAAGAAATAGAACCAAACATGCTCTTTAAAGTTGTAAAAATGAGAAAAATCTGATTATTATATCTTATTAGAAGATAATGAATACATATGCTCTATAGTAGGTCCTGTACTATACAGTAGTCCTTGTTGTTTATCTATTTTATATATGGTAGTGTGTATCAGTTAAGCCTAAACTCCCAATTTATCCCTCCTCTCCTTTGCCCTTTGATAACCATAAGTTTGTTTTCTATGTCTGTGAGTCTGTTTCTGTTTTTTAAATAAGTTTATTTGTATCATTTTTTAGATTCCACATATAAGTGATAACATATGATATTTGTCTTTCTCTGTCTGATTTACTTCACTTAGTATGATAATCTCTAGGTCTATCCATGTTGCTGAAAATGGCATTATTTCTTTTATTCGGACTGAGTAATATTCCAGTGTGTGTGTGTGTGTGTGTGTGTGTGTGTGTGTGTGTGTGTGTATACACACACTGGATCTTCTTTATCCATTCATCTGTCAGTGGACATTTAGGTTGCTTCCATGTCTTGGCTATTGTGAATACTGCCGCTATGAACATTGGGATGCATTTATCTTTTCACATTAAGAGTTTTCTCCAGATCTATGCCTAGGATATGATTGCTGGATCATATGATAGCTCTATTTTTAGTTTTTAAGTAACCTCCATACTGTTTTCCATAGTGGCTGCAAAAGTAGGAAATTTTAAAACAGCAGAATCTGGGCCTACAATCTAGACCCACAAGCCACAGTGTGAAAATTCATTCCAACAATTTTCGTCCATTTACATACTGAATCAGCTTAATCCCATTAAGTATTTTTAAAAACAATGTTAGCCTTCTGGCATATTTATGCATTAGCATTTATTACTTCTTCAGTCTTCAACATCTGAAGAATGTTTTAAAAGTGTAGGGCTTCCCTGGTGGCGCAGTGGTTGAGAGTCTGCCTGCTGATGCAGGGGACGCGGGTTTGTGCCCCGGTCCGGGAAGATCCCACATGCCACAGAGCGGCTGGGTCCATAATCCATGGCTGCTGGGCCTGCGCGTCTGGAGCCTGTGCTCCGCAACAGGGGAGGCCACAGCGGTGAGAGGCCAGCATATCACAAAAAAAAAAAAGAAAAGAAAAAAGTGTCTTAATACCTGTAGCAAAGACACTGCTGGTGCCCTCCCCACATCGCCTCACCTGTGCCATTTCAGTGGCCATCAAACTCACATCCAGCTACTGGAACCTGCTTTTCTTTGTCTATGGATTTTTTCTTGACACTGGAACCTGTTTCTTACACCCTTGTGCCAGGTAAGAACAGCCAGGAAATTCATGGCCCCAGGAGCAACCCTCAACCAATAAGCTTCCTTCTTTGGTGGCATTTATCTGAGGGATGATATGGAGAGTCCCTAGTACATAAGAACTAGTTGCCTGATGCTTTGCTTGGTAATGTGCCTTTCATTGTCTGCCTTTGCTGCCCTGAATCACTGCCCTACTCCCTTCTCAGGATTCCCTTCACCGCCAAAACCAACTAGTATTTAGTTGGTCTCAGGGAATCCAAACAGACAAACCCAAATTATGTCTCAATCCTCTGGGGGCACATCAGCCAACCACAGCAAGGTGAATTAGACTCATGTATAGTTTCTAGGGGAGAAGTAAGTGAATAGATGCTTCTTCTGATAAAGCTACAGTGATTACTGGAGAAAACAATCATTAAGGAAACACTTTACCTTTCTATGCTCTATTTTCTCACAATTTCAGCACATCTGGCTTATCTAACCAGGGTACCTTTGGGCACAACCCCATTAAAAAAAGCCCTACCCTGGAAATCCAGATAATAGAGAGCCCAGAAACAAAGGCTATGGATATCTCACCATTGTCATTATAATCCACCATGCTCACTAACAGATCAGCTTTGCTTCTTCATTTATTAGTTTGCCATTTAAGATGCCAGTGAATTATTAAAAGATTGTATCCTTTCCCAACCAGGATGATGATAGTATTTTTGCTTCTCTGACTATAAAGAACTAAAATTAAAATTAGTTGCAAATTAGTGCCAATTTAGCTTACTTTTCAGCATCTCAAGCAGTGAACTGTGAAATGGTTGTGATAAAAGTGTGTTTATTCTTTCTGAGTCATGGCATCAGGTTGCTGTTTGGGGGAGGTAAATGTGTGATCTTTCCAGATACAGTTTTGCAGCTCATTTTACTAGACTTTACACAAAGGGCACTGGCTTCCAAAAACAGGAGTATGTGTGTATATCAGGATGGTACTTGCATCGTCAGCATCAGCCCCTAAGTCTTTTCATTACTTATCATCTTTCCCACCTCACAAGCCATTACACAGTAGGGTAAAGAGTAGCTCTTTCCTGTGAGAGTGAGTCACCTTTTGAGTTCAGATTGCGAGTTCAGCTTAGACAAATGAAAAGAACCAAAATGTGAGCTTATTGAGGGAAACAATCTATTTCCATCTCTTTCTGGCAAAACATAAGGAAGGTCTGAATTAAGAAGGCATTATTGGGTTGAAAAAAATCGTAACAATGGTAAATCGGTGTTTTCGGTGCTTTTTGTCAGTTCTCATTGGTCAAAGAGAGAGAAACCAGATCACATCTACAAACAAATGCTGTGAATGTTTAGAACAAGTGCCATCACACTGTTAAATGATAAAAGTCAAAAAGAACATTGTCAGGAGAGGGAAATAAAGACTGCCAGGGAAGTCGAAAGGTATTTGAAGCCACTCTCCATGCTCTATTAGTGTTTTTACATACTCGGTAATATAAAGGAAGCAGGAGCTTAGAGCCCAGGGTGAAACAAGAAAACAAGCACGTTATACTAACAAGGCGAAGAGGCAGAGATTCCACTGTCACAGAGAACGTCACGTTGCTTAATTTCAACTTAAAGGGTGACTTGAATGCCTGGCCTTATGGAAATTTAGTGCTTTGTTATGGTTCATCTGAACTTGTCAGTTGGCCCCAAGCTGCGATAATCAACTTTTCAATGTCAGACTCATTTACTCCTCGAAGAATCCTGAAATAGCCATTCTCTCCCCAGGACTTTCCCCAGGAATTAGCAGCAATCTGCAGGAAAAAAAAAAAAAAAAAAAAACTGAATAATACTTGGATATTTTTTAATCCAACCTGTAAAGTTACAGGGGACTCTTATGTACCTTTATATGTTTTTGACTTATAGATTGTGACTATTAAGAACCTACACATTTTGAAAAGAAGAACAAAACAATTTATTATTCATTAATTACATTAATATGCATATATACTCATGTTCATGATAACCAGAATTGATGAATTCCCCCAGAGTACAATAATAACATATGAGACTTTGAAATGCCACATCAGAAAATGACACACGCTGCAGTTACAGAGTGTCTATTATGTGACTGGCCCTGTGCTAAGCACGGGAGGAACCATGATAAAAAATATCCTGTGTTAGACCTGCTTATGGTCTAATGAAGGATGGTCAATGTAAGGCAAGTACTAAGGTAGATATATGCACATGGAGAAGCATCTCACTCATCTAAATGGTTCAGGGAAGTTGTCATGATGTACCACATGTGATGCATATTAAAGCCTAGGAGTAAATTAACCGGATTAAAAACATGGAGGAAGGGAGATTCAGGTAAACAGTAAAAACATAAATATCAAAGCATGAAGCAGCATGAAGCAGAGAAATGAAGCAATAAAATTGTTATCATTAGATCATAAAACAGAAGCAGGTTGGTAGTTTAGGAGGCTAGAAGGGGAGGAGAGGAAATCCATACTGAGAAAATAATGGTGAAAATGATGACAAGTTGTTGAGTTACTTCCAGCAGGAATGCAGGTGGACAGATTTATATTTTGATTACATTATTCTGTATGAACTGAAATGGATGAATTTAAAAGGGTAGGAAAAAAACCCCACAGGGATGTAAACAGCTCTTTGCAGGAAACCGTCCTCAGCAGGAAACCCCTTTTCTTGTCACTTTAGCAAAGCTATATTTTAACTAAACTTAAACCGTCCACCCCCACGCTCTGCTCATCTCTGACCCAAGCACAGTTTTCAAATCTTTTGATCACACACTACCTTGCCTAATCTGTTGGTTCTTCCCATAGATCAAAGAAGTAGAAATGAAGAATAAATAACTAACAGATGACCAGATCTCTTCCCTAGCTTCCCCTTCAGAGATCTCCAGAACAAACTGTGTGAACAAGACAGAAACTAAAGAAAGATCACAAAAGTGCACAAGCCTGCAGGCAGTAGGGGATGGCAAGGTCTCTGACCCCCTATCCCAATGATTAACTGAGATTACTTCCCCTTTTCCCTTTAAAACTTTCATGGCCAAGAAGAATCTTTGGAGTTGGTTTTTGGGGGACACAAGTCTGCATTCTCCCCAGATTTCTGACTTTCTGATTAAAAGCAATTTTCCCTTCCACCTTTATTTCTGGACTCTCAGTTCTGTTGCATTAATCTATTTGTCTGTTTTTATGCCAGTATCATACTGTTTTGATCACTATAAATTTATAGTATAACTTGAAATCAGGAAATGTGATACTCCTTGCTTTGTTTTTCTTTCAAAGGACTGCTTTGGCTACTTGGGGTCTTTTTTGTTTCCATATAAATTTTAGGATTTTTTTTTCAATTTCTGTAAAAAATGCCATTGGAATCTTGATAGGGATTGCATTGAAGATATAGATGTTTTCGGTAGTATTGAAATTTTAACAATATCAATTCTTCCCCTTCATGAACACAGGGTACCTTTTCATTTATTTGTGACATTTTTGATATCTTTCATCAATGTCTTATAGTTTTCAGAGTAGAGACCTTTCACCTCCTTGGTTAAGTTTATTCCGAAGTTTTTTCTTTTTTTTTTTTTGATGCTATTGTACATGGGATTGTTTGTTTTCTTTATTTCTTTTTCAGATAATCTGTTGCTAGTGTCTAAAAGGCTACTGATTTTTGTATGTTAGTTTTGTTATCCTGTAATTTTACTGAATTAATTGATTTGATCTAAAAACTTTTGGGTGAAGTCTTTAGGATTTTCCAAACAGGTATACCTTGGAGATTTTGCAGGTTCAGTTCCAGAACACTGCAATAAAATGAATAGCACAATAAAGTGAGTCACATAAATTTTTTGGTTTCCTAGTGCATATAAAAGTTATGTTTACACTATACTGTAGTCTTTTAAGTGTACAATAGCATTACATCTAAAAACAAATGTGCATACTTTAATTAAGGATATTTTATTGTTAAAAAATGCTAACCATCATCTGATTATTTAGCAAGTTGAAATATTTTTGCTGGTAGAAGTTTTAAAATACTGCAAGAATTACCAAAATGTGACAGAGACACAAAGTGAGCAAATGCTTTTGGAAAAATGGTGCCAATAGACTATTCAATATGGCCTATTGCCACAGATCTTCAATTTCTACAACAAAACAAAACAAAAAAAACAATATTTGTAAAGTGCAATAAAGTGAAGTGCAATGAAACATGGTATGCCTATATAAACTGCAAATAGAGACAGTTTTACTTCTTCCTTTCCAATTCTGATGGTTTTTATTTCTTTTTCTTGCCAGATGGCTCTGGAAAGGACTTCCAATACTATGTTGAATAGGAGTGGTGAGAATGGGCACCAATGTCTTGTATCTCATCTTAGAGGAAAAGCTTTCAACTTTTCACCATTAAGTATAATGTTATCTGTGAGGTACATTCCTTCTATACTTGTTAAGAGTTTTTATCATTAACAAATGTAGAATTTTGTCAGATGTTTTTTCTGAATCTATTAAAATTGCTATATAATTTTTTCTTTCATTCTATTAATGTGATGTTTCACATTGATTGGTTCATGTGCGTTGAACCATCCTTGCATACCAGGTATAAATCACATGTGATCATGGTGAATGATTCTTTTAATGTGCTGCTAAATCAAATTTGCTGGCAATAAAATGCTGTCTTTTTTTTTTTTTTTTTTTGGTACACAGGCCTCTCACTGTTGGGGCCTCTCCCGTTGTGGAGCACAGGCTCTGGATGGGCAGGCTCAGTGGCCATTGCTCATGGGCCCAGCTGCTCCGTGGCATGTGGGATCTTCCCAGACCGGGGCACGAACCCACGTCCGCTGCATCAGCAGGCAGACTCTCAACCACTGCGCCACCAGGGAAGCCCTAAAATGCTGTCTTAATTGCTGTAGATTTATATAGTCTTGAAACCTGATAGTGTACATCCTCCAACTTTTTTCTTCTTTACTGTGACTATCTCGGGTACTCTAGGTCTTATGCATTTCCATTTAAAGTTTAGAATCATCTTTTCAGTATAATCCTCTCTCCCCCTCCAAAAAAAAAAAAAAATCTCTGCTGGGACATAGATTAGGATGTTACTAAATTAATAGATCAATTTGGGAAAGTTAATCTAGAGACTTCCAGGTCATCAATATGGTATAATTCTCCTTTTAGCTAGGTCTTCTTTAATTTCTCATAACACTAAAAATCTTGCACATTTTTCATTGACATATTCCCTAGGTTTTTATTTATTTATTTTTGGCTGCATTGGGTCTTCATTGCTGCGCACAGGCTTTTCTCTAGTTGCATCATGTGGGGGGCTACTCTTCATTGTGGTGCACGGGCTTCTCATTGTGGTGGCTTCTCTTGTTGCGGAGCATGGGCTCTAGGCACACGGGCTTCAGTAGTTGTGGCATGCAGGCTCAGTAGTTGTGGCTCATCAGCTCTAGAGTGCAGGCTCAGTAGTTGTGATGCACGGGCTTAGTTGCTCCACGGCATGTGGAATCTTCCCAGACCAGGGCTCGAACCCATGTCCCCTGCATTGGTAGGTGGATTCTCAAGCACCACCAGGGAAATATTTCCCTAGGTTTTTAACTAGTTACATCATTTTTTTTTTGTATTAGGACTTTAATTGGGCAAAAAGGTTATTTTCTTCACAACGGTTACATTAATAAAAGGCTTTAAGCTGAAATTAGTCATTAAACCTAAGTCACTTGTATTTTCAAAAAACCAAGAAACAAATATAGACCAAAAATAATTACTTTCTCTTCAAAATATTTATAAAACTGGAAAGACTATCATACATAGAAAATTCTAATACTTCAAAGTAAAGCTGTGTTTTCCCTGGAAACTTGCTAAATTTTTCCTCAAAGATGTAGCAGGAGTGCAGTATAGCAGAAGCTGGACAGAGGACAGTCGCAGTTTATGCCCCTAACTAGATATTTCCTATACTTTGTCTAAGCCATCCAATTTTTGGTACTGTGCTACGGCAGCCCTAGCAAACTGATACACTTCTGTATTCCCTAGGGTTCATTTTTTATGTTGCCTACTAAATATCCCAGTAATATTCCTTAAAAAGAATAACTCAGTATAACTCTTTAAAAAGCCAGACCATGACCTAGAGACTCTGTTCAGCTTATCTCCTCCCAGCTTATCTCCTCCTCTCTATTAAATTAAACCTTCATTTAATAGAGACAGCACTTCACTTTCCTTTCAGAAATAGTTCTGTAATTTGTTCTCAGTTTTTCAAAAATAAAAAATATATTGTTGAGGGATTTCCCTGGCAGTCCAGTGGTTAAGACTCTGCACTTCCACTGCAGGGGGCACGGGTTCGATCCCTGGTCAGGCAACTAAGATCCTATGTGCTACACAGTGAAGCCAAAAAAAAAAAAAAAAAATCTGGGAACTAAAAGAGCTAAGCAAAGTCCCAGAAGGCAAGAGGGAGAGGTAATATGAAAGAGAGGTTGAGAGACATAGAGGATAATACGAGAACGACAATCACCTATTTAATAGAAAGGTCCAAAAGTAAAGGAAGGAAAGATGGTATATTCAGCTATCATAACTGAGACCTTTATAGTAGTCATCAATACCATGAATCCTCAGAATTGGAACACAAAAAGCCGCAATTCTTACACAAAATTTAACACTACAGTTACTACAGCAATATAATCAGAATTATTTTGGTAATGTCAGGTCTACTCTCAGATCAGAAATTTCCTGGAGAGTAATCTCTCTCTCTCCTGGAATTTTAATTTCTGTAAGTAAAGACAGCAAGGTGTTTCTCTCACTGCTATAGATATAAGTAGAAATAATTATGAACTAGATGCAATACATGTAAGAAAAGGCAATAAGTTCATTATGAATTACAGTAATTATGACCCTTAGTAAAATGACATATCCCATTCAAAGAATTTCACACAAATATAAGAGTCTAAAATATATCCTAATTTTCAGGGACTGGCAATCAAATCTGCTATTTTATGATTCAATATGAAGTATAAAATACTTTCACCAGTAAGGGTTGGATTAAACAAATTTTCTTTTTAACACTTCACTCAGATTCTCCCTTGTCGCTTCTAAAACTATGATTTTTTTTGTTTATTTATTTATATATTTATTTATTATTAGTCATCCATTTTATACACATCAGTGTATACATGTCAGTCCCAATCTCCCAATCCATCACACCCCCACCCCACCCCACACCGATTTCCCCCCTTGGTGTCCACACGTTTGTTCTCTACATCTGTGTCTCAATTTCTGCTCTGTAAACCACTTCATCTGTACCATTTTCTACGTTCCACATATATGTGTTAATATAAGATATTTATTTTTCTCTTTCTGACTTACTTCACTCTGTATGACAGTCTCTAGATGCATCCACATCTCTAAAAATGACCCAATTTTGTTCCTTTTTAAGGCAGAGTAATATTCCATTGTATATATTTACCACACCTTCTTTATCCAATCATCTGTCGATGAGCATTTAGGTTGCTTCCATGACCTGGTTATTGTAAACAGTGCTACAATGAATATTGGGGTGCATGTCTCTTTTTGAACTATGGTTTTCTCTGGGTTCTGGGTCATATGGTAATTCTATTTTTAGTTTTTTAAGGAATCTCCATACTGTTCTCCATAGTGGCTGTATCAATTTACATTCCCACCAACAGTGCAAGAGGGTTCCCTTTTCTCCACACCCTCTCCAGAAACTGTTGTTTGTAGATTTTCTGATGATGCCCATTCTAACTGGTGTGAGGTGATACCTCATTGTAATTTTGATTTGCATTTCTCTAATAATTAGTGATGTTGAGAAGCTTTTCATGTGCTTCTTGGCCATCTGAATGTCTTCTTTGGAGAAATGTCTATTTAGCTCTTCTGCCCATTTTTGGATTGGTCTGTTTGTTTTTTTAATATTGAGCTGCATGTGCTGTTTATATATTTTGGGTATTAATCTGTTGTCCATTGATTCATTAGCAAATATTATCTCCCATTCTGAGGGTTGTCTTTTGGTCTTGTTTATGGTTTCCTTTACTGTGCAAAATCTTTGAAGTTTCATTAGGTCCCATTTGTTTATTTTTGGTTTTATTTCCATTATCCTAGGAGGTGGATCAAAAAATATCTTGCTGTGATTTATATCAAAGAGTATTCTTCTTATGTTTTCTGCTAAGAGTTTTACAGTGCCCGGTCTTACATCTAGGTCTCTAATCCATTTTCAGTTTATTTTTGTGTATTGTGTTAGGGAGTGTTCTAATTTCATTCTTTCACATGTAGCTGTCCAGTTTTCCCAGCACCACTTAGTGAAAAGACTGTCTTTTCTCCGTTGTATGTCCTTGCCTCCTTGGTAATAGATTAGTTGACTATAGGTGCGTGGGTTTATCTCTGGATTTTCTATCCTGTTCCACTGATCTATATTTCTGTTTTTGTGCCAGTACCATATTGTCTTGATTACAGTTGCTTTGTAGTATAGTCTGAAGTTAGGGAGTCTGATTCCTCCAATTCCATTTTTATCCCTCAAGACTGCTTTGGCTATTTGGGGTCTTTTTTGTCTCCATACAAATTTTAAGATTTTTTGTTCTAGTTCTGTAAAAAATGCCACTGGTAATTTGATGGGGATTGCATTGAATCTGTAGATTGCTTTGGGTAGTATAGTCATTTTCACGATATTGATTCTTCCAATGCAAGAGCATGGTATATCTCTCCATCTGTTTGTATCACCTTTAATTTCTTTCATCAGTGTCTTATACTTTTCTGCATACAGGTCTTTTGTCTCCTTAGGTAGGTTTATTCCTAGGTATTTTATTCTTTCTGTTGCAATAGTAAATGGGAGTGTTTCCTTAATTTCTCTTTCAGAGTTTTCATCATTAGTGTATAGGATTGCAAGAGATTTCTGTGCATTAATTTTGTATCCTGCAACTTTACCAAATACATTGGTTAGCCCTAGTAGTTTTCTGGTGGTATCTTTAGGATCCTCTATGTATAGTATCATGTCATCTGCAAATAGTGACAGTTTTACTTCTTCTTTTCCAATTTGTATTCTTATTATTTCTTTTTCTTCTCTGATTGCCGTGGCTAGGACTTCCAAAACTATATTGAATAACAATGGTGAGACTGGACATTCTTGCCTTGTTCCTGATCTTAGAGGAAATGCTTTCAGTTTTTCACCATTGAGAATGATGTTTGCTGTGGGTTTGTCATATATGGCCTTTATTATGTTGAAGTAGTTTCCCTCTATGCCCACTTTCTGGAGAGTTTTTAATCATAAATCGGTGTTGAATTTTGTCAAAAGCGTTTTCTGCATCTATTGAGATGATCATATGGTTTTTATTCTTCAATTTGTTCATATGGTGTATCACATTGATTGATTTGCATGTATTGAAGAATCCTTGCATCTCTGGGATAAATCTCACTTGATCATGATGTATGATCCTTTTAATGTGTTTTTGGAGTCTGTTTGCTAGTATTTTGTTGAGGATTTTTGCATCTATATTCATCATTGAATCATTGGTCTGTAATTTTGCATCATTGGTCTGTAATTATCTGTTTTTATAGTATCTTTGTCTGCTTTTGGTATCAGGGTGATGGTGGCCTCATAGGATGAGCTTGGGAGTGTTTCTTCCTCTGCAATTTTTTGGAAGAGTTTGAGAAGGATGGGTGTTAGCTCTTGTATGAATGTTTAATAGAATTCACCTGTGAAGCCATCTGGTCCTAGACTTTTATTTGTTGGAAGATTTTTAATCACAGTTTCAGTTTCATTACTCGTGGTGGGTCTGTTCATATTTTCTATTTCTTCCTGGTTCAGTCTTGGAAAGTTATACCTTTCTAAGAATTTGTCAGTTTCTTCCAGGTTGTCCATTTTATTGGCATAGAGTTGCTTGTAGTAGTCTCTTAGGATGCTTTGTATTTCTGCGGCGTCTGTTGTAACTTCTCTTTTTCGTTTCTAATTTTATTGATTTTGGTCCTCTCCCTCTTTTTCTTGATGAGTCTGCCTAATAATGGTTTATCAATTTTGTTTATCTTCTCAAAGAACCAGCTTTTAGTTTTATTGATCTTTGCTATTGTTTTCTTTGTTTCTATTTCATTTGTTTCTGCTCTGATCTTTATGCTTTCTTTCCTTCTGCTAACTTTGGATTCTGTTTGTTCTTCTTTCTCTAGTTCATTTAGGTGTAACGTTAGATTGTTTATTTGAGATTTTTCTTGTTTCTTGAGACAGGCTTGTATAGCTATAAGCTTCCCTCTTAGAACTGTTTTGCTGCATCCCATAGGTTTTGGATTGCTGTGTTTTCATTGTCATTAGCCTCTAGGTATTTTTTGATTTCCTCTTTGATTTCTTCAGTGATCTCTTGGCTATTTAGTAATGTATTGTTTAGCCTCCATGTGTTTGAGTTTTTTATGTTTTTTTCCCTGTAATTGATTCCTAATCTCATAGCATTGTTGTCAGAAAAGATGCTTGATATGATTTTAATATTCTTCAATTTATTGAGGTTTGACTTGTGATGCAAGATGTGATCTATCCTGGAAAATGTTCTGGGTGCACTTGAGAAGAAAGTGTAACCTGCTGTTTTTGGATGGAATGTCCTATAAATATCAATTAAATCCGTCTGGTCTACTGTGTCATTTAAAGCTTGTGTTTCCTTATTAATTGTCTGGATGATCTGTCCATTGGTGTAAGTTAGGTGTTAAAGTCCCCCACTATTATTGTGTTTTGTCGATTTCCTCTTTTAGAGCTGTTAGCAGTTGCCTTATGTATTGAGGTGCTCCTATGTTGGGTGCATATATATTTATAATTTTTATATCTTCTTCTTGGATTGATATCTAGATCATTACATAGTGTCCTTTCTTGTCTCTTGTACCATTCTTTATTTTAAAGTCTATTTTATCTGATATGAGTATTGTTACTCCAGCTTTCTTTTGATTTCCATTTGCATGGAATATCTTTTTCCATCCCCACACCTTCAATCTGTATGTGTCCTTAGGTCTGAAGTGGGCCTCTTGTAGACAGCATATATATGGGTTTTGTTTTTGTATCCATTCAGCCAATCTGTGTCTTTTGGTTGGATAATTTAATCTATTTACATTTAAGGTAATTTTCCATATATATGTTCCTATTCCCATTTTCTTAATTGTTTTGGGTTTGTTTTTGTCGGTCCTTTTCTTCTCTTGTGTTTCCCACTTAGAGAAGTTCCTTTAGCATTTGTTATGTAGCTGGTTTGGTGGTGCTGAATTCTCTTAGCTTTTGCTTGTCTGTAAAGCTTTTGATTTCTCCATCGAATCTGAATGAGATCCTTGCCAGCTAGAGTAATCTTGGTTGTAGGTTCTTTCCTTTCATCACTTTAAATATGTCATGTCACTCCCTTCTGGCTTGTAGAGTTTCTGCTGAGAAATCAGCTGTTAACCTTATGGGAGTTCCCTTGTATGTTATTTGTCATTTTTCCCTTGCTGCTTTCAATAATTTTTCTTTGCCTTTAATTTTTGTGAATTTGATTACTATATGTCTCAGCATGTTTCTCCTTGGGTTTATCCTGTTTGGGACTCGCTGTGCTTCCTGGACTTGGGTGGCTATTTCCTTTCCCATGTTAGGGAAGTTTTCAACTATAATCTCTTCAAATATTTTCTCAGGTCCTTTCTCTCTCTCTTCTCCTTCTGGGACCCCTGTAATGCGAATGTTGTTATGTTTAATGTTGTCCCAGAGGTCCTTAGGCTGTCTTCATTTCTTTTCATTCTTTTTCTTTATTCTGTTCCACAGCAGTGAATCCCACCATTCTATCTTCCAGGTCACTTACCCATTCTTCTGCCTCAGTTATTCTGCTATTGATTCCTTCTAGTGTATTTTTATTTCAGTTATTGTATTGTTCATCTCTCTTTGTTTGTTCTTTAATTCTTCTAGGTCCTTGTTAAACATTTCTTGCATCTTCTTGATCTTTGCCTCTATTCTTTTTCCGAGGTCCTGGATCATCTTCACTATCATTATTCTGAATTCTTTTTCTGAAACATTTCCTATCTCCATTTCATTTAGTTGTTTTTATGGGGTTTTATCTTGTTCCTTCATCTGGCACATAGCCCTCTGCCTTTACATCTTTTCTATCTTTATGTGAATGTGGTTTTTGTTCCATAGGCTGCAGGATTGTAGTTCTTCTTGCTTCTGCTGTCTGCCCTCTGGTGGATGAGGCTATCTAAGAGGCTTGTGGAAGTTTCCTGATGGGAGGGACTGGTCTAGTTACATCATTTTAGGTCATGTTTATTTTTAATTTCCCATTGTTTCTTGTTACTATATAGAACTATAATTTGTTTCTTATATTTTTCTAATATCAAGAAAACTTGTTAAATATGCTTACTGTTTCTAATAGTTTATTTCTATATATATTTTTTGATTTTCCATATTCATAATCATGTCATCTACAAATAACATCAGTTATATTTCTTTCCACACCCCCCTTTATTTTTTGTTTGTTTGTTTGTTTTACTGCACTAGGTGGAACCTTCAGTAAAATTTTGATTAAAATGTTGAGAATGAATGTTTTATTTTTCAGTGATAAGGGAAAAGCATTCAGTATTTTACCATTAATTATGATGTTAGCTATAGGGTTCTTGTGGATAAAGTTTATAAGGTGAAGGAAGGTAGGTTCTACTCCTAATTTTCTGAGGTTTTAGATCATAAATGACTTCTTTGGTCAGCAGGATTCTAAAATGACCCCCAAATTCCTCCTCCCTTGTGTAGTTTCCCCATATAATCCTTTCCATTTGAGTGTGGGAAGGACCTGAGAATATAATGGGATATCACTTCTGTGATTAGGTTATGTTATCTCACAAAGTTGAACAGATTTTGAAGATGTGATTCAAATTCCCAATCAGCTGACTGTGAGTTAATTAAAAGGGAGATTATTCTGCCTATGTGAGCCCTGTAGAAGAGAGTCTAGAAATCAGAAATTGCTTTTTCCTAATAATCTTGAAGTTACCATGTTTGGAAAGGATTTATGAGAGTACATATGAGGGGGCAGGTGGCAAAAAAACTGTTATTATTGCATCTTCTGTACAAATTAAGATAATCATGTTTATTTTTCCATCTTTTGTCTGGCATGTGAGGAACTATATTCATTGCTTTTACATGTAAAACCAACTTTGCACTCCTGCAATAAACCTCACTTGATCATAGTATATTGTCCTTTTAATATATTTTACAGATGTGATATTTTGTGTAGAATTTTGTGTTCATAAGAGATATTGCCCAGTAGTTTTCCTTTCTTGTGTTGTCCCTGCCAAGTTTTGGTATTGGTGTTATGCTGGTTCATGAAGTGTGTTGGGAACAGTTTTTTCTCTATTTCCTAAAAGACATTGACATAAAATTGATTTCATTTGTTCTTTAAATGTTTGGAAGAATTTACCAGTGAAGCATTTAGAGACTGGTGTTTCCTGTAAGAGTTTCTTTTTAATACAGAATCAGCTTTTCAAATAGTATTATAACTGACTTTTCTATTTTCACCTTGTGTGAGTTTTGATGCTTTGCTTTCCAAGGAGTTTATTCATTTCATCTATATTTTCAAATATATTGACATAATGCTTGCATAGCATCTTATATTACTTACTTAATATCTATTGAAACTGAAGAAAGTCCTCGTTTTACATTTCTATGTTAATTTTTTTTCTCTCTTGGTTTCTTTATGATCCTTCCTAGGAACTTAATCTTTTCAAAGAATCATATCTTTGCCCTCTTGATATTCTCTATTGTATGTCCACTTTTCTTCATTGATTTCTGACCTTCTCCTTTTCATTCCCTTCATTCTATTTTTTGGAGGTCTGAGTTCTTTATCTAGCTTACTGGATTACTATTTTCAACTTTTCCTTTTTTAATATATGCATTGGTTTTAACCTTTCTTTTTTTCAAATACATGCATCTTCTATTACATTAAGTACTGCTTTAGCTAAGTAACACAAGTTTTGACATAACATACTCTGTAAAATTTCAATCGTTTCAGTTTGTTGAACTTACTTTATGACCCAGCATATAGTCAACTTTGGCAACTATTCCATATGCACTAAAAGAATGTATATTCATTAATAGTTGTATCTAGTATTCTATGAATTTTAATTACATAAAGCTAGCTAATAGTTTTTTTAACCTTCTATATCTTTACCTATATTTTAGCTGCTTACTCTGTGAAATAATAAGTGGGATGTGTTGAAATATGCAACAAAATTGTGGATTTGTCTTTCTCTTTTCTTCTGTAACTTTTGCTTTATATTTTTGATTTTGTGTTATCTTAGCTTTTATTTGAATGAAAATGTTTCTGATTTGCCTTCTCTGAAGAAAGTTGCCATTGGATATAAAATTCTAGTTTCTCTTACTTAGAGTTTATTGAGCTTCCGAATTTAGGTTGGTGTCTTTCTATTTTGGAAAACTTTTGGTCGTCAGTTCTTCACATATTGGTTCCACTTCATTCTCTCTCTCATCCTTCTGAGAATGCAGTTACATGTATGTTAAAACATTTGATTGTGTCCCACCCGTCTCTTCCCAGTGTTCTGGATTTTTCATTATATTTACCTCTGTGTACTGCAAGTTGGATATATTTTATTGCATTTATTTAAGATATCTAAGTCTGCCTGCTATTTAACCCATATGTTGAGTTCTTAATTTCAGACATTGCACTCACACCTACAATAATTCTTTTCTTTTTGTGTATTGAAATCATTTGTTGAAATTCTCTCTCTTTTCATCCATATTTTAAAAAAATTTTTACAATGGTTATTACATCTATTATTTCTATTGATAGTTTTTTCCCTTGGTTATTGGTCACATTTTTCTGCTACACATCTCAAAATTTTTTAATGCATGCTGGATACTTTGCCATAATAATTACAGTTGTCCCTTGGTATCGGTGGGGGATTGGTTCCAGGGGACCCCTTTCTCACTGCACCAAAATCCACAGATGCTCAAGTCTGCCAACTAAAAACTGACACCTGACATCTGCCTCTACAAGGAAAAAGTCATTAGCCACTTCAGTCTCTGAGCTTCAACACACCTGAAAGGAGCTCAGGGTGTAGATCAGGAATGAGGCACACTGTGCTCTGGGGAAAAACTGGCAGAACAGGCCTTCAGATAATTAGATATTTTCAGAAGAAGATTTTATGAGTCCAAATTCTTGCATCTTCTCATATATAGAAAAGCACTAAAATCCTGAACGGAGACATCTGCTCCTTGTGACTAGCACTAACCTTCATGAAACTAGCAGCAAACTTCTGCAAAAATGTGTGCTTGATTACATGTATTCCCTCGTCACTAAAATCATATATATACAGACCTCTTCCCTATCTCTTCTGAGCAGTTCTTCAGAGCTATCTGAGATGCTGTCTCCTGAGCTATAGTCCTTATTTTGCCCCAAATAAAACTTAACTCACAACCCTCACATTGTGCAATTTTTTTAGTTGACAAGTCCCTTATTTAAAATGGCATAATATTTGTATGTAACCTACACACATCCTCTCGTATGCTTTAAACCATCTCCGGGTTACTTATAATACCTAATGCAATGTAAATGTTATGTAAGTAGTTGTAAATGCAATGTAAGCGATATGTAAATAGTTGCCTGTGTACAGCAAATACAAGTTTTGCCTTTTGGAACTTTCTGGAATTTTAAAAATATTTTTGATCCACAGTTGGTTGAATCTGTGGATGCAGAACCCTCAGATATGGAGGGCAGACTACATAGAGATTGACACTGTGATTATTTTCCAAAGAAGATTAGCCTTTTCTTCTCCTAGAGAGATATGGTAAGGGACTATCCCCCTCAATTTAGTAAAGAACTGAGTAGGATCAGGGCTAGAGAAAAGTTTTGGTTAAACTTAATTGCACCTGGTTTCAAATATTTCAGGGCTGTACCTACCATGTGTGTGTTTCAGGCTCTTTTCAGGCTTCTCCTACCCCGGGTTTGGCAATGCTGTAGATGATTTCACTCTGCCGTCCCCCCACCCTTAACTACTCACATTATTCTGCATTCAGAAATATTCCAGGAGGCTCAAATAATATATTCTCTTTCACATATCATAAATGTTAACTATTGAACACTAATTTTATTGACTATCTCAAGCTATTTTAATAAGGAAAATGATATTTAAGAAAGCTCAGTTCACATACAAAGAAACATCATTCTACTCAAAAGCATAACACCTCCATATGTCAACAAGACAAATACGAGTGGTGACCACATACTTGGGTGATTGATTTTTGTGAGTGCCTTGTGGAGAAATCTAATTAACAAGAGTCACTTGAGTGAGCACATGCCCTAATATTTAGTGTTTTATAAGTTATAATATGCCCTGTAATGCATACATTCAAGTTCAAATTCTATGATGAATATCATTACCTAAACTTTATTTCTGGGGGAAAAAAGGTATATAATATAAGGACCTGGGATAATTTTCTTTATTGTAATCAACTGAATATTTGAGATAATATATTCCAATCTTCTTCAAACTTTCTTACATATAACTTCTATTATTTTTTTAGACTAGATATTAGTTTTTTCTCAGTAAAGAATCATGTGTATGTTATAGTTGGCAAAAACAAAAACAAAACTATATATATATGTGTGTGTGTGTGTGTGTGTGTGTGTGTGTGTATATTTGATACTAACATTACAAAAGTATCATCCATAGCAAAAATAATGTAAGAATGCAAAGTTGATTGACACATATGTGAGAACTCTAATCATTTCTTTAATTTTAATATAGGTGATAATAGAACAAAAGTTATTCTGTTGATTCTCATTTTGAAAAATAATACTGATTCATCTGTTACAATTTGAGATAAGAGGAGTTGTAAAATGTTATTATAATATAAATGATTATAATGGATTTTCTGTTGGAGAAAATACCAGTATTACAAATTATATTACAGTGACTTAGGATATGACTAAATAATACAAAGCTGGGAATACAGACACAGATGATTCTAAAATACTCACTTCACAGTAGAAATTTAATTGAAAAGTATTACATACCCAAAATTTTTCTTTCCGCCCCTTTGCTCCTCTCAGTGTGCCCCATCTAAAAATAACAATAAAAAAACATGGTTTAAAATGTTTGAGTTACATCTTGATAAAATTCAACTTATTATCAGAATTATATCTTTTCTTTTCTCTTTGCCTCACTGTGTTTTATTATGGAACTGTCATCATTGCCTACAGAAATGTGCATGTATCATTTTCGTTTTAACCAAAACTTCATTGACTTCTTCAGAATATACTCATCTATGTCCAAATGGCTTGAAATCAAACTCTTTGACAAAAGGATATAAGTCTTAGGGCAGCGGGGATGCAGGAGTTTTAAAGTACTTAAAGATGCCTCCCTTCTTCATATTTCACCTTCTGAAACTCTGCCAAAAATCTCCAAGACTACTGATAAAAAACATAATGTAAATTAAGATAACTGTTGTAGAAAAGAGCATTTATGTAAAAATATTCATATGCATATATTATTCTAGAAAATGGCTGTATGCCTAATGTGGCATTTCTATATATACATGTACATATGGAAATCGAATACTATATTCTCAGCACTGAGCCATTCTCAATGTAGCAGGTAACAGTTCATAAAATATACAGGTCTACAATACCTCATTTCTTTTCTCTTGACTAAACCCAATGACATAGATGTTACTAACATGTTCTATTTACCAACGAAATATCAAGACCTGTCCAAGATCACAGAATGTTGTTGAGCCAGCATTCCAAATTTCATGTTCTTAACATGCCATATTGCCTCTCTTGTAAATATACAGTCCCCAACTGCAGTGTGTCCTGAGTGACATCAGTTTTATGTGGAGAAAGTATATTGACCACCACTTTCATGCACTTTGGTGGATTATGAGAAAATAATCCTGTCCACTTCAATTCATTCCTAATACCCCAAATCTCAATGTCAGAGTGGTATGCCATTGTATAAAAGAACATTCTGGAAGAGGTACAAATTTGTTGTTCAAATATTTTCAACATATTCATTTGCCAGAAAGCTGTTTTTCATAGGTTATAAAATAGAATGATGGCACCACAGCATAGAAGTATTGCTTAAAGATGACAGGTTTATTGTAAGGATCTTGGGGCATTCAAGGGAGTATGCAATAATGCATTTGGATCCTTTGGTACGAGAGTGAGGGAAGAAAAAAGTGATTTGGGAAATAGGAAAACACTAAAGAACAATTTTTCTTTAGTTTGTTCCTGATGGAGACTAGGACTGGTAATTGCACTGATTGCCATGTCTTTTTTAGTTATCTATGCACAGAGCAGTGGACTGAAACACTTTAGGGTTTCAAATATTCTAGCCGCTTTAACATGTAAGTTCAAACTGGTTCAGTTTTCAAAATCATTTTGCAGTTTTGTAATTGTACCTACCTCCTTGTAACTTTTCTAAAAAAGCTATCACCATTGAAAAAATTTACCAGTCATACTATGTGCCCCAAATCTTCTAAGGTCATTATGTACTTCAAGCAGTGACCATATCTGAAACCTTGAGTTGCTCATTTTTTACTCATGACTTTTATGACAATTTCAGGAAGACTGTACCACTCAAGCAAACTTCCTTTCAGGCAGTCTGAACACTAGTTACTTTAGCTATTTACATGAAATACAAAATATCAATACAAGACTAAATCAGAAAAATTTAAGGAATCGTATGACTCCAAAACAATACAGGCAGGAGAGGATCCCCATATCTGAGATCCCACCAGACATGGTGAGAAGTTGAGATCCGTCTTGCTTGAGGCACTAAGGAGCCTCATAAGAAAGAACTCCCAATCAAGAAAGAGGTATTCAGACATGACAAGCTCAATCCAGTAATTAAGCCCTCATCAAAAGCGAGGAAGAGCCATTGAGAGTATGATTTGTTCCCAGCCACTCAGATACATCCAAACTTAGCTCCACACTGAACTCAGCTAAGTTTGGAGTTGGGGGAGAAGCAAGTCAGACTTGTTATTAAAATCTGATAGAGCTATTTCACTAAAAACTGTATATTCCATAAAACACTTTAATGATAATCAAATAGAGGGTAATACCAAAAGTGGATAAAGGTTTCTTTCCCACTTTGTAAGATATTTCTAACTTCCTGGGCTCCACTGCATTGAGAATGGTGCATGGGAAGACAAAGTAGTATAACAGAGGGAATTGGAAGACATACAGGCAAAATACACTATGAAGTAAGTATTGCATTTATTATTAAGTCCATTTTAGATACTACTAGGCACTCTCAGAAATATTGAGACATTATTTTGGGGCATGAAGATCCACAACTGCATATAGGGTTAAGATTTACCCAAATGATGACTACACATAATTCCATTAACAGCAGATCAAAGATTAACTACAGTGGACCCTTGAACAATATGGGTTTGAACTGTGTGGGTCCACTTATACAGGGGTTTCTTTAACTAAATACATATTACAGTACTATAGGGTCTGCAGTTGGTTGAATCCGTGGATGAGGACTATGGAGTTAAAAAAGTAAAAAAGTTACATGCAGGATTCCAAATGTGTGGGTCAGTGGCCCTGACCCCAGCATTGTTCAATGGTCAATTGTAATTCTAAGGAAACATTTCCTCACAAAGGAGGAGAGGCACTTCAGAATGTAGTTGTATAATTTTTCTTATTGTAGTATTATCAAATAAGTTAAAAGTGGACTAAACTACTTTATTTTGGAGATATCTAGGAAATACAAACTATCACTTTTGTTCAAAGGGCCATATTTTTCATATGTTCCTATATATTTTGTTATGATTATCTAAATAATATTTTTAATGATATAATAGCATTATTATCTTGCAAATCTATCAACTCTTTGAAGTTGCTATAAATTTCTTTTCAGGAAGTACTGTTGTTTATTATAACCTTAAGATACATTATTTTGAGCACCATTTTTAACCCAGGGAGAATGCCAGCATTAAAATTATTATAAACATTCTCAAAATGGACAGAAAAAGTTAATCAAGACTTCAAATAAAGGTGAGGGAGGAAAAGGAAAATAAGTCTGCTGAAGCTGATAGTTTCAGGGGCTTGGATGCTTGTGAAAAAAATTATAAACAAAGGATGTGGACCTTTATGCAAAATTCAGTTGGAAAGAAAATACCACAGCTCATCACAGAAGCTAATGTTCAGTTCCCCTATGTTACAACCTCTGTTTCAAATGACAAGCAAGTTTCATCCATCAGAGGGTCTAATGTTTGCACTGCGACCTTCAGCTATCTTTTGTTTCCTCTATCTTCAGTAGACTGTTCCTCAGATGGTAATCAAATATCCCATAAAGTCGCAAAGGGGTGTTGTAGAAAAATAGGTGAGTGGGTTATTTTCTAAATACCCCAGGTTCTGAACACCTGGGAAAAATCACTTGACCACAGGTAATTTTTCATTGGTTTAAGAGTGAATTCATGTAATTAAAAGCTTTATCCAAACAAAGATAAATGTTAACTAGTACAAAACAAGAAGACTACTATTATTCATTTACAGAGAGAGTCTCTCTATTTTTGACCTAAGAAGGGCATTTTTCCCATATATATACTTTCCTGAATTGTGGTACTGATTGTACCAATAGGTTGAAAATTTTAGAAATATGTATATATTTTCACAAATATCTTTTGTCAGGCAGTGGGTGTCTTTGAGGACATGAGGATTTTCATTACAGTCATACTTGCTCTAAGCCTATGTACACACTTCTTTCCTTCCATTACACCTATTCATTTAGGACTATTCAAAAACATTTGTTTAGACGAATCAGAACCTTAGCCGTCTTCTGCCGAGATTGTTTCCTTAAACTTGTTCATCTAAGACTCCCTGGTGGCGCAGTGGTTAAGAATCCATCGGCCAATGCAGGGGACACGGGTTTGATCCCTGGTTCCAGGAAGATCCCACATGCTGCAGAGCAACTAAGCCCATGTGTCACAACTACTGAGCCTGTGCTCTAGAACCTGTGCTCTGCAAAAGAGAAGCCACCGCAACAAAGAGTAGACCCTGCTCACCACAACTAGAGAAAGCCCACGCACAGCAATGAAGACCCAACACAGCCAAAAATTAATTAATTAATTAATTAAAAAAAATAAAACTACTGTACTATGGGTTCACCAGCTGGAGAGACCTTAAGAGCAGCTGTTCTTGCCTTGAGAGATTCAATTGCCTATGAACTTATACTATTCTTTTCATTTTTTCTACCTCATTAAATTAAATCATTTCCACTATTTGTTAAGACACATTAATGCTCCTTTTCCTTACAATTTAGTGACTCCTGGGGAAATGCTGGTATTGGAAAACTCCAGGCAGCTAGCAGCTCATTGCCATATTACCTGATGATGCCTGAGGAGCGATGGTTCCTACACTGAGTCTATTGCTATATCTCTCACTTCAAGTACATGATCACCTAAGCTCTTCCTTCTGGATTATTCTTATATGCTCATTTTAAGGTAGTTCTGGAAACACTACTCTTTTGCATAATATTAAAAGTTTTTCTTGGAGATACCATAAATTCTGCAAAGTAAACTTTAAAGAATGATGTAAGATTTTGTATGGCTAAGGTCCTTTGAAAAGGATGTTGTTCTTTTCAGACAACAGTGCTAAACAATACTAGACCTCTTAAAACCCTATTTTAAGCTCTGCCTAGATAGTAAAACAATTGGAACTGAATAAGTACTTTGTATAAGACTTTAAATGATATTTTTTTTTCTCTTCCTTGGTTTTGTTTGATTTTGCCATTGAGGTCAATTTATACAATGTGGTCGTATTAGACATGGTAAATAAGAGAAAAGTGAATATACAATTTTCTTAAAGTAACATTGATATTCCTATAAGTATCCCTTTTAATTATGAAAGTACAGCATCTCTTGTGTACTTCACCCATTTGTTTCTGCCATTATTCAGCACACTACTCTTTAGTACAAAGAAAATGTATCTTCTACCTTCAAGAAGCTGATAATCTAATGGGAATGACGGGAAGTAAAAACACAAACAAGCATAAAAATAATTTGAATTCTATAATTGTTACCTTTATAAAAGCATGTTTCACAATTTTTCTGTGAGTTACAGGTGAGGAAATTAACTGTGGAGGGCAAAGACAACTGCCTTCACAGAGTGGAGTAGAAATTCTTCAGGTGGAAATGGGAGTGTAGAATTGTAGGTATGGTAAGTGCAAAGTCACAAGAGAGCCATGAAAACCTCATCTCAGCCTATTCTTAGAGCAGCACTTGGTTCAGTGTGACTGGAGAACAGAGGTGGGAGTGGCTGGAAATAAAGTTAGAAAAGGAGATTTGGCTCAGCCTGTAAAGAGCACTCAAGTCTACCGAGCTTGGCATTTATAAAGTGATGGTAAAGAGTCATCCACATATGGGATGTGACATGATCCAGATAGTTTTTCACAGAGACAACTCTGGTGTTAGCATGGGGATAGGTTCCAAGGGTGAGGAGATTGAAAGCTTAAGATGAATATTTTCATTAAAGCAAGACATAATGAAATGTTGAATAAGAATGTAATTTCTCTCAAGCAAATGTTGATTCTTTTAACAGCTGTGTCTCCAACATCTGGGATAGTGACTATCACACAGGAAACCCTCCATAGATATTTTTTGAGCAAGTACACTGGCAGTGGGAATAAAAAGGAGGGCACAGATTTGAGAGCTATTTTGGAGATAAAAGGGAGGAATTTATTGGCTAATTTCTTTTGACTGAAAGGAAGAAGAAGGAGTCAAGGTTAACTGCAGGATTTCAAGGTTGAATGAGTAGGGAGGTACATCACATGTGGCAAATCTTGGGGTACACTTCACACTGTAGAGAGATGTGTTCCTGATGACCAGGTTGATTGATCATCGCCAAGACTAATTACAGAGTTGCTTCATCTTCTTTAGGGTAGTTCTGCATATAAAACTTTAAATTCATGGATT
The DNA here is from genome assembly GCF_951394435.1 of Stenella coeruleoalba. Classification (NCBI taxonomy): domain Eukaryota; kingdom Metazoa; phylum Chordata; class Mammalia; order Artiodactyla; family Delphinidae; genus Stenella; species Stenella coeruleoalba. The sequence continues at coordinate 43,052,966 of NC_137156.1, read as the reverse complement.
TCCAGGGTTTCTGACAGGTAAACCACTGAAGGAACCAAGGAAAGCTGATAATTAGAAATAATTGTGAAAGAGGTTTTCTGCAGAGTGAGGAATTCTTCTGTGACAAGAGCAATTATTTCTAACTCACATGTCAGGATCATATTTGCTTAGGAATCAACTTCTTTAAAGCAGATCTCACCTCCAGCTAAGAATTCGGAGTTACAAGAAGAAAAAATATTACTTTATATTGATGGTAGGCATACTACACTGTAGCCCAATCATCTAGATCAAAATGTTGCAATGCTTATGGTGATCTGTTACTTCTGGGGTCACAGCATGTACCCAACAGACTGACAAAAGGAATTCAAACTCATGTTTTCTGGGCAGACCAATTCCGTATTAGTGAATATAGATCCAGACAGATAAAAAGCAAAGTTTCTAAACAGTGGACATGTAAAGAAACTTGATGCAGTACAGACAACTAGAACAGGAAATTTTGGAGGAAAACAGGGAACAGATACATAAGAGAGACTGATATGAAACTCCAACCCTTCTTATTAAGGAAATGAAAGTCAGATAGGATACAAGTATAAAGAAACCACCAGATGAGTTTCAAGTCAATAACAGTGATATGACTACTCTGGATATAGGACTTTACTTCTAAAGGTGAGACAGCTGATAGATGATTAGGTCCCTTTAACACAAAGATTTGAAAGATAACTGCAGTAATAATGAAGTAGCGATACACAGGCTTTTTTTGTCTTATGAATGTTCTAGCAGAGACACTTAGTAACTTTATTCAAAAAAATACTCAGGCTTGGTGAGCGTGGCAGTGTTGAATATGACGAGAGCCATCACAAAGTGCTAATTAATGCTAGATCAGAGATGAATGAAAATAGACAGCATGGGAAAGCAAAATAAAATGAGGGTCTTACCCATTCCCCTTCACTTTCTACTGAAACAAAATGTACATTAAGCCAGGGTGCACTGAATCTAAGACTGGGTACTTTTATTGATGTATTCTGCCAAGGAGCTACAAACTTTATCATTGATTGAAGAAGTAGATGGAGATTTCTGAAAGATAATTATTTTGTATGAAAATGTCAGAGAAGATTGTGTGTACTGTGCGCTCCTCACTTATTAATCATCCAAACAACACTGTTTATTGAACTGCTGACATATTGCTTACACTACCCTCTCTTAATATTTCAGGAAGCAAAAAGATTGCTGAGTATACTGTCACATTTAATTTGACCTATAAAAAGGATTATGGAGGAAATTGATGACAAGGTTGTACCCAGTTTATGCTCTGGTCAGAATGATCTGCTGTGAAACTGGGAGAAGTATCCCAGAATATGTGTTAAGATGTCCACACCATGTGAAATATACTGGGGAGAGATTGCAGAACCAAAACTGTCCATCATCGTCAATGACAAAGAAATAGGGTAATATCTAATGATGACACACCATGAGGGAAAACTTCAGCCCTTTGATGTTAGGAATAGAAATGGCTTTCTATTTTCTTATAAAATCTTAGCACTGAAAGGAGACTTCAGGGGTTGGAGTATATGACTCACAGGCTAAATCTCGCCCACAGCCTGTTTGTTTGTTTCTTAGTTATTTTTTTAAATTGAAGTATAGTTGATTTACAATTCTGTGTTAGTTTCAGATGTACAGCAAAGTGACTCAGTTATGGAAGAGCCAAGCTCATTCTTCTACATATTATCCATATCTACAAATGACAGAGTTGAATAGTCAAGACCATACAGTTCCCCAAATTAATCTGACTCTAATCCAATTTCTTTGCTTCATAGATAAGGCAACTAAAGCCCCAAGAGGTTAAGTAACAGTTCAAAATTATATGGTAAGTGACTAAATTGTCACTAGTATCTAAGGAGCAACCTATAACATTAGCGACAAAAAGTAGGACCAGGAGAAGATAGAAATGGATGGAGTCATTTCCAGCTGTGAAGAGGAAGGGCATGATCAGCCTTGAGTAATTTGCAGAAGATACCAAGAAGAAAGGGGCACACCTGAGAGAAGAGAAGGAGATAATGCCAGGGTTTACCTTTTGTGTCTTCATAGAGGAGTCATGAAAGGCTTGGAAGGGGAGGGATTGTAGGCAACCATAGAAAGATAAAGCTGGTGATGGTGAACAAGATGGACTAAAATGAAAAAGTGTGGGGCAGGCAGAACAGCTTGGTCATGATAACAATATTCCAATCAGGGTTGCATTCATCACATCCAACCAACTCATTTATATCCAAAAATGTAATGACCCTAATGATTAGAATCATGGGGACGGAAAAGAATAATATTTGTTACATTTATTTTGAGGATCAAAGTAAATCAAATTTGTCACTTAATATCACAAATAGTACTCATTCATCATCTGTGAAATTCATTTTTTCTGCAACCTTTCCCCTTTTAGGGTAACATAGACTTGGCCCTACCTTCTCTTTGGTCATATTGAAGGAGTCCATCATATCCTACATGTTTTTGTTCAGAGGAGACATTATAAATCACCATAGCAACACACATCTTTTAAGAAAATCTCCCAGTTCATTCACTCATCAGAATTGTCCTGTAGATTATGTTTTCTGGAGCGTAAGAGAAAATCCTGATCCTAGATTCCAACATGGTAAGCTACTTTCTAAAAATGTGCTGTGATTATCCTGAAAGTGCTCTCTCTTTCAAGGGACAACCAGTCCACACTTCTTCCTGACAAAAGAAGTCAGAAGCCACTCTACTTCCTATTCCCGATATCCCCCCAACACCACCACACGTCAGGAAATTCACAAGCATATGCTTTACCTAACCTCCATTGTGAATTCTATCATATTTGAAATTTTAAGGACAACACCTACCACAGAAGGTATTTATTTTTAAAACAGAATCACCACAAGTAATGTATTAAGCTGAATTTCGAAGATAACCCTGTACCAGGGACTAATAACGCTCCATCACACAGGCCCCCCAAATCTTAAGTATCCACAGACATTAAAACTCATCTTAGAAAGAAAGTAAAGTATACTTTCCCAATAACTGAAAGCCATAATTTTTGTATTATTATTAATAACAGTAAATATTTATTGAATGCTTCCATACATGAAGCATACAAGTACTGTGTATGCATGATCCCATTTATTCCGCACAAGCATCATTTTATCCCCAGGTTACAAAAAGCTAAACACATCTCAGTAAATGGCAGCAAGAGATTTTTGATATAGATTGTCTGACTTCAACACACATACTCGTAACACTGTGTTGTGTCCCAGGGGTCTACTAAACAAGGTTAGTATTGAAGCGGCTTGAGCTTAGCATGGATTCTGCAACTAGACAGCATGGGAATCTCTGGAAAATCTCTATCACTATACCCTCTTCTTTTACATTAGGTTATTGGGTAGATAAAATCCGGGTCCTTTACAGATCTTAGATGGATAAGATATTTTAAGTTTGAAAAGTAGTATATTCTTTAATCAATTTAATTAAATTATCCTTTTAATACTTCTTTTAGTTTTAATAGTATTTACTACTAAAATACCTCAACCGGGTAATGAAAGTGAAATAAAATAACAGTTTAGCAGTCAAATAGCTTCATATTTAAAAGTTGCATTTAATAAAGATATAGAAATCTTAGGATATAGGGAAGAGAAAAAAAGTTTTATAAAAATGAAATCCTTGAAAAATAGCATTTCTCTAAAGAAAAATAAGTGCAGGATACTTAATAATAGTTTTTAAAAAGTAAGAAAGTTTATGTTATCTTCTTTATAAATAAAACATTCAAGTTCCAATTAAGTTGCTCTGAGTTTGTTTGTTTTAATCTCATTAGGAAAATAACTAGATAAACATTGAAAAAATGAGAGCAATGCAACAATGTGAATACTATGTAATATTAAAATAAAGTGGTAGAAATTGAATGATAGACAGTGTGTATTTTGAACAGGGCACCTCAGAATCAAAACTTAATAAATTTATGTAAGAATTTAATAAGCTATAAAAAATGCATTTCAAAGAGTAAGGAAGGAATGGATTATTCATTATGTGGTCTTGGTGTTTTTAGCTCAGAGTCTGGAGGAAAACATTAGATCATCACCACACATCATCACCCAAATATCTTCCAGGTAGATCTTTGACTTAATTACTTTAGAAATAGAACTTTAAAAATTTAGAATAAAAGTTAAAGTATTGCCCAGGTCAAAATCATTAAAAATAAATTTATGAAGCCAACAATAAACTTGGGTTTAGTCTTAAAAACGAAGACTCTGTTAGAAAAGCAAATAAAGAGCAAGAATAATAAGTTCACAGTAGAGGAAATGCAAAGGCTTAATTAACATCCTAGTAACCTTTACTCCAGGGTCATTTCTTACTCTAGTCCTGACTTGTACGTTCTCTAATGCACCTGCACGCTCTTAGGTGAGGTTCCCCTCCTCTATGCTCTCTAACATTTTGATTCCATCTGTGCAAAACCAATGCACTTACATTATATGGGTTTTTTGTTTGTTTGTTTGTTTTAATTCTTGTAGATTAGTCAGGATGGCAGAGGAGAGAGACTCTGAGCTCACTTCCTCTCACATTGTATGTTTATAGGGCTATTCTCACTACTAGATCAAAAACACTTCCAGGCCAGGCCAGTGTATGAACATGGTTTCCCAGAGCTCAGGTCTGCCACGATGTGTCAGGGGAAGAAAGATTACTTTTCCTTTTTGAATGTTATTCAGTTTGTGCTACTTGCTTTATAGCAGAAACTGTACAGTGGATCTAGTCTATTGAGATCCCATTTCTATTCTTTGGTGACAGTTTCTGCTCTCAAATTTACCCACATCTCAAAGTAGAATGACCCAGAACTAGGAGACTGAACTGAACCGAACATCACAGAATAGGAGGTAGAGAAATGTCACCTGGACACTTGGAACTTTCACTGTAAACCAAACAATGTCGTTGTGAAGGCATATAAATTCATACAGAGATGATGGAGGACAGGGGGCGAGGGCAAACCCAGAGATGCTGAAGCAGTCAGACCAGGTGAGGCCCCAGGACAGGTTAGTAAATTATCATTAATAGCAGAATACCCTGAGACTGGGCTACCTCTTAGTCTCAGTTTTCACTAGATTCCTCCTCACTCTACACTCAACCTATTTACCCTTTCCAATTTCTTAAGTAGGTAATATTCTCTCTCACTGTGAGATTGTCCATTTGCTGCTCACTTTTCCTGGGACATGCTCTTCTCTTGCCATGTACCTTTAATAATTCCTACCTGCTTTACTCACCTCCACAGCAGGTGCTACCTCTTCCCACAAGTCTTCTCTGGCCCCAGAATTGGAGTTATGTGCCTTTCTATATGACTCACACCCTCACTACTCAATTTAAATTCCTATCCTATTTCCATCTCCACGCTTAAGACATTGTGCATCAGCACTGCTTGTTCCTCTCTGTCCTGCTCTGTCTCCTTCTCTGCCTCCTCTCTCTCTCTCTCTCTCTCTCTCTCTCTCTCTCTCTCTCCCTTTCTATCTCTCTCTCCCACTTGCTTGAAAACAGGAGCAGGATATTTTTGCTGTTGGTATTCTTAATGTCTAGCACACTACATGATTGACACATATTACATACTGAAAAAAAAGTTTCTAATTGAAAAATTAGGCAAAGGTCTTTATGTGCAGATTAAAGATGTGTGGTCAAAGCAAGTGAGAATAGAATTTTTAAATAGGAAAAAAAGGATATATTTATTTTTACCCTAAGGACACTTTTACTAAAAGAAAAAATATAGCAGTTTCTTGAGAAAACCTAGATGATAAATAAACATTGAGTGAATCTTGACACTGGACCTGCCTTGTTCCTATATATACGTGTGTGTCTGTGTGTGTGTGTGTGTGTGTGTGTGTATCTATATATATAATATTTATATAGAAATGTAGTATGGTTAAAAGAGCTATTTTGAAGTCAGAAGAACTTTAAAAGTTTTCTAAACACTCTGTCTCTTATTTCTAGTAAAATGGAATACTAATTCCCATCTTATAAGGTTTTTTGAACAGGAGGATTGTGTGACAGTACTACTTCAGTGATTATGGATATAGTTGGTACCAAATGCATTTATTAATTGATTCAGTCTTGTAAAGCAGTAATTCTTAGAATTTCCCAGTGAAGATTCTCTAAAAACTGAACACAATCACAGAGGGTCTGGGAAATGTAGATCAAGTCAGCTCTCCACAAACTCAAATTTGTGTCTCTGTTTGTTTTTATCTTTAAAATTTATGCAAATTTGGAATTCTGCTCCAAACTATAGCTCTATTTGTTCTCATGTTATAATTTCACTGCCAAATCTTTTATACTTCCCAGCCTCATTTGCAGCTGGGTAGAGGCATGTGAATGAGTTTTAGCCAAATGAATGTGAATGGACTTGTAAGTGCCATTTCTGAGTCAAGGCTTTAAAAGAAGTGAATTTAAGAAGCCCTCCTCATGCTCTTCTTCATTTTCCAGAGGCAGAATAAAATCAAAACATGTGACCCTAAGAGATGGCAGAGCAACAAGGTAGAAAGAGCTTGGAGTCCCTGAAACCATATGGAAGAAAGTGACTCCAAATCTAGGATCTCCCATCTTGAACTAGTATATGAATAAGAAATAAACTTTAAGATATTTGAATTATTAAATATTTTGAGTTTATTTATTGTAGCAGCTAGTGTTATTCAAGCCAGTGCACCCCAAGACCCAAATTAAATGTCTTTGCATTGTCTATACTAATTATCACATATTTATTTTCATTTTCTAAATAAGTGTAGTTGAAAGTTTCATTCTACTGTCTTGGACTTCACCATGCATTAAAAACCTCTAATTAAAACTTCTGCTTAGAACTTACCAATTTGCCAAGGGTTAAACATAACATAGCATGAAATTTCAGGCTTACCATTAGTGGTTATTCAGAAAAGAAGAAGGAAAAAAAGATGAATGGGGGAAAACAAGGGGTGGCCCCAATATAGCTATGTTAAATAATTTATAATCTCACTAAATAATGATTTATGCTCCTGGAGTCCTTGCTGTTTATATGTTTAGACAATATGGGGAAAATATATGAGAAATTTAACTCTGAAGCATTATTTTTAAAATTGTTATTGAAATATAGTTGATTTGCAATGTTGTGTTAGTACAGTAAAGTGATTCAGTTACACATACATATATATAAATATATCAATTCTTTTTTTACGTTATTCAAACCAAATTTAATAAGTAGAAAAACCATAATTGAAACTTATTCTTTTTTGTTTAGCATTCTTTCACTACAATACATGAAGAACAAAGGCAAACAAGAGAAATCAAAAACCTACAAGCAAACAAAATCAGAGAATATTTATGAAAAAAAGTACAATATTCACAGTTGTAAGTCATTTTCCTGATTTTATGCTACTTACTAGTAACTAAGAAGAGCTATGATTGATTTTGTATCAGTTTTTGACAGACTATGAGCCTTGAGTGGCCACTTATTTTTGTAAATAAAGTTTTACTGGGACTTGGCCACATCTAATTTATTTACTTATTATCTGTGGCTTCTCTGGAGTTCTAATGACAGAGTTTATTTGCAGCAGGAATTTATGCCTTGCCAAGCCTAAAATATTTAAAAAAAATTTTATTGGTGTATTGATTTACCTTGTTGTGTTAGTTTCAGGTGTACAGCGAAGTGAATCAGTTATACATATACATATATCCGCTCTTCTTTTTTTTTTTTTAGATTCTTTTCCCACATAGGCCATTACAGAGAATGCTGTACATATACAGCAGGTTCTTATTAGTTACCTATTTTATATATGGTAGTGTTTATATGTCAGTCCCAATCTCCCAATTTATCCCTCCCTCCCATCCCCTGGTAACCATAAGTTTGTTTTCTGCATTCGTAACTCTACTTCCATTTTGTAAATAAGTTCATTTGTACCCTTTTTTTAGATTTCACATATAAGCGATATCATATGATATTTGTCTGTGTCTGACTTACTTCACTCAGTATGGCAATCTCTAGGTTCATTTGTTGCTGCAGGTGGCATTATTTTGTTCTTTTTTATGGCTAATATTCCTTTGTATATATGTACCACATCATCTTTACCCATTCCTCTGTTGATGGCCACTTATATATATTCTTTTTTTAATTCTCTTCCCTCATACGTTATTACAAGACAAAGCATTATTTTTATAGTCTCTGGGAGCAACTATCTTTAAATGGATAGATAGATAGATGATAGATACATAGATACATAGATACATAGATGATAGATAGACCGGTATCAAACATTTAGGATCTAAAAGCAGACAATGAATACTACAAGATAATTAGGCACTAAGTCATATAAAATTATGACTTAGTCACTCTCTACCACTGTATTCATAATCTGTAAAATATTACCTCATTATTACATGATTACTTTTCTCTCATAAACAATAAAAAGATTAAAAATCTAAAAGGTAAGAAAAATAAGTTAGACAATCATAAAAATCACAGCGATTAGAATCACCATGGTCTCTAGTCCAATGATTTTTCTATTTTCTTTGAATCCATCAACCCTCTCTTTTCAGCAGGTTTATTAAGCTTTCACCATCTCAGCAACACTTAGGTCAATACTCATACCCTAAACCCCTTGTTTTTCTGACTCCTCATTGCACCCATCTGGAAAACTGTCCATCTTGTATGAACTCAACTACCCACTTCTCTTTGCATCCAGCCAAGTGGCTGACTACAACTGCAGAAAGCACATACAAGAGGGCAGAATGGTGCCATTAGCAACACGAGGCAATTCCTGTAGGTAGGTTCCTGGGGCAACTCCCTCACCTAAACATCCAGAGGACGATTGCAAACCACCTCTATTCTCAAATTTCTGATCATGTATCCTCCCACCACCTCTTCCCTCTACAGATAACCTTGCCTCCGGCTTCCTGGAGATTAAAAAAAAGAAGAAATATGATAGGAATTTTCCTCAACCTACCACTACGTTAAATGCTAAAAGTTTCATTTAACCTCCTGTCTTCCTTCTCTCCTGATAAAATAGACTTGTAACTCAGTCTTTCTCTAAGACCAATGTCTTCACAGACTCTGGATCCCAACCTTACAGTTTCCCAGTTTTCTCGAAATCTTACACTAGCCACTTTTGGGATGAATTGGGAGATTGGGATTGACATATATACACTAATATGTATAAAATAGATAACTAATAAGAACGTGCTGTATAAAAAAATAGATAAATAAAATTTAAAAATAAATAAATTAAAATTTAAAAAAACCTCACTGGCCTCTCCTTCTTTTTGTAGACTCATCATTTTCTAGCCAGTCATGAAATACTGGATTTTCCCATGGCTTAACCTCAATCAGTCTTTCTTTTTTTCTTATTCTGTTCAGTACCATCCATCTTCAACCCTTGTCTCTACTATGACCTTGAGATCAATATATCTACCTGTCTTCTCTGACATCTATCAGCATTCTTATGTCTCAAAGACATCTTGAAATTACCAGACCCAGTAGTGACTGCCTTCCCCACTTTGTTGTCCACCACGATTCCAAATCCATATCCCTTCTTCCAGCTTTTCTCTTTAAATATTTCTTGATCCACCCATATCTCCCCAACTCTTTCACTATCTTACCAGGTCCAGGCTGTTGTCTTCTACTAGAATTACCACCATTTGCCTTTTATATCACATTCTTTATAGTTAAAGCAATCTTTTAAAAAATAAAAAGAAAGATCATGCCACTTTCCTATTTAAATCTCTTCAGTGACTTCCCTTTGCTCTTAAGATCCTTAATGACATACTTAACATCCTTGACTAAATTCTGTAAACTGGTCTACAAGTCCTTGCCTTCCAAGATTCAGCAAACACAGCATTCTTTGCATTCATATAGTGTTTTGTATCCTTCTGACCACAGGGCCTTTACACAAGCTGCTCCATTTGCCTGCTGCTAAACAACCTATAAATCTTAGCTCATACTTTTCTTCCTCAAGGACATTTGCTGGATCCTCAGGTCTAGATCAAGTACTTTTTTCTTTTATTTATTTATTTATATTTACATGGTTGCACCAGGTCTTAGTTGCATTAGGCAGGCTCCTTAGTTGCGACATGTGGGCTCCTTGGTTGTGGCATGTGAACTCAGTTGCAGCATGCATGTGTGTTCTAGTTCCCTGACCAGGGATCAAACCTGGGCCTCCTGCATTGGGAGTGCATAGTCTTACCCACTGCGCCACCCAGGAAGTCCCTAGATCAAGTACTAAGCATCCTCTTACCACTTTCTTCCCTGCCTTTATGAAATGTGGCATAACTTTACATTTTTGTGTGTTTTGGGTTAATATCTAGTTGCACTGTGACAGCAAGGACTTTTTTTTTTCTCATCATGCCTACTACTCAGCACAGCACCAGGAACAACATGGATTTTCTTTGAATTTTTGTTGAATATATAGAAAAGAGAAATATATAATTCATTCTATCTGTGCCCAATTTTAAGTCACATTATGGGTTTGCATCACAGTTTACAGAAATCTCTGACTTGAATTCTTAATGATTTACTCAAACCAAATAAATGTCTTCACAGTCATTTATTGGAAACATGCCCAGTTTCTATCACTTTGCAACATTTTAAATTTATTTTAGGGTGTTCGGTTTAATTTTAAAAACTGCAATTCTCATTCACAATCTACTTGAAAACATTTTTGTTATTCTTTCCTCTGTTCTTCTCAGACTGTTTTCATGTTTACTTTCCTTTTGGCCTCCATTTCCCAGTTGTTTGCCTTCTCTCTCTCTGAGTCACTACTCAATATTTATGCATTAAAAATTTGATATTGTTGACACCAGACACACACACCCAAACTTTAGCACCAAAACTCTGGCCTTTTATAAAATACTATTGTATTTGCCTAACAGCTATATATCAATTTGTAGAATATAAATTTGATGAAGACCAGGATCTGTGTCTATTTTGTTTCCTGATGTATCCCTACTTCTAAAACCACATCCGGAAGATAGATGTACTCAATAAATGTTTGCTGAATAAATAAACTTTCACATAAAACATTATTGAATGATGCCAAAAATATGTCCTAAAATGATTTTATTGTTCTCTTCTGTAAAGATAGACTCAATCCTCAATAAAATTCTGTCATATAAGCAGGATTGACAGTGATTTATCCCCATTATTTCCCTTAATTTTCTAAAATGTCTGACTGCTAGTATTTTTTTTTCATTTGTCATAGTGGTAATTCCTGGAATCATATACAAAAGTAAATGGCTTTAATGCACTGCTTTATAAACTTCCGAGTGAGGGTTTCAAGAAAGCTCAGAACCTTTGGTGGACAGGGTCACAAGATGAACTGCAATGTATAAAGAGATGTGGAATAGAACCATAACATAAAGAACATTGGCCACGATGAAAATCTTATATATCATATTTTTTTATTATATGACACTCTTTTTTCCCCACATTTTAGCATCTCAAAAATTGAAATCAATCTAACAATCTATGGAGTTGTTTAGTATAATTGGTAATATTTTATTCTTATTATTGGTATATAAAATAATGCCATGTTTCAAAACATCTGGAGTTTTTAATTCAATTAAATGCTTTTATGACTTCAGTATCCATAACAGGGTTAGACAGAGGTTATGGAAAGAGAAGAGAGAGGAGTGAACTAAAATTATGAGGAACAAAGAAAGGCATTACAAATGTATATCTACCTATCACTATTCTGTGTTTTATATATGTAAAACCCTATATGCGTGGAAATATATGCCAGAAGCAGTTGTGAATGTCTCTACCTTATTCCCTAAACTCCTTAAGAGCAGGACTATGTATTAATCCTCCTTGTATTCCCCAGTGATGAGCATTCAATAGAAGTTTAAATTTATTTGTTCAAGTAAGTTAAATCTAATAACTTTGTCTTTAACAGAATGGACAGCAAATAGAATTTGTTGCGATAAATTTGTAAAGTACTTCTATGAAGTACATTAAGCTCTCTGATAAGGAACATTAACTTACTTGGGCTATTTGATTCCTCTCTAATTCACTGATGCATTCACTTTCTAAATACAGTAATTACCAAATCAGGAATTACTAATAGAGAAATGAATTAAAATCTACTGCTCCAGGGCATTTAACAATGCCTAGGGGACCTAAAATATTTCTGAAAAATAAACAAATTCTCCAGAAGTTGCTTGCCTACTAGCAGAATTAACCTTGTTAATTGTCACACATGTGAGGTAAATTTATAAATGTCTCAATCTTCTAGGAGTTTATAAAAGTGAACACATTACTGCAACTGACACACTGTACACGGAAAATATACAAACAGTGCAGAGTGATTAAATAGAAACACATTCATAATTTGTTCAACCTCAACATGAATAAATTTAGAAGTAGAATGAAGAAAACAGGACCAGCATGTTTAAATACATGATAGAGATGATAAAGGATCAGTTCTGATAAATCAAGGAAGACACCACATCAATGTTGCCATTTCCAGAGTTCTCTGAATGATAGGAAAAATTATTTCAATTACCAAGTGTGTGGGAAAATTTTTTTCCAAATCACGGATATTACTAGAGAAAACAAAAATTGATAATGAAACATACATAGGAAGGAGGGGTTTAGAAGAAATATGACTTTCAAACTGAAGGAAAACAGAACTCAGGTGGCACTGAATTCCCAGTTCCAGTGGCAGTATAAAGGCATTCTTATTCCATTTGCCTTCCTGAAAAGTCACTGAACAGCTAAGAAGGGGAAAACAAAATAAAACGAAACAAGTTTTAAAACCTCAGTAGTACCTTCCTTCTATCTTTAGTAAACCAGGCAAACAGCCACAATCCACCCCCCCCAAAAACAATAAACAACTTTGAGGAATAATGGAAAAAAACACATTTTGTTCTGTATCAAAGCAAAAGTAGATTCTGAGAACAAGACTCACCGCAACACTCTCCCTCCCCCTCTAGACCTGAATAGGAATTTTTTCCCTTTAAAAGTATGTGGGACAATCCAGAACTACTCCCTCAAGCTGTTTATAGCAAGGGCCATGAGCAAGGCTAGGTGATCAGACTGTCAGTCCCTCCCCATCCTACCCTGGGGGGATCAGCTGAAGAAGAAGTCACACTGGGAGCCCACTGGGCTGCCCAAGTCCTGGCCAAGCCACCAGGGGCAATGGTTGAAAGATGAAGGTGAAGCAAAAAGGAAAGGCAAAGGGTAGCACATGGCAGCAAAGACCGCTGGAGGGCATTTATTGTGAGTCCCACAAAGCTCTCTGGGCTGAGAAATAGGGGCAGAGTTGATCAGATGAGTGTGGGTCCAAGAATTACAAACCAATCGAAGCTGAGAAGCTACCTCATTGAAAGATGAGTATCAGGCTAGAACTAGTATAGAGTATGCTAAAAAAAATTCATTATTTGAATAGAAAAAGCATGAGGTGTATGAAGGACCAGAATTGTATGCTTTGGCTACTTCAGCCAATAAGATAGACGCCTGCTCTCACGGAGCTTCGTTCTAGTAAGGGAGACAGACAATAAACAATCATCAAAAGCTAATTAAATTAGTATGTTGGAAAGTGATCATTGTTATGGAAACAATTTTAAATAGATCAGGTGAGGGGGATCAAAGGTGCTGAAGCAGAGGGCAGGTGGCAGTATTAAATAGGACAGTCAGGGATGTCATGCTGAGAAGATGAGATCTGTGCAAAGACTAGATGGAGACACAGACACTAAGGAATCAGATGTCTGATAAAGGATCAGTGTAGGCACAGGGAAAGACTCTGGGTGTGGGTGTCTGAAATATAATGGAGCAGGAGATCAGGAAGAACAAGGTACAGGTGAACAGAAATTGAGATCAGATCACTTTCTTACTTTCTATTGTAGGGTTCTGATCAAAGGAGTGATGAAATCTGATTAATGCTCTAAAAGAACACACTGATTTCTCTGTTGAGAATAGACTGTCCAGGGCAAACTTAAATGCAAAAGGAGCTGTTAGAAGCTTCTCCAGTAACTCATGTACAAAATGATGGGTAATGGTGGTTCAGGCAAGGGTGGAGATAATTTAGATGGTGAAAAGTGGTTGGATTCTGGGTATAAGTTAAAAGAACCAACGGAGTTTCCAACATCTTAAGAGTGAGTGGCAAGGAGAATAAAGGATGATTCTAAGGTTTCCAGTGAGAGCACATGGAAGGATTGTATGGTCATCAGCTAAGAAGGAGACGGTAGATGCTGTGTAGTAAGTGTAAAGGGGGAGATCAGGGGTTCCGTTTTGGAAGCACTGAATGTGAGCCATCCATTAGGTACCCAGGTGGAGGTGTCCAGGAGGCCTTGGAATGGATGAGTCTGGAGGTCAGGATCAGGTCTGGGCTGGAGATATAAATTCAACCAGTGTCAGGGTTCGATGGGACTCAAAGCCAGGATGAGCTCAGAGACCGATGACTTCACCAGGAAATAAGTGAGGGGAGAAGGGACTAAGACCTCAGTCTGGGGCTCTCCAACATGAAGTATGGAAGTATAGAAAAAGGAAAAAGAAGAGCAAAGAACCTTGAAAAGTCACGGCAGTAAGGAAAATCCAGAAGGAGGGGACAGGTAGGTGTGTATTCTGACAGATGAATATAACAATGGGGACGTCGCTGAGAACCTTGACCCAGGTACTGTTGTGAAGAGGAGGAAGGAAGTAAAAAAAAGTGATTGGAGAGGTTTAAGAAAAAAATGGGCAGAGAAGAAGTGAAGAAAGTGAGTACAGACGAGTCTCGCTAAGAATTTACTGTATGGAAAGAACATAAAAGGAATGTAGAGGAAGTGAAGATGAGAGAAAATTTTTTTGTTGTTTTGTTTGTCTTTCATAATATCTGAGAAATAATGGCACATTTGTATGGTGGGAAAAATAAAATTGATTACAGAGAAGAAAATGGGAAAATTGCCTCTGAATATTCTTGTATATGGAGAGAGGTTGAGGTCTACACTATAGCAAGAGGGGTTTAGATAGGATCAGAGAAGGTTCAACTCTGTGAAAAGTGGGAAGAAAGGGAGGAGTACTTATGGGAAGAGCGTGTGATGCTGGGAACTGTTTCCTGATTGCTTGAATTTCTTTGGTGAAATACAATGCATGGTAAGAGCACAAGGTCACATTATTGGTGATTCAAGATAAAAGAAAAAATTTTGAGATCATCACCTGAAGAGTGGGACAGTAAGCATTTCATCTGAAGTGGAATGAGACATGAGAAAGCTTGGAGACTGGGCAGAGTCAGAATGAAATTGAAAAAGTGGTCCCCAAGGACCACACTCTCTGAGTAAGGTCTATTTGTGAGATGACTTACTCTTGAAATGCAACCAAATTTTGAACCTCTTTCTTGCTCTTGCAGAGCTGAATGTATTTGACCTACAAATTTGATAAATTTCATTTCTACAATTCTCACATAAATATAAAAAGTAATCTTACATTGAATGAAAGGTGGTTCTATCCTCTCTTCTTGCTTAATCTCTACCATTTGTTATTCCATCCAAAACCTTCTCCCCAAACCCTGATACACCGTGGTTTTGTACCCTTTCCTCGATTATTCCATATGCAGAATCTATTCCAGTAATCAATGTCCCTTATCCATAGAACAGATTCTTAGGATGGATTCCCAAGTAAGTGAGAGACAGAATTACCTTTCCCAGAATATTGAGTTACTTTTCCACCAGACTTTAAAATACTGACTAAACTAATGTCAATCCTTTTATAATTTTCAATTTGTATGAGAATCTCTCATACCAAGAGGAATTCCAGAACGTAAATGCACACTACATACTCTTATTTTCAGTTTTATTTTCCAAAAGCATTCAATGAAGATTTTTAAGAAAGTAACTTACCCAGTGAGTTTGACTGCATGTGTATGAAGCTTTTGATATTTTTCTGATTCTTCATTTGTGCTGGTAACATGTCTATATATCCCTTTCTTATAATTGAAGAAATCCTCATGGACTTGCATTATGGCTAAAATACAACACAACAGGATAAATGACACAGTTTTAAACCATTATCTTTAAATGCTTCCAGAAATTCTCACAGAATAGTCAATGAGAAAATTGCCAGGGGTAGAATCTAAGAAGGAATTTTGCAATTCAGCCTAATTTTCTTTCCTACTTAATTGGCTGCAATATTTTCTTGTTCTCTTATAAAAATAACTTTTAGCTACTTAGAATATTACTTAAGGTCACATTATACTTTTAGAATGCCATCTATTTTTTAATAGATCTTTATTGGAGTATAATTGCTTCACAATACCATGTTAGTTTCTGTTGCACAAAAAAGTGTATCAGCCATATACATACACATGTCTCCATATGCCCTCCCTTTTGACCCTCCCTCCCATCCTCCCTATCCCACCCCTCTAAGTCATGACAAAGCACTGAGCTGATCTCCCTGTGCTATGCTGCTACTTCCCACCAGCCAACTATTTTATATTCGGTAGTGTATATATGTCGATGCTACTCTCACTTCACCCCAGCTTTGCCCTCCCACCCCATGTCATCAAGTCCATTCTCTATGTCTACCTCTTTGTCCCTGTCCTACAACTAAGTTCGTCAGTACCATTTTTTTTTTTTTTTTTAGATTCTATATATATGCATTACCATACAGTATTTGTTTTTCTTTTTCTGACTGACTTCACTCTGTATGACAGACTCTAGGTCCATCCACCTCACTACAAATAACTCAATTTCATTTCTTTTTATGGCCGAATAATATTCCTTTGTATATATGTGCCACATCTTCTTCATCCATTCATCTGTTGATGGACATCTATGTTGGCTCCATGTCTTAGCCATTGTAAATAGTGCTGCAATGAACATTGTGGTGCATGTCTCCTTTTGAATTATGGTTTACTCAGGGTATATACCCAGCAGTGAGATTGCTGGTCATATGGTAGTTCTATTTTTACTTTTTTAAGGAACCCCCATACTGTTTACCATAGTGGTTGTATCAATTTACATTCCCACCAACAGTGTAGGAGGGTTCCCTTTTCACCACACTCATTCCAACACTTATTCTTTCTAGCTTTTTTGATAATGGCCATTCTGACTGGTGTGAGATGATACCTCATTGTAGTTTTGATTTGCATTTCTCTAATAATTAGTGATTAGTATCTTTTCATGTGCCTCATGGATATCTGTATGTCTTCCTTGGTGAAATGTCTATGTAAGTCTTCTGCCCACTTTTTAACTGGATTGTTTGGTTTTTTGATATTGAGCTCCATGAGCTGTTTGTATATTTTGGAGATTAATCCTTTGTCAGTTGTCTCATTTGCAAATATTTTCTCCCATTCTGAGGTTTGTCTTTTTGTCTTGTTTATGGTTTCCTTTGCTGTGCAAAAGCTTTTAAGTTTAATGAAGTTCCATTTGTTTATTTTTGTTTTTATTTCCGTTACTCTAGGAGGTGGGTCAAAAAAGATCTTGCTGTGGTTTATGTCAAAGAGTGTTTTTCCTGTTTTCCTCTAAAAGTTTTATAGTGTCCAGTCTTACATTTAAGTCTTACATCCATTTGGAGTTTATTTTTGTGTCTGGTGTTAGGTAGTGTTCTAATTTCATTCTTTTACATGTAGCTGTCCAGTTTTCCCAGCACCACTTATTGAAGAGGCTGTCTTTTCTCCATTGTATGTTCTTGCCTCCTTTGTCATAAATTAGGTGTCCGTATGTGCGTGGGCTTATCTCTGGGCAGTCTATCCTGTACCATTGATCTATATTTATGTTTTTGGGCCAGTACCATATTGTCTTGATTACTGTAGCTTTGTGGTATAGTTTGAAGTCAGAGAGCCTGATTCCTCCAGCTCCGTTTTTCTTTATCAAGATGGCTTTGGCAATTTGAGGTCTTTTCTGTTTCCATATGAATTGTAAGATTTTTTGTTCTAATTCTGTGAAGAATGCCATCGGTAGTTTGATAGGGATTGCACTGAATCTGTAGATTGCTTTGGGTAGTATAGTCATTTTCACAATATTGATTCCTCCAATCCAAGAACATGGTATATTTCTCCATCTGTTTATGTCATCTTTGATTTCTTTCATCAATGTTTTATAGTTTTCTGAGTACAAGTCTTTTGCCTCCTTAGGCAGGTTTATTCCTAGGTATTTTATTCTTTCTGTTGCAATGGTAAATGGGAGTGTTTCCCTAATTTCTCTTTCTGATTTTTCATTGTTGGTGTGTAGGAATGGCAGAGATTTCTGTGCATTAATTTTGTATCCTGCAACCTTACCAAATTCATTGATTAGTTCTAGTAGTTTTCTGCGGGCATCTTTAGGATTTTCTCTGTATAGTATCATGTCGTCAGCAAATAGTGACAGTTTTACTTCCTCTTTTCCAATTTGTATTCCTTTTATTTCTTTTTCTTCTCTGATTGCCATGGCTAGGACTTCCAAAACTATGTTGAATAATAGTGGTGAGAGTAGACATCTTTGGCTTGTTCCTGATCCTAGTGGAAATACTTTCAATTTTTCACCATTGAGTATGATGCTTGCTGTGGGTTTGCCATATATGGCCTTTATTATGTTGAGGTAGGTTCCCTCTATGCTCATTTTCTAGAGAGCTTTTATCATAAATGGTATTGAATTTTGTCAAAAGATTTTCTGCATCTATTGAGATGATCATATGGTTTTTATTCCTTAATTTGTTAATGTGGTGTATCACATTGATTGACTTGTGTCTATTGAAGAATCCTTGCATCCTTGGGATAAATTCCACTTGATCATGGTGTATGATCCTTTTAATGTGCTGTTGGATTCTGTTTGCTAGTATTTTGTTGAGGATTTTTGCATCTATGTTCATCAGTGATATTGGTCTATAATTTTCTTTTTTGTGATATCTTCTTCTGGTTTTGGTGTCAGGGTGATGGTGGCTTCATTGAATGGATTTGGGAGTGTTTCTCCCTCTGCAATTTTTTGGAAGAGTTTCAGAAGTGTCACTGTTAGCTCTTCTCTGAATGTTTGATAAAATTTGCCTGTGAAGCCATCTGGTCCTGGACTTTTGTTTGTTGGAAGATTTTTAATTATGGTTTCAATTTCATTACTTTTTATTGGTCTGTTTATATTTTCTAATTCTTCCTGGTTCAATCTTGGAAAATTGTACCTTTCCAAGAACTTGTCCATTTCTCCATGGTTGTCTATTTTATTGGCATATAGTTCTTTATAGTAGTCTCTTATAATCCTTTGATTTCTACAGTGTCAGTAGTGATTTCCTATTTTTCATTTCTAATTTTATTGATTTGTATCCTCTCCCTTTTTTTCTTATTGAGTCTGGCTAAGGGTCTATCAATTTTGTTTTTCTTCTCAAAGAACGCACTTTTAGTTTTATTGATCTTTGCTATTGTTTTCTTTGTTTCTATTTCATTTATTTTTGCTCTGATCTCTATTCTTCCCTTCTGTTGACTTTGGATTTTCTTTGTTCTTCTCTCCCTAGTTGTTTTAAGTGTAGGGTTACATTTTTTATTTGTGATTTTTCTTGTTTCTTGAGGTGAGATTGAATTGCTATAAACTTCCCTCATAGAACTGCTTTTGCTGCATCCCATAAGTTTTGGGTCATCATGTTTTCATTGTCATTTGTTTCTATGTATTTTTAAAATTTCTTCTTTGATTTCTTCAGCGATCTCTTGGTTATTTAGTAGTGCACTATTTAGCCTCCAGGTATTTGCTTTTTTTACAGTTTTTTCCTGCAATTGATTTCCAATCTCATAAAGTTGTAGTCAGAAAAGATGCTTGATATGATTTCAATTTTCTTAAATTTTCTGAGGCTTGAGTTTTGACCCAAGATGTGATCCATCTTGGAGAATGTTCCACATGCACTTGAGAAGAAAGTGTATTCTGACACTTTTGGGTGGAATGTTCTATAAATATCTATTAGTTCTATCTGGTCTATTGTGTCATTTAAAGCTTGTGTTTCCTTATTTATTTTCTGTTTGGATGATCTGTCCATTGGTGTAAGTGGGGTGTTAATGTCCCCTACTATTATTGTGTTACTGTCGATTTCTTCTTTCATGGTTGTTAGCATTTGCCTTATGTATTGGGGTGCTCCTATGTTGGGTGCATAAATATTTATAGTTGTTATATCTTCTTGGATTGATCCTTTGATCATTATGTAGTGTCCCTCCTTATCTCTTGTAACAGTCTTTATTTTAAAGTCTATTTTATCTGATATGAGTGTTGCTATTCCAGGTTTCTTTTGATTTCCATTTGCATGGAATATCTTTTTCCATCCCTTCACTTTCAGTCTGTATGTGTCCCTAGGTCTGCAGTGGGTCTCTTGTAGACAGCATATATATGAGTTTTGTTTTTGTATCCCTTCAGCCAGTCTGTGTCTTTTGGTTGGGGCATTTAATCCATTTACATTTAAGGTTATTATCAGTATGTATGTTACTATTACAATTTTCTTAATTGTTTGGGGTTTGTTTTTGTGGGTATTTTCCTTCTCTTGTGTTTCCTGCTTAGAGAAGTTTCTTTATCACTTGTTGTAAAGCTGGTTTGATGGTGCTGAATTCTCTTAGTTTTTGTTTGTCTGAAAAACTTTTGACTTCTCTATTGAATCTGAAGGAGACCCTTGCTGGGTAGAGTAATCTTGGTTGTAGATTTTTCTCTTTCATCACTTTAAGTATATCTTGCCACTCCCTTCTGGCCTGCAGAGTTTCCACTGAAAAATCAGCTGTTATCCTTATGGGGATTCCTTTGTATGTTAATTTTTGTTTTTCCCTTGCCACTTTTAATATTTTTTCTTGGAATTTAATTTTTGCTAGTTTGATTAATGTGTGTCTTGCTGTGTTTTTCCTAGGGTTTATCCTTTATGTAACTCTGTGTGCTTCCTGGACTTGGGTGACTATTTCCTTTCCCATGTTAAGGAAGTTTTCCAGTATAATCTCTTCAAATATTTTCTCAGACCCTTTCTTTTTCTCTTCTTCTGGGACCCCTATAATTCAAATGTCAGTGCATTTAGTGTTGTCCCAGAGGTCTCTGAGCTTGTCTTCATTCTTTTTACTTTATTCTGCTCCTTGGCAGTTATTTCCACCATTTTGTCTTCCAGCTCACTTATTTGTTCTTCTGCCTCCATTATTCTGTTATTGATTCCTTCTGTTGTAGTTTTCATTTCAGTTATTGTGTTGTTCACATCTGTTTGTTTGTTCTTTAGTTCTTCTAGATCTTTGTTAAGCATTTCTTGTATTTTCTCAATCCATGCTTCCATTCTATTTCTGAGATTCTGGATTGTCTGTATTATCATTACTTTGAATTATTTTTCAGGTAGACTGCCTATTTCTCTTCATTTACTTGGTCTTATAGGTTTTTACCTTGCTCCTTCATCTGTGACATATTTTTTTGCCATCTAATTTTTTTTTTTTTTAATGAGTGTGATTGTGTTTCTGTCTTACTGGCTATTTGGTCTGAAGCTTCCAGCACTGGAGTTTCTAGGCTGCTGGGTAGAGCTGGGTCTTGGTGCTGAGATGAGGTACTCTGTGAGACCTCTCTCCAATGAATATTCCCTGGAGTTGGAGGTTCTCTGTTAGTCCAGTGGTTCAGACTCGGAGCTCCCACCACAGGAGCTTCTCCCCAACCACACAGTCATAAATCAAGATCCTGCAAGCTGTGTGGTGTGGCAAAAAAAAAAAAAAAAAAAAAAAAGAGCAAGAGAAATGACAAAGTAAAAAATAAAATTACAATCGGAAACAATAGATATGTTTGAAAAACTTTAAAATAAAAATATAGATGAATCAATAACTGGAAGTTACATCAGTACCACAATAAAAAAAAAGAGGAGGAGGGAATGGAAAAACAAAAACCGGTGGGGGGATAAAGGCCTTGGCTGTGGAGAGTGTGGCCTAAGCAAGGGTGAGGTTTGGGTATTGGGCGGGGCCAATGCTCAAGACCCACAGGGCTGGAAAAGGCCCTGGGAGATGTGGGGGGTGGGGCTTAGGTTCAAGGAACAAAAGGGGCCCAGGCATGCTACCCAGCCCAGTCTCAGGGAGAGGGAACCTGACCTGGGGGGCTAGCAGTCTTCCTGGGCTCGAGAGGGCAGGACAAATGCCCTCCTCTCCTCTCCTGCACCTCTGATCTGTGGTCTGGGAGGGCTCCTCCCTCCTGCCTGTCCTGATCTCCCCAGCCTCCCTCCTATGCCCCCAGGACCAATGCAGCTGGTGGGGGGAGGGGGAGGGAAGGGGGGTTTTGAGGGCAAGGGACTGGGCAGGGAGCTCAGTAGGCTCCCGATGCCTGAGTGGGCCAGGCAATTGCCCTCTTCTTCTCCTGCAGGGCCTCTCTCACCTGCCTCTCCGGATCTCCCCAGCCTCCCTCCTAAGCCCCCAGGACCCAAGAGGCCTGGATGGGGCTTTGGATGGGGGTGGGGGAAGCGGCTTCAGAACTCAGCAGGCTTCACTGCCCGAATGGACCAGGTGATCGCCCTCAGCTCCTCTCTCGCTCTTCCCAGAGAGTCCATCCCACCTGCTTCTCCTGATCTCCCTGGCCTCAGGGAGGCTGATCTTGTCTGGCCTCTATTTCTCCTCCACCTACGGTCCCCCCTATGTCCTACCGGTTCATTTTGGAATTCCTCCCATCTCCCTGGGGGTCAGAGTCCCTGACCGTGACCGGCAGACTAGTTGTGATGAGACACTAGTTGTGAGGAGACACTAACTCTGCATCTTCCCACACCACCACCTTGACTCCTCACCTCATCATCATTTTTTTTTCCTCTTGCACACATTTTATTTTATTTTTAATTTTTGAATTTTCTTTTATTTATTTTTTTATATAGCAGGTTCTTATTAGTCATCAATTTTATACACATCAGTGTATACATCTCAATCCCAATCACCCAATTCATCACACACACCCCACCCTCCACCACTTTCTGCCTTGGTGTCCATACATTTGTTCTCTACATCTGTGTCTCAATTTCTGCCCTGCAAACCAGTTCATCTGTACAATTTTTCTAAGTTCCACATATATGCGTTAATATACGATGTTTGTTTTTCTCTTTCTAACTTACTTCACTCTGTATGACAGTCTCTAGATCCATCCACGTCTCAACAAATGACCAAATTTCGTTCCTTTTTATGGCTGAGTAATATTCCATTCTATATATTTACAACATCTTCTTTATCCATTCATCTGTCAATGGGCATTTAGGTTGCTTTCATGACCTGGCTATTGTAAATAGTGCTGCAATGAACATTGGGGTGTATGTGTCTTTTTGAACTATAGTTTTCTCTGGGTGCTGGGTCATATGGTAATTCTATTTTAGTTTTTTAAGGAACCTCCATACTGTTCTCCATAGTGGATGTATCAATTTACATTCCCACCAACAGTGCAAGAGGGTTCCCTTTGCTCCACACCCTCTCCAGCATTTGTTGTTTGTAGGTTTTCCGATGATGCCTTTTCTAACCGGTGTGAGGTGATACCTCATTGTAATTTTGATTTGCATTTCTCTAATAATTAGTGATGTTGAGCAGCTTTTCATGTGCTTCTTGGCCATCTGTATGTCTTCCTTGGAGAAAATGCCTATTTAGGTCTTCTGCCCATTTTTGGACTAGGTTGTTTGTTTTTTAATATTGAGCTGCATGTGCTGTTTATATATTTTGGATATTAATCCTTTGTCCATTGATTCGTTTGCAAATATTATCGCCCATTCTGAGGGTTGTCTTTTGGTCTTGTTTATGGTTTCCTTTGCTGTGCAAAAGCTTTTAAGTTTCATTAGGTCTCATTTGTTTATTTTTGGTTTTATTTCCATTACTCTGGGAGGTGGATCAAAAAAATCTTGCTGTGATTTATGTCAAAGAGTGTTCTTCCTATGCTTTCCTCTAAGAGTTTTATAGTGTCTGGCCTTACATTTAGGGCTTTAATCCATTTCAAGTTTATTTTTGTGTATGGTGTTAAGGAGTATTCTAACTTCATTCTTTTCCATCTAGCTGTCCAGTTTTCCCAGCACCACTTATTGAAGAGACTGTCTTTTCTCCATTGTATATCCTTGCCTCCTTTGTAATAGATTAGTTGACTTTGGTGCATGGGTTTATCTCTGGGCTTTCAATCCTGTTCCATTGATCTATATTCTGTTTTTGTGCCAGTACCATATTGTCTTGATTAATGTAGCTTTGTACTATAGTCTGAAGTCAGGGAGTCTGATTCCTTTAGCTCTGCTTTTTTTCCCTCAAGACTGCATTGGCTATTTGGGGTCTTTTTTTCTCCATACAAATTTTAAATTTTCTGTTCAAGTTCTGTAAAAAATGCCTTTGGTAATTTGATAGGGATTGCATTGAATCTGTAGATTGCTTTGAGTAGTATAGTCATTTTCACAATATTCATTCTTCCAAACCACGAATATCGTATATCTCTCCATCTGCTGGTATCAACTTTAAATTCTTTAGGCAGTGTCTTATAGTTTTCTGCATACAGGTATTTTGTCTCCCTAGGTGGTTTATTCCTATGTATTTTATTCTTTTGTTGCAATGGTAAATGGGAGTGTTTCCTTAATTTCTCTTTCACATTTTTCATCATTAGTATATAGGAATGCAAGAGATTTCTGCGCATTAATTTTGTATCCTGCAACTACCAAATTCATTGATTAGCTCTAGTAGTTTTCTGTGGCATCTTTAGGATTCTCTATGTATACTACCATGTCATCTGCAAACAGTGACACTTTACTTCTTCTTTTCCAATTTGTATTCCTTTCATTTCTTTTTCTTCTCTGATTGCCATGGCTAGGACTTCCAAAACTATGTTGAATAATAGTGGTGAGAGTAGACATCCTTGTCTTGTTCCTAATCTTAGAGGAAATGCTTTCAATTTTTCACCATCGAGTATGATGCTCGCTGTGGGTTTGCCATATATGGCTTTTATTATGTTGAGGTAGGTTTCCTCTATGCCCACTTTCTAGAGAGTTTTTATCATAAATGTTGCTAAACTTTGTCAAAAGCTTTTTATGCATCTACTGAGATGATTATATGGTTTTTATTCTTCAATTGGTTAATATGCATATCACATTGATTGATTTGCGTATATTGAAGAATCCTTGCATCCCTGGGATAAATCCCACTTGACCATGGTGTATGATCCTTTTAATATGTGGTTGGATTCTGTTTGCAAGTATTTTGTTGAGGATTTATGCATCTATATTCATAAGTGACATTGGTCTGTAATTTTCTTTTTTTATAGTATCTTTGTCTGGTTTTGGTATCAGGGTGATAGCGGCCTCATAGAATAAGTTTGAGAGTGTTCCTTCCTCTGGAATTTTTTGGAAGAGTTTGAGGAGGATGGGTATTAGCTCTTCTCTAAGTGTTTGACAGAATTCACCTTTGCAGCCATCTGGTCCTGGACTTTTGTTGGTTGGAAGATTTTTAATCATAGTTTCAATTTCATTACTTGTGATTGATCTGTTCATACTTTCTATTTCTTCCTGGTTCAGTCTTGGAAGGTTATATCTTTCTAGAATTTGTCCATTTCTTCCTGGTTGTCCATTTTATTGGCGTAGAGTTGCTTGTAGTAGTCTCTTAGAATGCTCTGTATTTCTGCAGTGTCTGTTGTAACTTCTCCTTTTTCATTTCCAGTTTTATTGATTTGAATCCTCTCTCTCTTTTTCTTGGTGAGTCTGGCTAAAGGTTTATCAATTTTGTTTATCTTGTCAAAGAACAAGCTTTTAGTTTTATTCATTTTTGTTTTCTTTGTTTCTATTTCATTTATTTCTGCTCTGATCTTTATGATTTCTTTCCGTCTGCTAACTTTGCATTTTGTTTATTCTTCTTTCTCTAGTTCCTTTGGGTGTAACGTTAGATTGTTTATTTGAGATTTTTCTTGTTTCTTGAGACAGGCTTGTATAGCTATAACTTCCCTTTTAGAACTGCTTTTGCTGCATCCCTAACATTTTGGATCATCGTGTTTCCATTGTCATTTGTGTCTAGGTATTTTTCAATTTCCTCTTTGATTTCTTCAGTGATCTTTTGGTTATTTAGTAACGTATTGTTTAGCCTCCATGTGTTTGTGTTTTTTACATTTTTTTCCCTGTCATTGATTTCTAATCTCATAGCATTGTGGTCATAAAAGATGCTTGATATGATTTCAATTTTCTTAAATTTACTAAGGCTTGATTTATGACCCAAGATGTGGTCTATCCTGGAGAATGTTCCGTACGTACTTGAGAAGAAAGTGTAACCTGCTGTTTTTGGATTGAATGTCCTATAAATATGAATTAAATCCACCTGGTTTATTGTGTCATTTAAAACTTGTGTTTCCTTATGAATTTTCCATTTGGATGATCTGTCCATTGGTGTAAGTGAGGTGTTAAAGCCCCCAACTGTTATTGTGTTACTGTCAATTTCCTCTTTTATATCTGTTAGCAGTTGCCTTATTTATTGAGGTGCTCCTATGTTGCGTGCATATATATTTATAATTTTTATATCTTCTTCTTGGATTGATCCCTTGATCATTATGTAGTGTCCTTCCTTGTCCCTTGTAATATTCTTTATTTTAAAGTCTATTTTATCTGAGTATTGTTACTACAGCTTTCTTTTGACTTCCATTTGCAGGGAATATATTTTTCCATCCCCTCACTTTCAGTCTGTATGTGTCCCTAAGTCTGAAGTGGGTCTCTTGTAGATAGCATATATATGGGTCTTGTTTTTGTATCCATTCAGCAAGCTTGTGTCTTTTGGATGGAGCATTTAACCCTTTCACGTTTAAGGTAATTATCAATATGTATGTTCCTATTACCATTTTCTTAATTGTTTTCGGTTTGTTTTTGTAGGTCCTTTTCTTCTGTTGTGTTTCCCACTTAGAGAAGTTCCTTTAGCATTTGTTGTAGAGCTGGTTTGATGGTGCTGAATTGTCTTAGCTTTTCTTGTCTGTAAAGTTTTTGATTTCTCCACTGAATCTGAATGAGATCCTTGCCAGGTAGAGTAATCGTGTTTGTAAGTTCTTCCCTTTCATCACTTTACGTATGTCATGCCACTCCCTTCTGACTTGAAGAGTTTCTGCAGAGAAATCAGCTGCTAACCGTATGGGAATTCCCTTGTATGTTATTTGTCGTTTTTCCCTTCCTGCTTTCAATAATTTTTCTTTGTCTTTAAGTTTTGCCAATTTGATTATTATGTGTCTTGGCGTGTTTCTCCTTGAGTTTATCCTGCATGGGACTCTCTGCACTTCCCAGACTTGGATGGCTCTTTTCTTTCCCATGTTAGGGAAATTTTAAACTATAATCTCTTCAAATATTTTCTTGGGAGCTTTCTCTCTCTATTCTCTTTCTGGGACCCTTATAATGCTAATGTTGTTGCGTTTAATGTTGTCCCAGAGGTCTCTTAGGCTGTCTGCATTTCTTTTCATTCTTTTTTCTTTATTTTGTTCCACAGCAGTGAATTCCACCATTCTGTCTTCCAGGTCACTTATCCATTCTTCTGCCTCAGTTATTCTTCTATTGATTCTTTCTAGTGTATTTTTCATTTCAGTTATTGTATTGTTCATTTCTGTTTGTTTGCTCTTTATTCTTCTAGATCTTTGTTTAACATTTCTTGCATCTTCTCCATCTTTGCCTCCATTCTTTTTCTGAGGTCCTGGATCATCTTCACTATCATTATTCAGAATTCTTTTTCTGGAAGATTGCTTATCTCCACTTCATTTAGTTGTTTTTATGGGGTTTTATCTTGTTCCTTCATCTGGTACATAGCCCTCTGCCTTTACATCTTGTCTATCTTTCTTTGAATGTGGTTTTTGCTCCACAGGCTGCAGGATTGTAGTTCTTCTTGCTTCTGCTGTCTGTCCTCTGTTGGATGAGGCTATCTAAGAGTCTTGTGTATGTTTCCTGATAGGAAGGACTGGTGGTGGGTAGAGCTGGCTGTTTCTCTGTTGGGCAGAGTTTAGTAAAAACCTTAATCCACTTGACTGCTCATGGGTGGGGCTGGTTTCCCTCCCTGTTGTTTGTTTGGCTCGAGGCAACCCAATACTGGATCCTACCCAGGCTCTTTTGTGGGGTTAATGGCAGACTCTGTGAGGGCTTATGCCAAGGAGTACTTCCAAGACTTCTGCTGCTATTGTCCTTGCACTCACGGTGAGACAGAGCCACCCCCAACTCTGCAGGAGACCCTCCAACACTAGCAGGTAGTTCTGGTTCAGTCTCCCCTAGGGTCACTGCTCCTTTCCCTGGGTTCCAATGCACACACTACTTTATGTGTGTCCTCCAAGAGTAGAGTCTCTGTTTCCCCCAGGTCCTGTCGAAGACCTGCAGTCAAATCCCACTAGCCCTCAAAGTCTGATTCTCTAGGAATTCCTCCTCTCATTTCTGGAACCCCAGGTTGGGAAGCTTGACATGGGGCTCAGAACCTTCACTCCAGTGGGTGCACTTCTGTAGTATAAGTGTTCTCCACTTTGTGAGTCACCCACCCAGCAGTTATGGGATTTGCTTTTATTGTGATTGCGCCCCTCCTACCATCTCATTGTGTCTTTTTCTTTGTCTTTGGATGTGGGGTATCTTTTTCGGTGAGTTCCAGTGTCTTCCTGTTGATGATTGTTCAGCAGTTAGTTGTGATTCTGGTGTTCTCGCAAGAGGGAGTGAGAGCATGTCCTTCTACTCTGCCATCTTGAACCACCCGCCATCTATTTTTAATTGACAGAAGCACAATTACCAGGAACTGAGACCTTGCAAGAAGCCCACTACCCTTGACTGATGATCACTATTTCTTGGGCTTCTTGGGCTTCTCCACAAGTCTCTTTAAATTCCAATTAAGTAGCAGCAAAGTGTGAACCTAGCAAACAGGGTGTAAAATAATTGTCCTTCATCCTTGGAAGTCAATACAAAACTTTCCTTGGTGAGTTTGAATAAAAAGCAAACCCTTGGCAAAAGAATACTCTGACAAGATTGCATCCCTGCAGCTCTGAAGAACTAAGCCAATAGTGTATTGTTTAGAAAGAAAGAGCTTATACTTCATAAAACTCTCCTTCCTTCCCTCACCTAGATTATTTCTTTTCTGTATTGTGTGCTGTTTTATTGAAGGGCTTGGGCAATTCAGGGTGAACACTTTAAACTCCTCCTTTTGAAGACTTGAATTGAAAATATTTTTAGTTGGGCTAGTTAAGTATACCTTGACAACTGTGAACAATGCTTGTCTTAGTTTGATGTACATTTTGAATAAAATAAGAAAAATTTTGATAGATACTAAAATGAAGCTTCTCTTCCAAAGTCAAATATTACTTTTGATTCCACTTTTTATTTCATTTATTAATGTTTCATGCCTTTTCTGTTGCTGTCTAAATATTCTTAAAAGAGGTTAAATCTTCTTTATTTACTTTAAAACACCTTTCCATAGGATTTCAAGAATTTATATAACTGTACGTTATGCAGATCTTTTCTTTTGTTCTCTTTCCAGTACATAAACTTATTTTTAATTCTATAGATTTCAGAAGAATGCACATGGTATTATTTATTCAGAATTCTATTGCCTTTTACATTCTTTTGTACCAAGCAGGAGAAAGTCCTGTACATTAGCCCAGGCAACAATATGTAGACAACCATGTTGCACTGACAGCAAGATGAGGCAACCAGCATTTATAAAAGTGTGAAATATTGCTATTGGTTTTCTCTTCCATAGAATCATTGACTCCATTAGCTTTTCTCAATTCTAAGCACTGTGAATAAAATATACTCTTCAATGTGGAAAAATACCACTGTAAACAAAAGAAACATGAGTGAGGCACCATGACAATTAACTTGAAGACGGATCCTTCCTTGAGTTTCTGACACCAAAATAGACTTGATGAACTTGATCAACATATAAGTACATAAACTACTGTAGTGCAATTATACTTCTGGAGAATAGCAGCAAACTTATTACACAGAATTATGACACACCTGAGGGTAGGACGGTGAGCTCTATCTCATGATCCTGGTTCAGGCTGGCAGGAGGAACGTTCTCAGCAAACATTTGTTACATAGATGTTGAATAATCTGAATTTCAACATTATTATTTACAAATTTTATTTCTTTATTTTTGATTCATTATGTAAAATTCATGACCACTTATATATTTGACCATACAATAAACCTAAGGTGTTCTCAATTTTAAATCATTATGATGCAAGTTTCTTTTGACTGATTAAAAGAAAGAGAGAGAGAGAAACTTGAAACAGTAATATAACTATTGTAGATTCAGAGAGGTTTAAATAACTTGACCAAAGTCATTTAAGTTGCAAATGTCAAAACTGGAATTTCAAATTCAGCCTTGACTTCAAATGCCTGTGTTCCTTCAAATTTGTCACATAAACTCCACTTAACAAAGCATATATTTAAATTACATATGAATTCCCCTGTTATTTTACCAGCCTTCAAAAATTACACAACTGTAAGGAGGAAAAAAATTTCTCTTTATTTGTTTCAGTTTTTGTGTATTGTTTCAGGATTTTAAAAGTTAAATTCAGGGCATGATTAGAGTAAGTTTTGGTTTTCCAATAAATGTTAAGTGATGATAAAGATCAATAAAAATCCTTCCATCACAGTTTTAAAATCTGTGGTTCCTGCAAATGTTGAACCAGTACTAATTAAGCCAGCATTCAGAAAAACAAAAATACATTTTGGCCAATAGCTCCTTGGGTATATATCAGATGTTTTCAATTTAATTTTGTTATGTTTAACCAAGTTCTTTAATTTATTTATCAATTCCACTGCATTGATACTATATTATGAGCCTTTCAGTATTCACACCCTGAATTTCTATTTTAGGCCTCACTGGTTTTGTTTTTCCAAGAATTTCAATGCAGTGTTTAGCATAGAAAATATACACTGTGAACCTATTTTTATTCATGCCATTGGTGCAAAATCAAATCAAATAGGTAAGCAGAGGAACTATGTATCAGAAATAATATCTTCATATCAAAATCAATGGACAGAAAGTCAGTATATTATTTCCTTACTTACTGTTAGTTTACCATACATAACACATTTACAAAATTGATCAAAATGGAATGCATGTTATAAAACACAAAAATTATACTGGCCTATTCGATTTCTTTTGAGTTTATAAAAAAATTAAAGTGTCCACTTTGTTTCTACTGCTAAACCTTGATTTTTTTTTCAATCCATTACCTAATCCATTTAAACCGAAGTGAGAAAATTTCTAACATTATGTATGAGTCCTAAATATAAGTAAACAATTAAATGAACTCTATCAGTTAGTATTTCCTGTTCGAATGTCTTTTGGATCCACGATCACTTTGGATACACTTAGCAGACTTTCATCCAATGTGTCATTAACATTCGTTTAAGAATTCAATGTATGAATGAGTTTATCTTCTTCAAAAAAAGGTCAGCTAATTAGGTTATTAGGTGAGTGTATCTCCTATAATTACTTTGGTCTTACAACCACTGAATCCTTAAGAGTAATCTAAAAGTAAAAAATTTCTATCATTTATTAAGCTCTTTATACAGGAGCTAAAATGTAATGTTGTTTATTAAAGGAATAAATAAGACACAACCATATTTCAACCAAGCTTACCTTGAACTGGTCCATTTTGCATGATTTCTTTCATTATCTCAGTTTCCTGGAAGGAAAAAAATCAGTGAGCATCATTTCTGTTATCAGAGCACACTAAACCTATTGTTTGGTGTGTAATGTTAGGTACTGTACAATTAGTTTAGGAATTATGCAACCCAGTGTGCCTTGACCACTTGCAATTTACTCTTAATCATCTTTTGAAATACATGTGAACTGCCACATTGATGAAGTTGCTAAAGACAAGACACACACACGTTTCAATGACTCTTACCACTAACAATAATTTTGGAATGAAGAAAAATACAAAGATGTTTATGGTCACAAAGGAAAACTAATTCAGTTAAAGCTCTGTTTATCAGTAGAGATTAGTGCCATCTCCATTCTTAGGATCACAAAAGTGATCCCAGAAGATAGTGAGGTTCCTCAATTTTAGCATACAAATATTTCTCTGTTGTCCCCTGTGTAATGCAACCCTTAGGAAAGAGGCAGGTCATTCATTCATTTATTCATATAAATGTGAGCACATTGATCAGAGTAAAGACAAGAAACTAGGACAGAAAAAAATATTGACCTTGCCTCTGTCCTGAAGACATTTGCATTTTGGTGGAATAGACAGGCACTAACAAAACTAATTGCATTATGAGATACTAAGTTTTATTACAGAGACAAGCACAAAGTGCCATGGATGCAAACAAGAAAGGGACATTGGTTCTGCCTAGGAGTCAAGAAAAAACTTCTCAAAGAAGATGAAATTTTGACCTACTTCCTTGACATGGAAGTAGGTGGGATAACCATTTGGGTGAGAGGAATCATCACCTGGCTAAGTAGAGAAGCATGGTCATGGTGCACCTGGGGAGCAGACAGCAGGTCAACTTACCAGGAGCATTATGGGCAGGTGGGGGGTGGGTTAGAACCTGGTGGGAAATTAATCTGTGAAAGCAGTAGGTCAGAACCAAATCATGAAGCCCTGTATGTCATGGTAAGAATGTCAAACTGTATTCTATAGGTATCTGGAAGCGATTGAAGTTTCAACTATTCTGAAAATGAGAATGTCTTGCTGACACTGATACAGTGGAGTACAATTTTCCTAGGCTTTTAACATGACAAACTGGAATCCAAGAGAATCTTTTTTCCATTATGACTGTGTCCGTTTCAATTATTCTGTGGAGTAAGGCAAAGGATTGATAAAATGAGCTACTATCACAAAAAAGTCAGTGAAAAAGGTTTTGCTGTAGCTTTTATCTGTCAAGTATTTATATATATATATATATATATATATATATATGTATATATATATATACATAAAATTATAAAACTTTATTTCCATGGGCATTTTTGAATTTAAGGCAATCATTTGGACTGCTAATACTACAAAGATCAAAAATTATACCCAAATTGGAGGTCTTTAATAGACATCTTAAGAATATCAAAAATTATACCTGAAAGCATAGCATTATTTTAGAATATACTAGTTTTTAAATAGTTTTAATAACAGTAGTATATATTTTTGAGAAAGTTAACTCTTTCTAATTCTTGCGATTCAGACTTACATTGGAAGAGACCCTGTATGGAGGAGAACATTGGTAGATCCTATTGGATTTCTCGATGCTGTTGGGACAGGGCTTGGTGGCATGTCGCTTTCCCCGCCCATCAGACCTACTTGTCATGGCGCAGCCATTATTGGTAGCATTTTGATCCTTGAAAAGTGGATAGCATGCATGGGATACCAGTCTATGAGGAATAAGCAAAGATGTCAAAGTAATACTTAGGAAAATGCCATAGTTACCTATCTATATGCAATTTTACTGAATAAAACATTTGTAAATTATTCTGGCTATGTACATGCAAGTTTAATGACATTGAACATAGTCGTTCAATCATATTAACTGTTCCCCACCCCATTCCTATTTCTTCATTATAATTTTTTTTTCATGGAAAGGCATTTTATTTTAAATATAGCAGTGTGTACATGTCAATCCCAAACTCCCAATCTATCCCTCCCCTGTACCCCTTTCCCCCGGTAACCATAAATTCCTTCTCTAAATCTGTGAGTCTATTTCTGTTTTATAAATAAGTTCATTTATATCATTTTTTTAATATTTTAAAATCTTACTCAAATCCATTATAATAAATAAATTTATCTACTGAATAGAATTTTCCGAAGATGAAAACTGTTCATCAATTAAATCTGTGGTAATATTAATAGGGGAAGGACTCCTTAAGTCTGCATCTATAATGATAATGTAGAAGAGCCAAATTTAATGTGAAAGAGAATGAACTTTATCATACTCAGATGTAATATTCTGATAAATTATGTAAGTTTTAGAATGAAGGGTTTTTTTTTACATTTTTATTAAGTTATAGATACCTTCTCATAAGACTTCAATTATTATGTGTCTGTAGTTCATGATACTTTAGAAGGAATTGTATATACTAACATAGTATTAAAGTTAATAAGGTAGAAAGTTATCAGATATATACATTATACAAACAATAAAATAATTTTGATTTCTTATTTTGAAATTGAACATTGAAAAGTACAAATTATTTGGATCCAAATCTAACATAATTTATTGAATATAGAAGCAGGTAGTAAGGAAAATAAAACAATGGAATTGATTTTATGGATAGTCAATGTTGAGCTGGCCATGGAATTATCTGGTAGAATTGCCTCAAGAAAATTCAATAGTGTTCAAAAAAGTAAGAGAATCTGAGCAAAGGAGCATGATGAAAACAAAGCCATTTCCTAAAAAGGTCTCAACTTGGGGACAATGAGGACTATGGATTGAAGTGTGTCAGCCCAAATTCATATGTTGAAACCCTAACTGCCATGTGATGGTATCAGGAGATGGGGGTCTTTGGGAGAAAATTAGCTTTAAATGAAGTCATAAGGGTGGGGCCCTCATGCTGGGATCAGTGCCCTTATAACAGGAAAAGACACTAGCGCTCTCCCTCTGCCAGATGAGGACATGACGAGAAGACAAGCCAGGAGGAGTGTTCTCACCAGGAACTGAACTGACTAACACCCCAGTCTTGGGTTTCTCAGTCTCCAGAACTGTGGGAAACAAGTGCCTGTTGTTCAGGCCACACAGTCTATGACATTTTGTTATGTTAACCTGACCAGACTAATACAATAAGATTTCACTGACTCTCATGTTGTTATATTTTTAAACTCCTAAAAGGCTTTAATTTTTATTATAGTACAAAACAGAGGCCAACCAAGCACTACTACACCAGGAAGGTATTAGCCCAAGTTGTCCATTCTAAGCACCATCTTATTAGGCAAAACATAAGAAAAACATTTTAAAGGACTTTATATAAAATTCCTAACACCCACTCTCTCATAGCACCTAACTTCTCTGTAGCAGACCCAGATCACTCAGTGGAGGAGGAAAGAACACAGGGGCAGCACATACATCTACTACTAGTTATCAGCTGCAGTTTCCTTAGACAGATATCTCAGCTTTTAAGTAGATTAGTTCTTATAGGTGACAGAGGATGCTGTGTGAGTATCAGACTACATGAGCATAAAGAAATGCAACCTGCCTCTTCTCATCAGATGGGATGGATAGCGACAATGATGTTCATGAGTTGTGGCAACTATACAGGACGTTTTTATGTTATTCCTCTGATTCTTAACCTAATTTTTACCTGGGATTATTTATTCATCTACCTGGGGAACTAAAGTTCTCAAAAGAGGTATCAGCAATGTCAACTACTCTTCTCCTTCCGTGGCAACTCAGTAGAACCATTTGGGTCAGAGCCACAAGAAGACAATGCTTACTTGACTCTTCATTAATTTAGCTAGAAATATATACATTCTTCAAACAATTGTTTCCAATAGCTTATAATCTCAATAGATACCAAATATAGTATATACTTAAATATAATCCATGTGTTTATATAAATACAGCATATATATTTGTAAATTTTTTGGGAAACTCTTAATATATATGTTTTCTTATTCTAACCTAAGCCACACTCTTAAGAATCCTAGAGACGTGTGTTGGGCAGCTATTTACCCACGTCTTCTCAGGTACCACCAAGCCCTATCGATGCTTCCACTGTTGCATCCATGGTGGTTCTTGCCACAGCAAGAGATCAAATTCTGAGGGGATAGGTTGGCTGTGTATCGACCTTTGGACTGAATCGCTATGCGGTCAGCTGCTACACCTGTTTCAAAGAGAATATTGATTAATAGTCAAGTGACACATGGTATTGCCAAGAATTTACATAGCACTTTTTGTTTGAATCTTAAGCTAGTCTTGGAAACTTAACGTAACTAAAAATCAAGGCTAAATGTGATGAATATATCTCTGTATTCCAACAAATTCAACTGTGTCATCATTTCAGTTACAGTTTTTGTCCAGTTTTGGCATTGCTTCATTGTCTTACCAACTTCACAGACTTCTCTAGTTCCTTGTTCCTTTCATGTTCTATATACTTCTGAATTTTTCATTAAGAAATTTGCCAAGTGAAACTCCTTGAGGGCAAGAGCCATATCTTACATTTATATCTCCTGTACCTAAAACATATAATCATGGCTTAAAATATATTTTTGAAGTGAATGTAACTAAACTCAGGAAATCAGAAAAACTGATCATAGAAATATTAATTGGAAATTCATCCATGTTAATCTGATGTATTGGAATAAACTAAATCTTTGGTTTTTAAACTAATCGAGACTAACATGAATCTACATTATAAACTATCAAAAAGCTACATAGCACATTTTTATGCTTACAATTTTCTTGAACATTATGATCCTAATCTTATCTTAGTAGACGTGGAATTCACCTTGTTATATACATATATGTATATATATATATATATATATATATATACATATATATATACATATATATATATACCTTTTGTGATTGAACCCTCTATTTGTTTAAATAATTCCCTAGCATGGTTGTTGTTAATCAGTTTGTTCCTTTCCCCAACACACAGTTGTTGACCACCTACTAGGTGACAGGCACAGGACTAAGCAGTAGAAATTGCAACAATGAACAAAAACCAAAAGAGTCATCATACTGTCCTCATAGAATAATAGACTAGGGAAATGAATCAACCAGTGGCAGAAAACTACTACGTGAGCATTTTGATCATGCTACCATGATAATATGTGTGTTGAGATCACAAGAAAATTGGAGTCAGTGATATTCTGGTACAGATTTTTTGTTGTTGTTGGAGACCTGATATAGTCTTGTTCTTAATCTCTTACTTTTGATGAAAGGCAACAAAGTCATAACCTTCCTTCTATCTATGCACTTTTCTCAGAAGTTATTGTTTTCATTCATCAAAATTATCTGTGTACTGAAACCCCTCAAGATGCTAGTTTAGAATTATTCTAAAATAATTCATTTTAAAATAATTCCTTTACATATGTATTTCTGCATATACATGTTTTTTATGTAACTACAGCATATGTACAATTCTGTAGTGTAATTGCTGGCACATTTTAGACACTCAGTGTGTGTTGAATCTATATCCTCCTACTTCCTTCCCAATTCCCATCTATTTTGTGCTAGGTACATTTCATAAGAGCAAATGCCATTATACCACCATCTCTTTTAGTCTCAAGAAAATAATTCCCTGTTTCATAAAAGAAAATAGAAATTCTTTGATGCTTCAACTTTCAGTACAAGCATTCAGAATCAAGTATATTTTTTAAATGTTAGTGTAACTATTCTTGGTTCAGAAAAGACTTTCACAAATAATACCGAAGGAGTCAGAAGCCTGGCTTCTGGGATCACTTCCGAGACTTCTTGCCTTTCACTTTGGTCAGGTCACTTCCCCTCTTTGTGCCTCTTTTACAAAACCAAAGGCTTGAAAAAGGGGACCTCTAACATCCCCTCCAGCCCCATGAATCTGTAGATTTCAACTAAAGGATGAGGGTTTAAATTGTGATGATCTTCAATACATTGCTTTTTTACAGACATTTCTGAATCTCAGTGAAGGTTTAATCCAAATTCACTTGAAATACTTGGAAAAGGTCAGAAGATTTAAGAATGACTCAGTTCAACAAATTGCTTTCCACTCTGTCTCTGAAAACTTTCATTGGGCTTTACCTCTGAGACCCACACTATTATTTTCCCTGCTTATTTTATTCTGTCTCCAAGTTTGCTCTGCAGTATGTATTGCCCTCACCATTTCAAACGCCTTCACCTATTAACTTCTGACATCTTGCTTGAATTTTATTTGGCTGCATAACAATATTTTTATATGTGTGTATATTTTAAAATTGTATTTATCCCATTTTATAGTTTTTAGCTTCTTTGAAAGACTTTTCTTATTTTAACTACAACCTCCTGACAATTTTCTAGGTCTTTAAGAGACCCTAGAATATTCTCTTCTTTACTTAACACATTAAAAAAAAATAGCATCAGCCTGATTTGATGTATTGAATACACAGGATACAAAACTGTGTCATCTGTTAGGTAGAGGGACAAATCCAGACTTAGCCTTGTGCTGAGGCCATCTATGGGGCTGTGACCTGGGCATACCAGAGTACACAGGCCAAATCAGCCTAGTAAATTACTTTCAGTATTTTACCATCAATGTCTTTCCTAAGACATGTTTGGAAATACTGGTCTACCTTAAAGTAAAATTCTTATATAACCCCTAGGAGGTGTAATACATTAAGTACATGAACATAAAATGACAAATGATTTATATGATTAAATCTGTCCCCACCCAACTAGAATAGGGCTCAAAGAGGTCAAGAGAACGTTTATACTGGGGGAGTAGGCATTAGTGTAGAGGTAACAGATGGAGATGCTCCAGAGGTGAGTTCAGCCAAATGTATCTTTTCTAGAACGAACTAGTTCATACTATGAAGTGATGATGTTTAGACAAAGGATCAGCACTCCTCTGTGCCAAGGAGTGCAACACTTCAGAGCTTATGAACTTATTTCATGATGCTTTCAGTACTTAGTCTTTTGAGCACTCTTTTGGAATTATTTTTAAGCCTAGACCACAGTTTTATGAAACTGATCTTTGATAGTAGACAATCAATGTCATATTAGTCTTAATATGTGTTGGCTGTAATACAACCAACACGCTTTTGAGGATAATTTGGAGACCAAATCTTGGGATTAACCTGAATATCGATTTACTGGACTTGTGAAAATATATGAAAGTTGCTGCAACAGAGGTATGTATTCCTCACACAGTGGAAGCAAGAGCAACCCTAATTTGGAAACTACTCTTATTAGAAGATCAATTATATCACTTTAGAGTCAGAATCTACATATTTGCTTTTATCTAAAATGAGATAAAACCCATTTAATCCATTATTATTAGTTCTGAATTCTTACTTTACATCAAATCTACTAGTTTAATAATTAAGTATATTCTTGCAGATCTTATCAAGAAAAAAGAACATAAGAATTATATGTCTGTGTGATATACATATTAGGATTACAGATGGTACTATAGGTAAAGAGGAACTTTATACTCTTATTATTTGGCCTTAACTCTCAAACAACAAATAAATTTTGGTAACTTCTTTGCTGCTCTTTTGATCTACTCTCTATTTAAAATTAGATGCTAAAAATAAACACCAATTTTCAGAGTAAAAACATATTTTTATATCATTTTCAGGCTGCTTTCTCTGGCCAGAGTAAGATTTTAAATTGACCAAATGTTAATATTTAACTGTTCTAAATTAAAAACCCTTTTAATTACTATGCCAAGATCTAGAGTCAAAGGGAGATTTATAAGGAAGTAATTAAAATGATTTTATTACTTGCAGTAGAAAAAGCCCAGGATGCAGCACAATTTTTTTGATCCAATGGGCCATGGGTCCATCCAGGCCATTTGTAAGAAGCAATAAAGAATTCCGGAAGATCAGTTGTTTCAGGTAAAGAAGCCTAAAGAAGAAGTAGAAGCAGAGGTGTCAGTGTTTTTCAAATATATTCCAAAAACCATTATGAGAAAACACCATGCCCTTTTAAAATGTTTGTCACTGTTTTTTATTTTGTACATTCAATTTTCTGAATGGCATCCCTGAAAAGAGTTATTTGTGTAAGATATCTATTTCACTCTATGTTTAAAAATGACAATTCAGTGTGGGGAATCATAATATATATAGTAAAAAATCGTAAGAACAAACATAGAATGTGGTACCATATGGTGCAATAATTTCGGCCATTGTTTCTGTCATCTTGAATCAGAGTTTTGGTCATCCCTGTGGAAGACCACATGATGTTATTTAAATTTGGCCTCATAAACAATGTTTACTTTTATATCCCTCCTACATTGGAGAGTGTGTGCACTTCGGATGTGAAATTAATTTGGAAACAATGAATTTGTGACAAATGTGCATTAACTCACTTGGAGCCCCAAGAAACACAAATTTTGTACCAGCTATTGGGAAACAAAACTGGGATAAATTGATGGATAGCTATAAAATCCTTGAAGAATAAAAAGAACTTCAGAAATCATGTAATGTCAAACATACAATGAATGCCAAGATGTCTTCAGAGTCTATGTTAGGTCCTGACGGTTTCAGCTTCTCTCTTTCCAAGAAGGCAAATTAAACCTATGGACCTTGCTCTGTTCATGTCACTCAAAGAAAGTCTAAAGTCCTATAACCTGGTTTTTTTCTTTCAAACTCCTAAAGAGTAATAAGTTTCACTTCCATAAATAATCAGTATTCCAACAAAATAAGGATGTGTTTATTAATTTTCTATCACTTATGCATACACATACATTCACACACACACATAATTTTTGAGAGTGCTTTAACGTTTTTAAAGTGTTTTATTTTCTCAATAGCTTTATGTGATATAATCAGGGAAAATATTATTTACTCTATTTTACGAATGAGGAAACAAACCTCTAAGAGTTAAATGACATACTAAGTCCTCTCACTTAAATAAGAAATACCCCTGAGATGAGACCCAGATATTAGATTTCTTAACACTGTGTTTCATTTATCATTTAGCCACCTTATCAGAAATAAATGGATACTTTGCAACAGAAGTAAAATGTCTACTGAAAATTTTTATGATTGTTCATTGAACAAGTCAGGCTACTGATCCAATATCTTGCCCTGCAAAATTACTTCTGACAAGTATAAAACAACTTAAGAGAATAAAGGAAAATTTTAAATGTACACTTCTGCTTGAAAAGATATCAATCCAAAATATTTATAAATTCGAATTTCAATGAAAGAGTTCAGTTTTGACTCAAAAAACTATTATCATCTGATAAGAAAGTGATTAAATCCTGAGTTTCATTACTAAAAACACTGCTATTTAGGTGATAGAAGAAAAGTGCCAGATCTTTAAGCAGATCATGGTAGGGTATCTACATGATAACTTAAAGAACAGTATCATAGAAATCCTAGAAATTCAGGTGATTTTAGATTCCTGTGCCATCAGATTGGCCATAGAATTGGAGCAGAATAAATTTACTGCTCTGAGTAGATAGTTCCAGGAACATAGACTAATTCTCCAAAAGAGCCTTTCTACCTGGGACAGAGATACACGTACCCTATACATTACTGATATTTTCCAATTGTATTATTATTGGCTAATCAGTGTGCTTTTAGGAATTTATAGTATTAAGTTGCCTCATGTTCCAGAAAAATAGCTAGAGTGTCCCTGTTATTTTAATTTATCACTTTATAATTCTAATTTAATAGCAGAACTAGGATATTTCCGTTCTGCTCTGTGGAAACAGTAAAGATATAACTATGACTTCAGACAGATCTCATCAGGATTAGGCTATTCAGAATCTGATGTCTCCATTCCAAAGTTGACCAGAGAACTTTGCACATGGAGGTATTCCATAAATATCTGATAATAATGAGGAGATACATATCTAGCTGGTAGATTTCATCACTTTAAAATATCATTTTCCTCCCAAAGGCACATTAAATTAAATTATAATGACAGCATGCACTTATTTTCTTATGATTTATTGTTTAAAAATAAAAATCTATGAAAGGATAATCCTTCTCCATAAGATAAGGCAATAGAAAACAACAGGAAAAATGCCATATTCATTAAAAACATATTTACCAACCCACTAAACCAGGTCAATTCATGAAGCTCACCTGTTGGCTCTGTCATGATTTTTACCAATTAATTAATATTGTGTTTCCTAAAAATAAACCCATAGGATTTGAGGCCCAGTAAGCACATATTACCTTACAATTTTATTTACCTTATGATACAAGATGATCTGATATAATAAACTCATGGCAAATTTTACATCTCATTACTCCATAATTATTTCATTCCCCTATAAAGTAAGAGTGTTTTTAAGGGCTTATAAATAAAAGTAAACACCACAGAATAACAGCTTTTAGGAATTGGTAATAGAAGTCTGGCTTCAATAAATGATTTTTTTTTTTTTTTTTTTGGTCAAAGGATAGCTTCATAAAGCAAAAAAGTCAAGCGAGTCAGCTGACAGAGACAAAAATTCCAAAGTGATAGTGGTTTAAGATAGAAATTTAATTTTAAAAAGTTTTACACTATTACATATGGGCATTTTTAATTATTTCCATTATAATGTTGAAAATTTTGAGTCATAATCTAATTCTATTTCAAAATTAATATTAGTCAAACTTGAATAGTCTCCCTGCTTTAATATTTCAATTTAAATATTAAATATACTGTGAACAAATGTAAGAATTAAATTCAGTGGTGAACACTGGAGAATTTTTTACAATAATTCGTGCATTTTAATCGAATCAAAATCTCTAAAAGTAATGGAAACCTAGTCACAGAACAGCTTGAGAACAAACCAATCAAATTCTGGACATTCAGGACATTCTTATTAAAAGCCCATATAGAGGCTTCCCTGGTGGCGCAGTGGTTGAGAGTCCGCCTGCCAATGCAGGGGACACGGGTTTGTGCCCGGGCCTGGGAAGATCCCACATGCCGCGGAGCATCTAGGCCCGTGAGTCATGGCCACTGAGCCTGCGCGTCTGGAGCCTGTGCTCTGCAACGGGAGAGGCCACAATAGTGAGAGGCCCGCATACTACAAAAAAAAAAAAAAGCCCATATTTACACAATATCCACTCAGTGAATCACTCCCTTCATCCCTAGTTGCATTTACTTCCACTTAAACTTGGATAATGAGTGACCTGAGAATCAGAAGAAGGGAACAGAGAACATCATTCTCTTCTGACCTTCACAATCCAAGGTCAGTGGCCATGCGTACTAAGAAATGTCTTCTAAGGTACTTGATATTGGCAGGGAAAAGGCTAACTTTTTCATTGTTGATGGCAAAATGAATTTTTCATCTTCAATATTTGCCTTGATGTCTTAACTCTGAAAGAGTTATGCTTTGATAATTTGCTAGTTACTGTTTTTTTTTAACAATCTAATTTCTTGTACGTATAAATAATCAGTGACCACGCTATGGCTGGTGGTGCCAGTTCTCCAGGGCTCCTTGTTTGAATAGGCTTTCCTTTTATTCGTAGTGATAATTTTAGCTCAGTACCTGCAAGCTCAGAAAAATGACTATATTTCCTGGTCCCCCTTGGATCCCAGGTGTGGCCACATTACTAAATTCTGGCCCATGGAGTGTAAGCACAAGTGTCACTGGCAGCTTCTGAGAACTCTTCCTTAAGAGACGTTTGGCACTTGATTTTACTCCTTTTTATTGATCTTTTTTAAAATTTTCCTGTTGGCAGGAATTTGGATATAGATGGACATGCAGCAGCTTCTTGAACCATTATATGACCTCGGATATAAAGGCTCTGGAAAATAGAACAAGGAGGAAGAAGCCTGGGTATCCAACACCAAGGAGTGCAATTCTACGATCCACCTCCAGTTTTGTTGGTAAGAAATCAATTTCTATTTAAGTCACTATCATTTTGGACTTTTGTCACTCTCTGATGAGCCCAATCAAAGCTAAAACAGCACGCAGAACTGACATTAAAGATGCTATGGCAGGAGAGAGGGGGAAGATGGTGGAAGAGTAAGACGTAGAGATCACCTTCCTCCCCACAAATACATCAGAAATACATCTACACATGGAACAATTCCTACAGAACACCTACTGAACGCTGGCAGAAGACCTCAGACCTCCCAAAAGGTAAGAAACTCCCCACGTACCTGGGTAGGGCAAAAGAGAAAAGAATAAACAGAGACAAAAGAATAGGGATGGGACCTGCACCAGTGGGAGGGAGCCTTCAAGGAGGAAAGGTTTCCACACACTAGAAGCCCCTTCATGGGCGGGGACTGCGGATAGCGGAGGGGTGGAGCTTTGGAGCTGTGGAGGAGAGCACAGCCACAGGGGTACGGAGGGCAAAGCAGAGAGATTGCCAGGCCTTTGAAGCTGCACGCTCGCCCTGCCTTCTGTACCCCTCCCTCCCCCAGCCTGAGTGAGCATCTCCTTTAACCCCATCCTGTCTGAGAAGAATAGACGCCCTCTGGCGACCTACACGCAGAGGCGGGGCCAAATCCAAAGCTGAACCCCGGGAGCTGTGCGAACAAAGAAGAGAAAGGGAAATCTCTCCCAGCAGCCTCAGAAGCAGTGGATTAAAGCTCCACAATCAACTTGATGTACCCTGCGTCTGTGGAATACATGAATAGACAATGAATCACCCCAAATTGAGAAGGTGGACTTTAAGAGCAAGATTTATTATCTTTTCCCCTTTTCCTCTTTTTGTGAGTGTGTATGTGTATGCTTCTGGGTGAGATTTTGTCTGTATAGCTTTTCTTTCACCATTTGTCCTAGGGTTCTAACTGTCCGTTTTTTGTTTTGTTTTGTTTTGTTTTGTCTTCTACTTTTTAAAAAAATTTCTTTCTGACTAATTATTTTTTCATTTTAATAACTTTATTTTATTTTACCTTACTTTATTTTCTTTTATCCTCTTTCTTTCTTTCTTTCTACTTTTTCTCCCTTTTATTCTGAGCCATGTGGATGAAAGGCTCTTGGTGCTGCAGCCAGGAGTCAGTGCTTTGCCTCTGAGGTGGGAGAGCCAACTTCAGGACACTGGTCCACAAGAGACCTCCCAGCTCCACATAATATCAAATGGCAAAAATCACCCAGAGATCTCCATCTCAACACCAACACCCAGCTTCACTCAACAACCAGCAAGCTACAGTTCTGGACACCCTATGCCAAACAACTAGCAAGACAGGAACACAACCCCACCCATTAGCAGAGAGGCTGCCTAAAATCATAAATAATAAGTCCACAGACACCTCAAAGCACACCACCAGACATGGACCTGCCTACCAGA
Organism: Stenella coeruleoalba; assembly: GCF_951394435.1. NCBI lineage: Eukaryota > Metazoa > Chordata > Mammalia > Artiodactyla > Delphinidae > Stenella > Stenella coeruleoalba. Next base: position 43,008,329 of record NC_137156.1, on the reverse strand, counting down.
AAGACAAGATCCAGCCTCATCCACCAGAACACAGGCACTAGCCCCCTCCACAAGGAAGCCTACACAACCCACTGAACCAACTTTAGCCACTGGGGACAGACACCAAAAACAATGGGAACTACAAACCTGCAGCCTGCAAAAAGGAAACCCAAGACACAGTAAGATAAGCAAAATGAGAAGACAGAAAAACACAGAGCAGTTGAAGGAGCAAGATAAAAACCCACCAGACCTAACAAATGAAGAGGAAATAGGTAGTCTACCTGAAAAATAATTCAGAATAATGATAGTAAAGACGATCCAAAATCTTGGAAACAGAATAGAGAAAATGCGAGAAACCTTTAACAAGGACCTAGAAGAACTAAAGATGAAAGAAGCAATGATGAAAAACACAATAAATGAAATTAAAAATACTCTAGAAGAGATCAATAGCAGAATAACTGAGGCAGAAGAATGGATAAGTGACCTGGAAGATAGAATAGTGGAAATAACTACTGCAGAGAAGAATAAAGAAAAAAGAATGAAAAGAACTGAGGACAGTCTCAGAGACCTCTGGGACAATATTAAACGCACCAACATTCAAATTATAAGGGTTCCAGAAGAAGAAGAGAAAAAGAAAGGGACTGAGAAAATATTTGAAGAGATTATAGTTGAAAACTTCCCTAATATGGGAAACGAAATAGTTAATCAAGTCCAGGAAGCAGAGAGAGTCCCATACAGGATGAATCCAAGGAGAAACATGCCAAGACACAAATTAATCCAACTGTCAAAAATTAAATTCAAAGAAAACATATTAAAAGCAGCAAGGGGAAAACAACAAATAACAAACAAGGGAATCCCCATAAGGTTAACAGCTGACCTTTCAGCAGAAACTCTGCAAGCCAGAGGGACTGGCAGGACATATTTAAAGTGATTAAGGAGAAAAACCTACAAGCAAGTTTACTCTACTCAGCAAGGATCTCTTTCAGATTTGACGGAGAAATTAAAACCTTTACAGACAAGCAAAAGCTAAGAGAGTTCAGCACCACTAAACCACCTTTACAAAAAATGCTAAAGGATCTTCTCTAGGCAAGAAACACAAAAGAAGGAAAAGACCTACAATAACAAACACAAAACAATTAAGAAAATGGGAATAGGAACATACATATCAATAATTACCTTAAATGTGAATGGATTAAATGCTCCCACCAAAAGTCACAGATTGGCTGAATGGATACAAAAAAAAGACCCATATATACGCTGTCTACAAGAGACCCACTTCAGACCTAGAGACACATACAGACTGAAAGTGAAGGGATGGAAAAAGATATTCCATGCAAATGGAAACCAAAAGAAAGCTGGAGTAGCAATTCTCATATCAGACAAAATAGACTTTAAAATAAAGGCTATTAGAAGAGACAAAGAAGGACACCACATAATGATCAAGGGATCAATCCAAGAAGAATATATAACGATTGTAAATATTTATGCACCCAACATAGGAGCACCTCAATACATAAGGCAAATACTAACAGCCATAAAAGAGGAAATCGACAGTAACACATTCATAGTAGGGGACTTTAACACCCCACTTTCACCCATGGACAGATCATCCAAAATGAAAATAAATAAGGAAACACAAGCTTTAAATGATACATTAAACAAGATGGACTTAATTGATATTTATAGGACATTCCATCCCAAAACAGCAGAATACACTTTATTCTCAAGTACTCATGGAGCATTCTCCAGGATAGATCATATCTTGGGTCACAAATCAAGCCTTGGTAAATTTAAGAAAATTGAAATCGTATCAAGTATCCTTTCCAACCACAATGTTATGAGACTAGATATCAATTACAGGAAAAGATCTGTAAAAAATACAAACACATGGAGGCTAAACCATACACTACTTAATAACAAAGTGATCACTGAAGAAATCAAAGAGTAAATCAAAAAATACTTAGAAACAAATGACAATGGAGACACGATGACCCAAACCCATGGGATGCAGCAAAAGCAGTTCTAAGAGGGAAGCTTATACCAATACAGTCCTACCTTATGAAACAGGAAACATCTCGAATAAACAACCTAACCTTACACCTAAAGCAATTAGAGAAAGAAGAACAAAAAAAACCCCAAAGTTAGCAGAAGGAAATAAATCATAAAAATCAGCTCAGAAACAAATGAAAAAGAAATGAAGGAAATGATAGCAAAGATCAATAAAACTAAAAGCTGCCTTTGAGAAGATAAACAAAATTGATAAACCATTAGCTAGACTCATCAAGAAAAAAAGGGAGAAGACTCAAATCAATAGAATTATAAATGAAAACGGAGAAGTAACAACTGACACTGCAGAAATACAAAGGATCATGAGAGATTAATACAAGCAACTCTATGCCAATAAAATGGACAACCTGGAAGAAATGGACAAATTCTTAGAAATTCACAACCTGCCAAGACTGAATCAGGAAGAAATAGAAAATATGAACAGACCAATCACAAGCACCAAAATTGAAACTGTGATTAAAAATCTTCCAACATACAAAAGTCCAGGCCCAGATGGCTTCACAGGCGAATTCTACCAAACATTTAGAGAAGAGCTAACACCTATCTTTCTCAAACTCTTCCAAAATATAGCAGAGGGAGGAACACACCCAAACTCATTCTACAAGGCCACCATCACTCTGATATCAAAACCAGACAAAGATGTCACAAAGAAAGAAAACTACAGGCCAATATCACTGATGAACATAGTTGCAAAAATACTAGCAAACAGAATCCAACAGCACATTAAAAGAATCATACACTATGATCAAGTGGGGTTTATCCCAGGAATGGAAGGATTCTTCAATATATGCAAATCAATCAATATGATACACCGTATTAACTAATTGAAGGAGAAAAACCATATGGTCATCTCAATAGGTGCAAAGAAAGCTTTTGACAAAATTCAATGCCCATTTATGATAAAAAACCCTCCAGGAAGTAGGCATAGTGGGAACTTTCCTCAACATATTAAAGGCCATATATGACAAACCCACAGCCAACATCATCCTCAATGGTGAAAAACTGAAAGCATTTCCACTAAGATCAGGAAGAAGATAAGGTTGCCCACTCTCACCATTCTTATTCAACATAATTTTGGAAGTTTTAGCGACAGCAATCAGAGGAGAAAAGAAAATAAATGAATCCAAATTGGAAAATAAGAAGTAAAGCTGTCACTATTTGCAGATGACATGATCCTATACATAGAGAATCCTAAAGATGCTACCAGAAAAGTACTAGAGCTAATCAATGAATTTGGTAAAGTAGCAGGATACAAAATTAATGCACAGAAATCTCTGGCATTCCTATATACGAATGATGAAAAATCTGAAAGTGAAATCAAGAAAACACTCCCATTTACCATTGCAACAAAAAGAATAAAATATCTAGGAATAAACCTACCTAAGGAGACAAAAGACCTGTATGCAGAATTTATAAGACACTGATGAAAGAAATTAAAGGTGATACAAATAGATGGAGAGATATACCATGTTCTTGGATTGGAAGAATCAACATCGTGAAAATGACTCTACTACCCAAAGCAATCTACAGATTCAATGCAATCCCTATCAAACTATCACTGGCATTTTTCACAGAACTAGAACAAAAACTTTCACAATTTATATGGAAACACAAAAGACCTCGAATAGCCAAAGCAATCTTGAGAAGGAAAAAGTAGCTGGAAGAATCAGGCTTCCTGACTTCAGACTATACTGCAAAGCTACAGTAATCAAGACAGTATGGTACTGGTACAAAAACAGAAATATAGATCAATGGAACAGGATAGAAAGCCCAGAGATAAACCCACACACATATGGTCACCTTGTCTTTGATAAAGGAGGCAGGAATGTACAGTAGAGAAAGGACAGCCTCTTCAATAAGTGGTGCTGGGAAAACTGGACAGGTACATGAAAAAATATGAGATTAGATCACTCCCTAATACCATACACAAAAATAAGCTCAAAATGGATTAAAGACCTAAATGTAAGGCCAGAAACTATCAAACTCTTAGAGAAAAACATAGGCAGAACACTCTATGACATAAATCACAGCAAGATCCTTTTTGACCCACCTCCTAGAGAAATGGAAATAAAAAAAAAATAAACAAATGGGACCTAATGAAACTACAAAGCTTTTGCACAGCAAAGGAAACCATAAACAAATCCAAAAGACAACCCTCAGAATGGGAAAAAATATTTTCAAATGAAGCAACTGACAAAGGATTAATCTCCAAAATTTACAAGCAACTCATGCAGCTCAATAACAAAAAAACAAACAACCCAATCCAAAAATGGGCTGAAGACCTAAATAGACATTTCTCCAAAGAAGATATACAGACTGCCGACAAACACATGAACGAATGCTCAACATCATTAATCATTAGGGCAATGCATATCAAAACTGCAATGTGATATCATCTCACATCAGTCAGAATGGCATCATCATAAAATCTAGAAACCATAAATGCTGGAGAGGGTGTGGAGAAAAGGGAACACTCTTGCACTGCTGGTGGGATTGTGAATTGGTACAGCCACTATGGAGAACAGTAGGGAGATTCCTTAAAAAACTGCAAATAGAACTACCATATGACCCAGCAATCCCACTACTGGGCATATACCCTGAGAAAACCATAATTCAAAAAGAGTCATGTACCAAAATGTTCATTGCAGCTCTATTTACAATAGCCAGGAGATGAAAACAACCTAAGTGTCCATCATCGGATGAATGGATAAAGAAGATGTGGCACATATATACGATGGAATATTACTCAGCCATAAAAAGAAATGAAATTGAGCTATTTGTAATGAGGTGAATGGACCTAGATTCTGTCATACAGAGTGACGTAAGTCAGAAGGAGAAAGACAAATACCATATGCTAACATATATATATAGAATTTTAAAAAAAATGTCATGAAGAGCCTAGGGGTAAGACAGGAATAAAGACACAGACCTACTAGAGAATGGACTTGAGGATATGGGGAGGTGGAAGGGTAAGCTGTGACAAAGTGAGAGAGTGTCATGGACATACATACACTACCAAACGTAAAATAGATAGCTAGTGGGAAGCAGCCACATAGCACAGGGAGATCAGCTCGGTGCTTTGTGACCACCTAGAGGGGTTGGATAGGGAGGGTGGGAGGGAGGGAGACACAAGAGGGAAGAGTATGGGAACATACATATATGTATAACTGATTCACTTTGTTATAAAGCAGAAACTAACACACCATTGTAAAGCAATTATATTCCAATAAAGATGTTAAAAAAGAAAAAAGAAATAATTCCCAAAAGAAAAAAAAAAAAAGATGCTATGGTAGGGCAATACCATATTTCATTGAACCCAGGACATCATCAAATGTAAGAAGCCTCCCAATTTTAGAGTTGTAAAACAGTGAAGAAAATGTGCCTCTGGAGGTTGATGAACTGATATTTCCTAAAACGACTTCATTAGAACACTAGTTCTGAGAAATTGTAATAGATAATTGCAAAAAGAGGAGCTGATTAATCAAACAGTTCTGAGAAACTGGTTTTAACAATTAAATAGATTTTTGTCCTCAATGCAGTAGTTTTTATAAACTACCTAAGTGCTGCTGAGAGTCTCTAAGAAATGAAAATAATGTTTGTGATTTTTAATGTGCATGACCCAATGCAAGGTATTTTACTTACTTTCCTTTGATTTCACATCAGTTTTATTGTGAAGAGGATCAGAGGACTAGTGTTTCATGGAATGCACTTTGGCAAGAACCACAGTATGGACTAGATAGACCCAAATTTGGGGAGTCCATGTAACCAAGCCAGACCATATGAGGCCTTCCAAAATAGACCCACACCCATGTTCTCTGCCTGCCTTTTGTCTGTAGAAAAACTTTAGTGAAAGAATAAATTTAATCAGAGAGGTGAGAAAATGCAGAAAGAAAGGGAAACAGTCAAGTAAGACAAAATAAGAATACTTTAACCATTAAACTAAGTCAAGGACCTTTAGTTCTTTCTCAAGGACTAGAGACAATATTCTGAGCCATGTCCTTTGAGCTGTTTTGCAGATACTGAAACCCTTACCAGGTGGAAGAAGTTAACTGTATGCTGCCCACAAGCACTTAGACTGCAGACCGGTTGGAGCTGGAAGGTTGATAATGCTGACTCCCAATTACCTCACCACCAACCAATGAGAAGAATGTCTACAAACTGACCACGCCCTGCTCCTTGAACACTGTAAGACTCCTCACTACCCCCTCCAGGGCGGGACACACGGTTTTGAGGGCATTAGCCCTCTGTGGCCCCCTTTGCCTGGCAAAGCAATGAAGCTATTATTTTCTACTTCACCCAAAACTCTGTCTCTGCGTTTCTATTCGGCACTGGTGAACAGATATCAACACACAGGCTCCTTATATCAACACACCAAATCACCTCAGGAATCTACCTTTTAACAGCCCCAAATTTTTGTTCCCAGAGAAGGGAAAAAATGAATTTTCACATTTCTTTTTGAAGATATGTCCTGCAGTGATCAATTCAGCCCCATGGCATTGGTCAAGTCATGCTCAATTACATCACAGTGCTATGCATCAGACCTTAGTAAAGAAAATAAACTTGACAACTCGGAAACTGATTTGACAGATGAGACATTCATTCTGCCACAAGTTCGGCTGGATAAGGATTGAGGCCAGTGCGTATTTCCTAAAGTTTGCTGAAGGGTTTGAGGTTCTATTTGGAGAAGGAGAGAAAGAAAGGAGAGAGCCTGGAGGAGACGTGAGGAAATGCTTCAATGCTATTTGAATTTTAAGACTCTTAATTCAGAGACAAATCATTCTGTCCCTGGTTCTTTACCCACTGAGCAGAGGAGATTCTGAAATGAGCTGAGCGAAGTATGTACTTAAACAGAATCCACCATAACATCTGGCTGTGATGCTCTTTTGCAGCATCAGTGGCGCCTACTCTATGCTATAAAATTATTATAAAAGCCTGACGCCATTTGCCTCATGTTCATATGGAGCTAAACATCAATTTTATTGAAAAGAATAGTCATTTTTGTTCAATAATATATTAAGAATATAACTATAGAACTGTGTTTTTCACTTTTCTAATTAGTGTTTTGGTTTCTACAAGATGCTTTACATGGGTGATACACATTATTGATATTAAGTAGATGTTTGTTCAGGTAGGTTAGTTAATTAAATTAAATTTTAATTAAATAATTAAATTAAAACTAATCAAATAAAAAATTTCAATAACCTATGAGAGGTAAAAACAAAAGCTGGTAGTAGTCACTCTGATTTTTTCCAAAGGTACCTTTCATCCCTCAGTACTTACTATCACTAAAATATATTTCAGAGAGGAAAAAACAAATTCTTCCTAGAGAAATAGATCCAGTCAATCAAATACCATGTCTTATCTAAATAATGATAAAGTATCCAGACGATGAAATAAATTTCCCTTTCTCGTCTCAATAATCAGTGGTTTTAAAAGTTATTACATAACACATAAAATACAATTTTACTTTAACTTCCAGAAAACAATAGAAAAAGATGTTATTTTTTCTTTGTTGGTAATGCCAACTTAGACACACTAAAATCTTCTGTATTGGGTGACTGGGAAAAGATGTACTAGTAAACTATGAGGCTGACAAAAAAAAATTTAGAACATTTTTACATACATCAATCGATACTGTATAATATAGTAAAGCTACAGGTTTTAAATTCTATACCAGCCTTCTTAATGTTTTAATAATTTCTAAATATTGGTAGCTCCACCTAAGATGTGATATTTATCTGTGATAGCTTTGTTAACTTTATTGTTCTCCCTGGGAAATGAACAACAAAACTATTAAAAACATATTTTTTAAGTAAGCCAAGTAGAAAAATGAACTCTGAATTTCCCTATCTCTGTTTGAAAATAGTATGTTTTATTCAAAATGTTTGCAGTATTTATAATATAATATAACACAGGGAAGCCTCTTGAAGTTATCTCCCAAATTTAAATTCCTGGAAAAATAATCAGGTACAGAACGGTTGCTTTGATTAGATTTGATTTGACATGATTTGATTTGATTTGATTTAGGAGCATAGTAGAAGAACTTCCAGGTTATCAAAAATATATAATCTCTGTCAGGGCCAATAAACCCAGAGCTACACCTTTCTTTATGAAAGGAAATGCTCCAAATGATTAAGTTCTGGGTAATTTAGCTCTTACAAAATTTACCTGTTTCAGAAACTTGCTAGTTTCCCAAGCTTAATCCAAGGGAGAAAGAACCACTTTGTATATTATATAATAACATTTCATTAATGCTCTACTATACAGTCTGTGTGCTAAAACACTCCTTATTCATCATTTCATGGACTTCTTACAGCCCTGTGAACTGGGTACCACTGCTACCATCATTTCAGCCAGACTAAGAGCCAAGCACACAGGATGCAGAGCTCATGTCCATCTCGGTATGTGAAATGGGGCCACGTGACTAAACGCACTGCCTACATGTGCCTATTAACAGACTTCAACTGTGATGCTTCTGCTGGCTCCAAAGGACCTCAGCCCATGCCAATTTTGCATACAGTCATAATAATTGTTTTCTTTCTGAGACATTAAGTTCTGTTTTAGCCCTGAATATACTTCTGCTCTCTCCAGCACTTTTCTTTCAATATTTTAGCTTATGTTAGCAGCTCCTAAAGTGTGTTCTGTGGAATCTAAATCTTGGGAAGTATTAACGGTCATTATAAACAAAGAAGAAAAGGTTCTCTGATGTCATGAGTTTAGGAAACACTGGGTGGAAAAAAGGTCATTGGAGGAAGAGTTCTTAGTGTTCTCAATATACTAATGAATAGTGTGCCTCTTCGGAAGAAAGATACAATACACCATTTCACAAGTGTATTTGACCACAGATGGGACACCTTTATTCCAAATCTTGCAGGATTGGTGGTCCATGGCACAAATGTTGAGAAATATTGAAATAAGATTTTAACTGTGTAATCACCTGTTTTGTACCATAAGGAGACAAAAGGCTCAAGTGGCAGAATTTAAAGTTCCTGTAGGGAGCTACATCAGTCCCGTTGTGAATCTATGCAAGCAAATACACAGTCTCAATGGACTGACAGGGAATCGTCTAATCATTCTTAACATATTTAGTGTACAACAATTTGGAACAGAGCTGTCCAATCAAGGCATTGCTTTGAACAATCTCAAGAAAACGCTTTTAGGAAAAAGTTAGGCAAAGATTGATCAGCTGGCATTTTTGACCTGACACTAGACATAATTTTAAAGTGGGTGAAGCGAATCTTCATACAAAACAAGAAGCTGCACGGTCTAGGCAGGACCCTCTTGGCCTTCTTTCTTTCCCTTTTTCTCACTTCCTCTCATCCAGTCTGCTTGTACCCAGAGAAAACAGTAAGTTTTTGTTTCCTTTTGTCTGCCCTCACATACGACTGCCATCCAGGAAAGGCTCCCCAAATCCTTAAGTTAGTTTTTTCTAACCTCCCATGATCAGCATATTTCTATTCCTCATTATTATGAATCACACTCCACAAAAAATCATTTGAATTGAACTAATTCATCCAGATTAAACAGATTTTTTCATATTTATATAATCATGGAACTCTTTGTATAAGACCTGTTGATATTCTTCTAATGTACGTTCAGCAGACACATTATGTGACTAGTGACTGAAGTCAAGCAATGTAGCCAGGGAACCAGCTAGAGGAGAGCTTTCCCAGGAACTGGGAATGACTCATTGCTCATCTTTCCTACCCAAGATAAAGAATTTGGTGAATCTCTGTTCTCATCCAGGTAATGGGCTCAAGGAAAGGGAGATGTTTTAGGCTGGGGATGCAGTGAATTTTCTCAGAAAAATCATTCCCACTGTTGGCAACTGCCTACCCTAAGTGTGTATATATATATACCATCCTATGTTGAAAATGGTATTTTAAAAAATTGGGGAAAAGTTGAGGGGGAGGGAGTTATCCAGAAGCATACCCACGCAAAAGAATTCATTTTCACTATTCAGAGGCAATTTGATGTATTGAGGGTAGTTTCTACGTAGTCACCAGGCAAAGAATTAATCTATTTTTCAAGCTCTTCCTGTGGCTACCAGTTTAACTTAGTTCATATAGACCCCACATTCTTCATTGAAGTTCTTGTTGTATTTCTGATTTTCTGATATCTTCTGACCGGTATTAGGACAACTCCAACACTCAGAAACTTTTTTTTTTTTTTTTTTTTTTTTTTTTTGCCGTACGTGGGCCTCTCACTGTTGTGGCCTCTCCCGCTGCGGAGCACAGGCTCCGGACGCACAGGCTCAGCGTCCATAGCTCACGGGCCCAGCCGCTCTGCGGCATGTGGGATCTTCCCGGACCGCGGCACGAACCCACGTCCCCTGCATCGGCAGGCGGACTCTCAACCACTGCGCCACCAGGGAAACAGAAACTTTTTGAAAGGACCTCAACCCTCAAGCTACTGTGCCTTAGAAATGGGAAGTTATGTCCTTGTGTGTAACAGAAGTCTTACAGTTCAGCCAAATTTCCCTTATTGCTTTCCTGGAATTACTTAGCTACTTTATTACATTAGTTCATAGCACTAGGTAATTTAAATTCTCCCAGAGTACTAATCATTAAGATTTTTCATTTAAATATCACCATAGTCACTTTTATGCAAACAAATCCCTAGGAGCCAATAAATGATTTAGAATTAGATTGCCTTTTTCTATGCTACAGTGAGTGGCAACCTGGGAAAGAAACATACCTCATTTTCTCTATAATATAAAATACTCTAAATTGCAAAAAAAAAAAAAGCTTCAAAAGGAAATGTTAGAAAGAATCAAGAAAAAATGTATATTGACACCCAAATGAGTATTTGGCTAACTGGGACCCCTCACTAAAAGCAAGAGAAAGAGTAATCCTTATAAAGAGGGTGAATTTATTATTTTCCTAAACACTTCTGTCTCTTTTTTTCTAGATAGATAAGGACAAAATTGAAAAAGTAAACAGCCAGAAAAAATAACTCTTTTCCAATTGATCTTATAAGTAAGTCAATAAAAGCTATGAATATGAGCCACACCTCTAAAGATGTTATGTCTTACTGATTGTGGAAAATATCCAAAAATATATCTAAGCTGATCATTTCATAAAGTTAGTTCTGGCTCCAAGATGAAAAGACTTTTTGCTGTTTTGAACCTGAACTGGCCAAAGCTAACTGATTAAACCGGAAGTCTAGGAACCATTTGGGGGCAGATCTTTTAAAGTCCTGACTCTGCCATTTAAGTAATTCTATGGTGGCTTTTCTCTCCTCTCCATCTCCGTGTGACTTGGCCTCTCTCTGTGTCAATGTTCTTGTCTTTAAAATGTGGAGAATTACAGTACCCACTACATCAAGCTGGAAATTAGATGAGATAATGTATGAAAGTGCTGATAAGAGTGATTGGCACACAACTACTCAATACATGGCAGCTATTATGATCTTTTCTGATACTAGTTATAATTTAGCAGGTCCTGCTACTGGAATTTGAACTGGAATAATAAGTCAGGGGATTACATCTTTTGAAAGCAAAGCGCATTGAACATTTAATGAGGAACTTGTGGATTTACAACTCATCCAACAGCATAAATAACAGCCCTGCTTGCTCTGAGATGCTGAGAGCTTCCAGGCAGCCAGGACCTGACACCTTCATTGCAGAGGGAAGAGCCAGTTCTCCAGCAGCCAGGGAACCCCTCTCTGCCGTGGACATTTTTTTTAAATTTAATTTTTAGTTTATATTGGAGTATAGTTAATTTACAGTGCTGTGTTTGTTTCAGGTATACAGCAAAGTGATTCATTTATCCATATACACATATCCATTCTTTGTCAGATTCTTTCCCATATAGGTTATTACAGAATACTGAGTATAGTTCCCTGTGCTATAGAGTAGGTCTTTGTTGATAATCTATTTTGTATATAGTAGTGTGCATATGTTAATCCCAAACTCCTAATTTATTCCTCCCTCCCACCCTTCCCCTTTGGTAACCAAAAGTTTGTTTTTGAAGTAAGTCAGACAGAGAAAGACAAATATCATATGATATCACTTATATGTAGAATCTAAAAAAAAAATGATACAAATGCCTTGGGGGCATTTGTAGCAGGCCTTGAATACAATCAAAATCTCAACTGAGAGACACCACAAATGGGATGGTAAAACTGCAGCTCTAAGTTAGACATCTGTGATAACTAGACAGGTGGAAGATTCTTTATGCAAGGTACATATTATCAGAAGATAACACCACTTGAAAATGAAAGGGAAAACCAATACAATAGTATTAGAAACATGAGGGTGTTACGAAACATGGCAATTTCATGAAGGAGTTTGCCAGCTCATCAGGGAAATTTGAAGGTGTTCTTTAAATGGAAAATGTGAGGATTTTTGAGGATAAACTTCTGCTAGTCATCATAGCATACCTGTCTGCAGTTACTGGCATGTATTTTATCTTCATTTCATAATGGAGTACCCAAGAGCTGTCAAAACTCTGTTTTGATGAATTCACAAAATAACTAAGTTTACTTAGAAAAAGAAAAATAAGGACAACTAATGACTTGCTTAAGCATTGGGTCACCGACAAGCCAATCATCAGAAACATGAATTTCTCTGCAATGATTAGCAATGTAAATGAACACAATCATTCCTGAAGAGAGGAAACTATATCTAATTAATATTAGTGAAATTTCAAAGTCCACATGAAAATTTGGGGGGATGTAACAACCATTTTGGGGAAAGGTTTTTTTTAATTTATATGACAAAATTATCTCGGAAAGCACTAAACCCACTATTTTAGTTATTTAAAATTGCTTTATATGCACATATGAACACACTTATACAAACACACACATACATGAGTCAAACAGAGAGGATACCTACTGCCACTTCATTCATACTCAGAAGCAAGGGGCTGGGTGGCAGGGTGCCAAGGCGATATGTGAAACCCTCCTCCAAAGTCATTCCCCAGAATTGGCTGTAGTTCTGGGCTGTCCATCTGCCTTACAAATGAAAGAGAAAAATAGGTACAGGTTACATGATGTCACTTTTATCATTACATGTTCATTTATATTTCTGAAATTATATAGAAGCAAATCTGACAAAATTGGAACTGTTACTGAAAGCTAGATATTCATTATATTAATGATGCATTATTGATTACTCTAATAGGGAAGCATATCACTCTTCTTAAAGTAGGTCTATATCAATTATTTTAGTGTCTCAAATGAGGAACCTAAGGCTGTATTAATATAGACTAAATTTAAGAATATTGAATCTCCACATACAGTAAAGGGATTTTAGTGATAATAAGGTCAATATATGCAGTTTCTTCTAAATGTCATTAAATGTATTTTAGAAAGAAGCTTGAATGTTCAGAAATGTACTTATAGGTTAAATTGGGAAATCTGTTTTATTTATAATTTAGATTTGGAAAGAAGCCGACCATGTAAAAACAAGTATCCATGAAAAATTGAGGATAAAATAGTTATACTTAAAAAGATTACAGCAACACTAATTAATTTTGTTGAAATATTTTATTGAAATATTGAAATATTCTATTATGTATTAAATGAGTTAATTTGTGGTAAATGCTCAATAATATTAGTCATTATTAATATAATATAAATTCAACTGATGTAAAATTAGATAACAAAAAAGTACCGTTTTTTAGAGACATATTTTGTGCCCTTACATAAAAAAGTAAGCTTTGTTTTCAAAACCTAATGTTGAGATTTCAAGACAACAATTCCTTAAGAGATGATAGGAGATGAAAAATGAGAAAGATGAAAGTAATTTAATCATTGTTTGTTTGAATTAGCTACAACTTAAGGACAATATATTTTCAGTACTTAAGGCAAATCTAAACTCTATCATGTTGTGTTTATCACCAAAATTGTTTACAGTGTGAAAGGCTCTTATGAATGATTGGAGATATGACTCAATTTTCAATAATATGCCTGGTGGGCTTCCCTGGTGGCGCAGTGGTTGAGAGTCCGCCTGCCGATGCAGGGGACACGGGTTCATGCCCTGGTCCGCGAAGATCTCACATGCTGCGGAGCGGCTGGGCCCGTGAGCCATGTCTGCTGAGCCTGCGCGTCCGGAGCCTGTGCTCCGCAAGGGGAGAGGCCACAACAGTGAGAGGCCCGTGTACCGCAAAAAAAATAAAATTAAAAAAAAAAATATATGCCTGGCAAGTTAATTCTTTTCTTTTACAAGATCTGTTAGTTCATAAAACATGAAGCAACTTTGAGCCACAATTTTTAAATGTAATCTCCATCATCCAGGGAATTTCAATAAAGAAACTTTTGAATATATTAGACATCGCAGGTTTATTTAAGAGACCACCAGGATCAGCCTTAGGCAAAATCACGCAATAGTAAAATATGTTTTTGGTGCCCTACACTAGTAGTTTTCAAACATTGAGACATTTGGGGGCCATTTAATTAATCATTCAATTTAGTGAATAGGGATCAGTATTTTAAAAGATAAAATAGACTATAAGACAAACAATAGGAAATATTAAAGTTTATAGGACAGAGTGAGGGTAAGTAATATTTATATACATTTAAGTATAAGTATAAGTGCATGTGTGTGTGCGTGTGTGTGTGTGTGTGTGTGTGTACTAGGTCATAAAGTTACATGTATGATTTACTATAATTTATGCTCAAAAAAGCATGAATAGCACCACTGCTCTGCATCATCCTTTTTGACCTAGGCTCATCACTTTGTTTTTTTAATTGAAGTATATTTGATTTACAATGTTGTGTTAATTTCTGCCATACAGCAAAGTGATTCAGTTATATATACATATATATATATTCTCTTTCATATTCTTTTCCATTATGATTTATCACAGGATATTGAATATAGTTCCTGTGCTATACAGTAGGACCTTGCTGTTTATCCATCCTATATATACTAGTTTGATTCTGCTAGTCCCAAACTCCCAATCCATCCTTCTCCTACCCCACCTCTCCCTTGGCAACAACGAGTCTGTCCTCTATGTCTGTCATCACTTTCCTTTTAACCCAAGTTAGCATTTACTGAACATTCTTAATTTATCTATCACATTCTTCAGTAAACACTGGGAACATAGAAATAAATTTCTCTACCTTCAGAAAGCTCATACTCTAAAAAAGCCTACAAAGAGGGTAATGACTTCAGTATGTATAATTTATTAGCGGTAGGTCAAAATCTGATCAGAGTAGAGGACTGAAACATAACTCTTCCTGAAGGAGTTAGAAGAATTTGTTATAGAAAGTGACTTTTTAGTGCTCAGCCTGGAAGGATGAGAATGAATTAGACAGCCAGATGTGAGAGAAGAGATAATTTATTCTAAATAAAGGCAACTCTGGAGCAAAGCAGGTTTGAAATTTGGAATAACATTTAGGGAATAGCAGATAAGTAGAACACTTAAACTCTGAGAGCGAGCAGAGAGACAGGGGTTGGAAAGAGTGTAAAAGATGAGGGAGTGAAGCATTTGGGACAGATTGTTATTTATGCTGAGGAGTAAAATTATATTCTAAAGCAATGGAGTGTCATTGAAGACTTTTTAAGAACGTGAGTGGCAGAATCAAAGCTTTGTTTTAGAAGGATAACCATGAAAGTATAAAGGATTGGTTGGAATTTGGTCAGACTGGAAACAGAGAGTAAAGTCAGGTCATTTCAAACTAGGCTTGATAAAGAAATGCACTAGAATATAGCATAAGAATAAAGGAAATACATTTCTAAAGTAAACTTTGTGAGGATTACAAGAGTGTAGTGACTGAGAGTGAAGAGGAAAGAAGCCTCAAACTAACTTCAGGTTTTCTGGCTTAGTTGACATGGTAGTGGGGGATGCCAGTAACCAAGGACAAGTCAAAAGGTTAATCCTTTTGGTTTGGAGTATTTTTGACTTTGAGAAATCAGTAAGAAATCAAAGTCAACTTATTCAATAGATAGTCTATAGACTTTGAGTTCATAAGAAAAATCAGGGTTAGAGATAGGATGGATTAAAAATGGGTACAAATTCTTTGTAGCTCTTTCCATCAAGAGATGGAGTCCATTTTTCCAACCGTTGAATGTGAGCTGGCCTGGTAACTTGCTTTGCCTAGTAGAAAGCAGTGAAATTGACAATGTACAAATTTCAAGCTTTGGCCTCACCTGAGGCCATTTCCACCCTCCACTCATGTCCTGCTTGAACACTGTCATTATGTGAAGAAACCAAGGCTGTCCTGCTGGAGGCACATGGGCCCCCCAACAACCAGCACCAACTACCAGAAATGGGCAGGGGGCCATCTGGACAATGCAGCCCCAGCTGAGGCCCTAGATGTCTGTGGACACATGAGTAACCCCAGGAGAGACCAGGAAAAGAGCTTCAGCTAAGTCCATCCCAAATTGCCGCTATGAACAAATAAAAAGCTTGTGCTTTCAGGACGCTAAATTCTGAAGTGGTTTGTTTCACAGCATCTGATAAACTGAGACTGTTCTCTCTCTCCCTTTGTTCCACTAACTTGCTGATTATTATTTGTGCTACTAATTTGCCACTTATAACTGCCCTATCACTAGAAATCCTTTTACAAAGTTATGATATGTGGATTCCTCAGCTAGATTGTAAATTCCTCTAAGAACTTATTTATTTGTATCCTCAGCAGTGCCAAAAGGGAAACACATGTTTTGTTAATATTAATTGCATTACAACATAATACAGGGAATAAATAAGCACTGAAGTGGGCTATGCAGAATGAATAAAGATTTGGATCTAAATACTACCAAGATGCCAGAAAGCAAAGGCTGTATATATTTGTATGTAGGCTATTTTAAAAAGCGCTTAAAATAGACATTGAATGCTATAATATGACTCTGTTTTCATACATGAAAACAACTTGAACATCAGGAACAGTAAATATCTGAGAATTAGAACTTTCTTTTTTTCTTTCTTTTTTTTTTTTTTGCGTTACGCGGGCCTCTCACTGTTGTGGCCTCTCCCGCTGCGGAGCACAGGCTCCGGACGCGCAGGCTCAGTGGCCATGGCTCATGGGCCCAGCCACTCAGCAGCATGTTGGATCCTTCCAGACCGGGGCACGAACCTGTGTCCCCTGCATCGGCAGGCAGACTCTCAACCACTGTGCCACCAGGGAAGCCCTAGAACTTTCTTTTAAATTCAAGGACTTTCTACACTCCCTCTTGTTGTTCCCTGGTAAATAATTTTAGTTTTACTCCTTTTCTTCATACTTTGTCTCTTTTACTTAACTTTTTTCTTTGATCTGAGTATATTTTCTTTTGCTGCAATTTTACTTCACCTTTTTTTTTTCAAGTCATCTATGTTTGCTACTAAAAGGCAAATCCTGTGCCTCTTAAATTGACCTAGAGTACTCTCAGAATAAACAAATGATGGAAAGAAAATTCTTCCTTCCAAGGAAGGCAGCATTCCCAACAGATCTGTACTCTTATATGACTTTCTTTCCACATTGCTTTAGACTGTGGTTTCTCCTGGGCTCTGTTACAGTGGAAAGCTTGCCTGCTTATCTTGGCTTCTTGGAAGTGTGTGCTTGTTAGCTCAAGCATTTGAATCCTTTTAGGAACCTGATTCAGATAATCTCTCATGATGACACATACTCTCATGTCCTTTTAATGATTTAAATATCACTTAGCCATAGAAAATAATTGTTTTTCCCTAGAAATACTTAAAATGTCATCATATTATCACCTAAAATATTGTCAAAACACATACACACACACAGAGGAGTTGAGAATGGTTTAAGAATGTTAATATCAATAAATGTGACTTCCAAGTGTCTCTTGTGTCTTCCAAGAAAATACTCTGGTTGCATCGAAAATTAGTGTCCCCACTGTCCTGGGAAACATATGTCTTAGGTGTAGCAAGAAGTGATTATTTCTATGTTTTAAAAATGCATTTCAGGATGACTTCACTTTTATAGTTGCTTGACAATAGGTCTTCTCATGTGAAATCTTTTCCTGAAGGTAGAAAATGTTTTCAAGAGTATATAGAAATTTGATCAGTGACAGTGGAGAAATCCTGAAGCAGAAAACAGCTGGCCCATCCCTTCTCCCTTCAGTTCAGTAAAGAAAGCCAGTGTCAGCACTTACACCTAATTCCCTCTATGTAAGTGGAAAAGTGACTTAATTTATTAATCTATCAGAGCGCATCAAACAGTTACTTCCTTTAAGTGTCAATCAGTTCAAGCTTCTGTTTATTAGCAAAGTAAAATGGCTCAACCAGTCTTTTTACTAAACCGTGAGTGAAATTGGCTAGATATCAGTCATGTCGATGACGCTGTCTAGATGGACTGGTCGTTTGGGGGATCATCGAGATAAAATACTGCTTTCTGAAGGTCGGAGTCTACCCAGGTTAGATGAGCATATGATTGGCTGGGTCAGGGCAGCACCGGAAGGAAAGATGATGAACATGAATGAACCTGTTTGCCTACTTCCTGATTTTGCCTGAATACTTATTTAAACTAAAGCTCCCCCTACTAGCCTCACTCACACCTTGACACTGCTCCTTCCTAAACAATTTAAGACCATGCTCTATATTTCCTCTGTGCATTTTAATTTTAATCATTTAATGTTCCCCTCTGTTCATTCCAATTTCACATGCCTTTCTACCACCCTCCCCATTTCTCACCCACTCTTTTTTTTGTTTTTGAAAGAATGATAATTTTTAGAAGGAAATGATAGGAAATACATTGTTTGAAACCTGAGGGGCAATGAGGGGGGGGGGCGCCAAAAAGCCTAGAAAGCAAGATTTCTCTCACCCATAGTCTCCTTTATTGACATGTTCAATTAATACTGGTTGAACAAGGCATACGTGCTGGGAACATTTCCATTGCTGTCCTGAGCATGTGCTGTAAAGATACAAAAGTTATGAAAGTGGCCTGGTCTTTAGGGAGTATACTTATAAAATTAGTAACCAGAGTTGCACCTTGTTAAGGCATAAAAGATATTTTTGACTAATGTTAACCATATGACTATTTAATTCTTGGCAAAAATAAATCACAACACGTGCATTAGCTACCACTCAACATCTTCCACTTCAGGCAATTAATAAATGAAACGATCACTGAGTCATTGGAGTTTGAAAACATAAGACAATGGAGACAGTAGATTCGACACATTTGTAATTGTAAATTTTTTGCAGGATAATCAGTTTCAAGGCAGCTTTGTTTTATATATAGTTACTGTGTTCAAGAACACATGATTTTCCTGTAGTATATCAGAATGTTTAAAATTAAGAGGTTTGTGAAAGCAGGCCACTGTCACAAACACCAAACTCAAACGTTAAAAGAAATATTCATGATTAGCTTTTAAACACTTATTAAAATTAAATATACTTATAAAAACTATGGGTATGTGATATCTTATGACTTATGATTCTATCTGTATTTAAATATATGCTTTGTTTCACAGATGTTCCTTTGAAGAAAACATACACAGACAGTAGAATTCAGTTTTGTGCCACTTAAATTCATTACCAGGAATTGCAGTTTTCTTTAATTACTGATCCTTCTTCATAACGTTGACCATCTCTGTGGCAACCTGTCAACATACCATGTAAACAAATCAAAATTCTAAATTGAGTAATAAGTAAATTAAAATTGTATTTAGTTTTTTCAAATATGCAAAAAAATTTGGTGCCCAACTGAAGGAAATCCACATAGGGTTTGTGTCAAGGTTTGTATATCGAATGCTTATGGGCTTGTTCCATAAGCTTCTATCTTTACATTGTGTATTTGTTCCAACTGAGAGGATTTGTAAAGTATAAAAACTAGATTACTGAGGTATTGATCACTAAACGCACTCAAAAAATAATGTATTCAAGTAAGTAAGCAGTAAAACAGTGTTTGAATTAATTTATGGCATTTCTTATCTTAAAAATCTAATCAACTCTCATATGTAAATATGATTAATTACATATGCTTAGAGGAAGGAGCTCAAAGTGTTGGACCAAAATATAAAGCTATTTCAGTGAGTTCACCTTACAAAGATAAACTCTATTTTTTTTTTAACTCTATTTTTTCTTCAAAATTTATATCAGGAGAAAAATTTATATGTTCCAGTCCTTTGTGTTCCAAGTCCAAATGTTTCTCAACCATTAACCAAAACTCGTTGCTATTTTACCAGACTCTATAAACTACTCCAAAGAGATGAATGGTGAATTATCATTATATGAAAACCAATCAGTAAAATATGGTGAAAATAATACCCTGGCTACAAATTAAATCCCTTTTGAAAATATAACTTACACAAATTTAAATTCATGCTGAACTAGCAAAGGTAGCAAAATTCACTCCTTTGTCATGTGAAAACTTTTTTGACGGAGACATGTCACTGATAGATCACAACAATGGCCCCTAGTTAAATAAAATGAATTCTAACTTTTTATTCATACAATCATAGGAGGAAATCTACATGTTTAGAAAGCATTCCAAGGGACCTGGTTTAACCACCAGCCACAATGTCACAAAAGCCACTTACAAATTAGCTATCCTCCGATTTTTCCAAAAATTGTTTCACAGGAAATATTTTACAAGTGCCCCTCTTCAGCATGCACTGTGTTCTCACAGTTCAATCTTTTGCTTAATGAATCTAAAAATCTCCTTGTATTTGCACCTATTCACCTCTTTTCCATGGATTTTTGACATTCCACTCTCACGAGAAGAGAGAAGGAAACCACCTCTCTCCTGAACCACAGGGGAGGGGAAAGATTTAACTTTAAATCAAGTTCAGAGTTTTAATTACTACCCAGGATTAAACACTTTTTGTAAATGACTTTCTATGTTTGTAACTTACAAAGACCCCGGAATTTTTACTACCTAAGAAAGCAACAGAAAATTCATGCAACAATTCAAATTTTATTCAAAGTCAAGAGAAGTACTTCCTTGACTAGTTCTAAAGGAGATAAGGGGCAAAATCAAAGCTGATTTTTAAAAATTTATACTGAAGTATAGTTGATTTACAATGTTGGGTTAATTTCTGCTGTACAGCAAAGTGATTCAGTTATACATATATATGTTCTCAAACCTGGTTTTTAATCAAAACCGATGAATGTTGCTTGTCCAGCATACCAGTTACATAGATAAAGGGATGAGAAATCACAAAGGTCCTAAGGAAAAAAAGGCTGTCCCTTCTCTAACCTGTACCCCAGCTATTAATTTTGAAGTAAAGAGAATGTTATCACCGTGCCCACCCAAGATCATTAGTACTATGTCTAGTGTTAGCAAAAGTTCCATTTCTTGGTCTTCCCTCCTTAATATCAAGTCAGAGTTGACTATAAGAAACAACGTTTGCTGTAATCTCACTTGAGAGTTGGCCTCTTGAACAAACACCATAATCTGTTCACTTGAGTCTGGCCAAGGTGCTAACAAAGTGAAGCATCAACTTCTACACAATGCAGAAATGCAGTCCACTCCCTTCCTCCACTCTTCCCCACTCCAGTGTATCCCTCAACCCCTGAACAGCATTTAGTGAGATCTTTTAAAATCTACATTGTGTCACCCTTTGCTTAAAATCCTCAAGTTATTCCCCATCAAATTTAAAATAAAACCAAACTTCTTACAATGACCTATAAGACCTTATCCAAAATCTCTCTTCCATAATCTTTGTCCTCGTCACTCCTGTTGTGCTGGCTAAAGGGTTTCCATGATACTGATGAGGATGGAGAGAAGTGGATGAACATAATTTGGAGGCAAAGCAAATGGGACTAGCTCTTGGATTGAGTTTGGAGAATGAGGAAAAAGAGGAATTAAGGGTGTCTCACTAGGATTTTGGCCTGAACCATAGAGAGGCTGTGAAGCTAATATTGAAATAAGGAACAGGCTTATGGCAAGAAATCAAGAGTTCTGTTTTGCATATTTTAGATTTAGATTAAGTCTATGTTAGCCATCCTAATGGAGAATATCAAGTAGAGTAGTAATGGAAATTCGGAGTTAAGTCATGATTGGAGCATGAATTTGAGAGCCAGCAACATACATATCTTTAAAGCCTCGAGACTACATAAGAGGCTGCTTGAGAGAGGGTTTGTAGGTAAGAGAAAGACGTCCAGGACTGAGCTCAAACTCTGTAGCTAACAGACATTCAGAAGAGGAAACAGGGAAGGAGTGACCTATGAGAAAGAAGGGAATTCAGGTGAGGGTAGAGTCTTGAAAAGTAAGAGAAGAAAGTATTCCAAACAAGCAAAAGTTTTCACCTACACAGAGTACCACTGAGGGATCAAGAAAAGAACAGACATCTTAATATTGCATTTGGAAACATGGAAGTTTTCAATAACCCTGCCAAGACAGAGCTCGGTAAAGTAGCAGGAAACAAGGTCTTGTAAGAATGAGCTGATGAGAGACTTGGAGTCAGGAAGTGAAATGTTTCCTTCAGATATTTTTGCCATTAAAGGAAAGAAGGAAATGGGATAATAGTTGGTTAGGGACATGGAGTTGAGGGAGGGCTTTTTCAAAGTTGGGAGTTACAACTACCTACTAACCTCCTGCAAGAGAATATCTTGTAAATGATGTTTGCTCACTTTCTTAATTATTTCCTCGGGGAAAGTCCCTAGAAGTGGAAATTCTGGGTCCAAATTGATGTTTGGACATCTTTAAGGCATTTAATTCATATCGTCATTTTTTTTTTTTCTTTTCAGAATGATTTTACCAATTTATATTCACCAGCAGTTGAATGAGTGAGTTATTCTGTGTCACCCTAATGCATAGACTGTAACTTTGGTTCCCATGTTAGGTACCACCTCATCATGGAAACAGAGTCAGGGTTAGAAATTAACCTTTGATGCTGTCTAGCACCATCTCCCAAGCAATGCCTGAATCCTCTTTTGGATTCTACTAGTTTTGAATGAAAAATATTTCTTTTAAAATGCTAATTTGAGAACATGATTGACGTTTAAAGGTAGCAGAAAAATTGGGGGAGTTAAAAAAAAACATTTTTGTAAATCAATAGTTTTGTAAAATGATTGATCCAGGAGAGAAAGGGAGAAACGATGCTTTAGGAGAGAAAGAGGGAGAGGAGAGAGGAGAGAAGAGGAGAGAGAGGGAGGGAGGGAGGGACAATTGTAAGGGTGGAGATTTTGAAAAGATAAGAGACAGTGGGAATAAAGACACAGACCTACTAGAGAATGGACTTGAGGATATGGGGAGGGGGAAGGGTAAGCTGTGACAAAGTGAGAGAGTGACATGGACATATATACACTACCAAACATAAAATAGATAGCTAGTGGGAAGCAGCCGCATAGCACAGGGAGATCAGCTCAATGCTTTGTGACCACCTGGAGGGGTGGGATAGGGAGGGTGGGAAGGAGGGAGACGCAAGAGGGAAGAGATATGAGAACATATGTATATGTATAACTGATTCACTTTGTTATAAAGCAGAAACTAATACACCATTGTAAAGCAATTATAATCCAATAAAGATGTTAAAAAAAAAAGAAAGAGTGAGGAAGGAGACATGAGCCAAGAAATTCAGACAGCCTCTAGAAACTGGAAAAGGCAAGGAGAGGGATTCTCCCCTAGACCCTCCAGAAGGAATGCAGCCCTGCTGACAGCTTGACTTTCTTCCAGTGAGACCCATTTCAAACTCTGGCTTCCAGAACTGTAAAATAATTATTTTGTGTTGTGATAATTTGTCATAGAAATAAGAAACTAATACAGTGCCCATACATCATTTGAATAAACGATATGTTCACACACACACACACACACACACACACACACACAAAGAGACAGTGGGATTTAGAGCTCAAGAGGAGGAATCTACTCCATGGAAACAGTAACCAATATGGGGGTACTTTGAAAATTATGATGATGGAGAGATGAGAAAATTCCTGGTGGCTTTATTTCCTCAAGGAAAAATGTATAAAGCACTTCAGAGTGAGTTAATCAAACTGATTACACCTTGACATGATAGATAGATGATAGATAGATAGATAGATAGATAGATAGATGATAGTAATGGTTATTGAAATTAAAGGAGTTTTGAAACTTTAACAGCCATTAATACAAAAATGAGGCAAATCAGATATTTGGAAAGTGAAATCCATCTCTTGATTTGAGAGAAGGTGACAATATGATGTAACTTATTTTAAAATAACTTCATCATAAAGTGTTCTAATAAATGTGCTGGTCTCAATGTCACTTCAGGGAAGGCAGTTGCCTGCTCTAATCAGGAGTCCGCATTGCAGGGGCAGTCAGTAGCACTGATCCTGAAAGGTCAGACTCCAGGTAAGCTGCTACAAGGGGTTCCATTACCCATCTTTTAATGAACACTAGAGTAGCAGTATAATGAGTATCAGAAATGGGCTTTCACTGGCAAAATTAGTGGCTTGTTAATCAGCATAATGGATATAAGTAATCAGCTCTTATTGGTTAAATTAACAGCAATAAATTGATGTAGATTAGCTAAAACACTTAAAAATCACATCCCACTCTCATACTCCACAGTTTTTATGTATCTCTTAAGGTCAAAAGCCTTCACTCTTAGACCTGGTGCCCTAGGATTGATCTTTACAAGGTCCTGTGTCCAGCCACTGGGTAGGAGGATTTATCATAACCTGACACCCTCTGTAATATTATCACATGGGAAAATTCCAGTAAATTTTTCAAGCAAGGTAGATGTGGGAACATCTAACAGGATGGGGACCTGAGACTTCATGGAGCTTACAGAGGTTTATGGATTAGTGTACATCTCCTTACCAGTATATGGTTTTGTAACAGTATGCACGGCCGAATTTGGACTGTGATTTATCTTCATTGTAATGTGGTTAAGAAGGTCATGAAGGGATAAATAATCCTCATTCAATTCAAATGTGTCAGTGGTTTACATCCATTTTTTACCAATGTGAACATAAGAGTTGTGTGTAATCAAATTAGTTTAGGTCTGTTCACAGCACATGGTCCACTAGACTCTTTCCTTAAGATCTGCTACACTGAGAGATTTTGTCTGGAAAAACCACTCTGGTACTGTTTCAAATTCTATCACTTTTTTTCTGTATCTGACATTTGAAATCCTCCAGTGACTGGAAGTAACCAGCAGAGATGGGACAAAACCCAGAAGGAAGATGTTTACTCATATGTCCAAACCAATTTACACAAAAGGTACATATCTATTTATTTATTTTTTGACACATTTATATTTTTAAACCTTAAGATAATATACATAGTTTTAAGTCCCAGGTTGAAAAAGAAATGCAGTATAAGAGACTAGACAATAACATGTAACTAGATACTTGAAAAATATTTAATAAATTAGTGAATGAACTAGACAATACCATGTAAGTAGATAACTGAAAAATATTTAATAAACCAGTGAATAACTGAAAAATATTTAACAAATCAGTGATGCTTTACTAGCATCTCAGAGGAAAGTCTCTTTATATGGCAAAAAAATAGTATAAATAGTATATCATTTTCTATTTATTTTAGTTAATTTTGTACAATTTTTAAATATTGTGTAGTGCTATTTTCTTTTAACAAGCTACTTTCATAAGGAAGATAAAACAAAAGAAAAAAATCACCTTCATGAGTGCAAATATAGTTTACTGTGAACATTTGCTACTAAATAAACTGATGAATTGCTTCCCTCCATCATGAATGGAATAAAAACTATGCTGGGAACATAAGTTCTACCTAAAACATGACCCTAAATTAAAGTCTTAGCAAAATCCTAGCTTTCAAGCAAAAATGGACATTGAAGAAGCAGCAATTTCTTTTCCAAATGGGTTACATGATTCAAATAAGAAAAGCTCAAATACGTTTTATCACATCAAAAGCACCACAGCTGATCCATAATACTTATCCTCAACTTCCAGGAAGCTGACCCTATTCGTACTTTACATCTCTCAATGAGTTCTCATAACAGGATAAAATCCTAAACTCTTGATGTGGCCTATAAATCCTGGAAAAATCTGACTTCTACTCACCTCTCAAACCTCATCTTATGTCACCCCCAACCCTCCACTGATCATGACTCTCTGGAAGTGGTGGCCTCCATCCAATTCCTAGGCAGCACCAAGCTCCTGGCTCCCAGATCCCTTTCTGTTGGCCCTTCCTCAGGTCACCTCACTCCTCACTCCTCAAGTCTCCCACCCAAGCTAATGTTATGCATTATTTTACATGTTAATGTTATATTCTGATATAATTTCTCACCGCACCCTAAGCGTTTCCTTCAAAGAATTTAACACAATTTGCAATTGTACAGTGAATTTGTTAAATATCTTATAACTCCCACATATAACTTGACTGTCACTTCCATGAGGATAATGTCTTGTCTTTTTTCTTCCCCATGGTTGCCCCCAGCAAAAGCACAATGACTGGCCTGGTGGAGGTAGTCAATGAATATTTTTTTGATGAATGGCTAGGTCTGCCATTTCTAAGAGACTATCTGCCACTTTTTAGGGTGAAATAAATGTTTGCTGAACTGTTTACTGGTAAAGACAAAGGCCTGGCATTAATTTTTTTATTCAAATTAGTTGATTTACAATGTTGTGTTAATTTCTGCTGTACAGCAAAGTGATTCAGTTATACATATATATATATTCTTTTTCATATTCTTTTCCATATGGTTTATCACAGAACATTGAATATAATTCCTGTACTATACAGTAGGACCTTGTTTATCCATCCTATACCTAAAAGCTTATAATACATGTGTGTTTTAAGGAGTACTTCCTCAATTTTACAAACAAGATGACATTACTGAGAATGAAGGCAACAGTCAGCATCTGGATCTTGCTAGAAGGATACAAAATCCTAGCTTATCCTACATTTTCTTCTAATTGTAATCTCCACTCACCATCACCCACTTAAAGTCATGTGACATAGCTCCGAGGAAACCTGCACTTCTGCCTGTATAAGTGGAGCAATAGAATTTTATTTTGTGTTTTTGGCAAATTTTGGATATATCGATTGCTCAGATTCTATAGCCATTTTACTATAATTAGACCAATACAGGAAATACCACCATTCTCCTTATGAATTATTTGTATTTATTTGCTCAGTCTTAGACTTTTAAAACTACCTTATATGGAGCACTCTTTTGTTTTTAATAGTTTAAAACCCCAGATTGGCAAAATGAAACAAAACAAAAACACACATCGTGACTCTATTTGGTATTACTTAGGCAGAGAGGGTGGCAAACTTTATTTTGCCTTTGCACTGGTTTAAATGACATTGCTATAACATAGGTTCTAATGCTACGAGGTCCAATAGTCTCATGAAATAGTAAGTAAACTGTTACATAAATCTGCAGAGGATCAGGCTTGTGAACTTGATGAGATTCTCTAAGAGGTTACACTCAAAAAAGTGTGAGCGATATTTTTCTTGTCAATACATATTACAAAAAAAAGAAATAAAGAATTTTAAGTAACTTTTATATAAGTTGAGTGAGTATTCAGGACAGAATCTAGACCAGCCTTCGTGGCTGTCACAGCAGAACTTTCCTGAAGGCTCTAGTCTGATGCGTGTAACCGGCATCTAAACCAAAGCACGTTAACAATCCTAAGAAATTTATTCTGGTGACCGAAATATTCATTTTTCATTTCAACTTAAAAAAGGAAGGGAGGAAGGAAGGGAGGGAGGGAGGGAGGAAGGGAGGGAGGGAGGGAGGAAAGAGAAAGAGAAAGAAAAAGAAAGTTGGACAGATCTTGTTAAGAACTAGAATGATGCTTGAACACATTCCCAAAGCCTACCTTCTGGATACCAAGGCTTTGTGTGAGGAGGCCATCCCTTCTTTTCACGGCAAAATGACTTGTAATCAGGACAGCAATCAGAATTCTCCCTTTCACAGAATTTATCACAGTAACACAGTGCATTTCTCTCATAGAACTGAGTCACACAGGCATCATCTCTGTCTTCACAACAACCAAAACTTCTACAGTATTGCCCTTTGAAAATGGCTCTTTTGAATCGAGTACCCTCCAAAATGGTGTGATTCCTAGTGAAATTAGCTCCTCGGTCCACTTCTCTTTGAGATAAATACTGTCTCTCCATCCAAATTTCTGTGGTGAGATAAGAAAGGATTAAAATCTTATATCCAGTCCACATTCTCCAGAGGTCAGGTGTGGCTCCCACTTGCTATTATATTCAATACCCTTGGCCTTGGGGCTTCTCCTTAGAGCCTGAATTCTAATCATCAAGACAACTCAGCCTGAATCCTGAAACTGATCCTTTACTTGGACTGAGTGTATTTCTTGTAGTTAAACATTAATCAAGAATTTCAATGTTTGCTCAAGATAAGGTAAGTGTTAGAAATAGACCATTGTCATTCCTCCAACGTTTAGATTTTATATTTAATAAAATGAGAAAAAATGTCCATCGCCATGAAAATAAATACCTAAAAATCTTAGGTATAGATGATATATTGAATATTGCTTGCTTCCAAAATAATCTAGATTCTTAAATCAAAAACCTCTCTGGAATACACATGGCCCAAATTATGGCTGTAATAACTACTGGCAAAGTGTAGGAAATTCAAAAGTCAAAAACAATTTTTCATCACCTACTTGCACTGCAACTAAAATCCAATCTCTCCTGGGGTTGTCTGCTAGGATCTGTCATAACAATAACACATGCCCAGTCACACACTGGCTTGATTTTTCCATGTGTACCCCACTCACCTACCAGAAGCATTTTGATTTCAAGGCTTAGTGGAGCCTAATTCAGCTAGAAATTCCCTGATGGTGACCTTAGTTTTCTCTACCTGAATCTCTACTTGACATCAATGCAGGAATCTGCAGTATCTGAAAAGCAGCTTATAGTCAAGAAAAATCAATCCTGTGTGCTAAAGAGCTTGGGCGGGGGGTGCGGGTAGGGGGCAGTTGTGAAGGAAACTCAAATGTCAAGATGTCTTTCGTGTTTCTGTAAAGCTGTGCAGTTTGCTATAGCGTATTTATTCATTAACTATAATAACTCCCTTTGGGTTGTGGATAAATAACCAGCAGACGATGATTCAGCAAGAGTGGCCAGGTTGCCTAGAGGAAAGGACTGCTCTTGATGATCAGAAAACCTGGACTCTCGTCCCTGAGCTTACTGCTGAATTGGCTTTATGATCTTGGGCTCACAATTTTCTTCTCTGGTCCTCAGTTATTTTCCTATAAAATGAGTGCCTTCCTCTCCAAGGTTAATCCATACTGCCAACCATTCGAACTTGTTCCCCGACTTTGCTCTGTAAATTATCTGACTCACACTTCTATTTTCATTGTTTCCCTTTCTTCTGGCACCTTCCTCTCAGGCTATAAACCAGTGCAAATCTCTTTATCTTTTGTCATTTTACTTTTACATCATCATGGTGTCAATTTCCATAATCCCACTGTCTCTCCAATCCCAAAACTGCTGGCTCCACTTCCTTGCCACCAGCTGAGTCACTAAACTACTGCAAAATACTGTCTCCAGTCCCACCGACCATCGCTAACGTCGATTCCCATTGACCTGTGTCCATCTTGATCACACCTGAACCCTTTGCAGCATTTAACCCTGTGTAGTGAACTAGTCAAGAACAGGAGCCAAAGAGTTAGACTAATGAAGTTCAAATCCTAGTTTCACCACTGACCAGCAGCACGTCTTTGAGAAAGTGGCTTAGTCTCTCTATACTTTAATTTCATCATCTGCAACATTTAGATAACAATATTTATTATCATATCAGGTAGGTGGGAAACTTAAATGAGATAATACATAAAGTACTTAGCACATCATTCATGCTCAATAAATGTCAGTTATCATTCAAAAGTACAATCTCCAACTAAAAACTCTTTCCTCCTTTAAATCCGATGCTTTCATGCTCTCCTGCTTCACGTCACATTTTTCATAAAGTTCCCAATTTATCTGCTTACTCTTGGACTCACTTCCTTCTCTTCTCTGTGGTCATTTAAAGTGTTCTTATCAATATCCTCAATCCTTTCCCTCCCTGGTCCTCACGTATCATCTTTCCTCAAAACACCCAGCATTGAATCAACCTAAAAGCCATAGGTTACAAGACTCTGTATGAGGTGGACCTCCAAACGTGGTATCTCTCTGGCCTCAATTTAAACCATTTTACCCCTCAACCTTATTGGTCTGGTCATCACAATAACCTTGCCCTTCCTCACCATGCCAGGCACACTCCTATCTTAGGACCCTTGCACTTGCTGTTCCTTCCGCCTGAACCATGCTTCCCTGATATACACATGGCTCAATCTCTCATCTCTTTCAAGCCCTTTTTCAAATGACACCTTCTCAGAGAGACCTTGCCTACATTTCCTACCTAAAATGACACCACATCTCCAGTCCCAGCTCACTCTATCCCCATTCTCTGTGCCTATTACTGATATATTAACATTATATTCATCAATCTTATTTATTTTCTGTATTTCCTCTCCAGAAAGCTCTACAAAATCATAGAATTGTGTCTATGTATAATTTGTCTGTTGACCATTTTATCTTCATCACTTAGTTCCTGACACATATTAGGCACTCAAAAAGCATTTATTCAATAAATATATGAATCCTACAATTTGCATTTTCTACCCCTGTACTATGTCTACTGTTGGAGATGATCCACCAGCTTGTAGAATTGCTACCACAACAAATTTTTTGACTTTGGTCTCAGCTAAGCTCTTAAGTGCTTCTCATATTTCTTTAACTTGTTCCCTTTGGAGCCATTACAAACCTTGATTTCCTAAATTCCTAGAGAATGTCACTTTTAGGGAAGACATTCTCTCAGAGGTTACCAAGCAAACAAAGACAGCAAATGTTAATCCCATGCCTTCCTGTCATCAAACTCATAAACCAATCTACATTTGCAGCCATCCTCTCCATCTTCCTTCCAGACCCAGAAGATGAGGTGTCATCCTGTTCCTAGGGAATTTTTCCATCTATGATTTTTAGTCTTCCACCATTTATCTTAGTCCTTCACTTATCACTTGGTTCATATACATCTTCAACCCTTTTCTCATCCAATGACTTCAGCCCCTGGGTAGGATTCAGCAGACGCTGTTGACACTCTGTCCATATTCCCATCATCTGTACCATTTTAGGAAAAGCTGGCTGAAATTGCATCCCTATGAGTTAGTGACCAGAGCTCCCTCCTTCCCCAGCCCCACTGCATAACAATCCAGAAGTGCTAAGAATTAACACCCTCCCTGTAACCCAGAAGAAGCCCTTTAAATAATGCATGGAAGAGTTGATGTATAAGTACCCCACTCTCCTTATTCTTTGATGGGTTATGTCTGATACCCACATACACATAACTCTCACCCTGAGGTAAGATTGGGAACCCCACAGTCAGAAGGGATTGACAGTGGTGCCCTAACTTATTTGTTTATAGCACATGGTTAAATATTACAGTTTAAGTGTATCTACTGATTATACTATCTCACTTCAATCATTTCACTGTCTCAACATTTACGAAAGCTTTCAAATATCCCTGCAAAGAAACTTCACATTGAAAGTGACATATTTGACACAAGTTCTACTACTAATATATTCCTTTAGACTAGTAGTTTTTAATAGGGGATGACTGCCTCCCAAGAGAAGTTTAGCAATGTCTGGAGACTGCTTTGATTGTCTGGACCACAAGCATCTGGTGGATGGAGGCTAGGGAAGCTGCAGAGCTTCCTAGAATGCACAGGACAGAACACACAACAGAGAATTATCTGGCCAAAATTGTCCATAATGACACTGGCAGTTAACGCTGATTGACACATTACAAACATTTTAAAACAACTAACAAGAAATCAGAAAAAAATAAAATGCTCGTATTTACTTGCAATTTGGATTTACATGAAGGTTGATCAGATGAATCTCCAATAAATGATTCTTCAACATAATAATCAATAACTGTAATACAGTGGGTGGATTTTCAAAAACTGGAGGTGTAACATATGCATAACTAGAAAGGTTAGAGTCCACCATGCCACACCCTCTTTCAACATGACCATTCTCCTTGGATGAGCTTCATCTCCGATGAGAAGAAAGTGCTGCATTTCCTCTTTTTGTGATTTTTACTACCTTCATTACACAGGAACAATGGAGGAAATCAGCACCTTTGGATGTTTCCTAGGAAAGAATGAAGGCAATCAAATAAGTTGTCTTAACACTAGATCTTAGCTAGATCCTGCAAAAAAGGACTGGACACTGGAGATTTTAGTCACATTTAACCATTTGTCCCCTCTTATCCACAGTTTCCCTTTCCATGGTTTCAGTTCCCCACAGTCAATCGTGGTCTGCAAAAATTAAATGGAAAATTCCAGAAATAAACAATTCATAAGTTTTAAATTGTGCACTGTTCTGAGTAGCGTAATGAAATCTCACACCGACTAGCTCCATCCCACCCAGTATATGAATCATCACTCTTTCTGGCATGCCCAGGTTGTATGTGCTACCCACCTATTCATCCCTTAGTGGCCATCTCGGTTATCAGATCGACTGTTGGGATATCCCAGTCCTTGTGTTCCAGGAACCCTTATCTTACTTATAATGGCCCCAAAGCACAAGAGTAGTGATACTGGCAATTCAGATATTCTCTTACTGTGCCTAATTTATAAATTGAACTTTACTATAGGTATGTATGTATAGGAAAAAACATAGTATTATACATACAGGTTGGTACTATCCAAGGTTTCAGGCATTCACTGGGGCTTTTAGAATGTATGCTCTGTGGTTAAGAGGGTAGTACCATAATTGGAAATTTTTAGATATATTTAAATAGGCAAAAATGGGGAGAGAGGGAGAGAAAGAGAGAGAACTCAAATTTTAGAGTAAAGAGTTTCAATGAGACATAAAGAAAACTTTTGCCTACAAAGTGTAGTTGTCTTTGGATTAGGTTGCTAAGAGGGACTGGAAGATTTTACACATTGTAATTACAATATATGTCTGTATATGTACATATATATGTCTATTTAATACACAATACACATTGTGTGTTAGAGAGTGCACATAATCTCTTTGGATCTTGCAGTAGTCCATGATGGTAGAATTTATAATTATTATCCCTATTTTCATTTTTACAAATGAAGAACTAAGACTCAAGTGACTATGCAAGTACACAGCCAATGATGAAGCTGTTGACCCCAAGATCAGGGCACACATTCCTGCCCCATCCAGCCTTTCTGTTTAAGTATTCACCTGGTCATCTTGACTAAACCCTGCCCTTAGCCCATGACATGGATACTCTATCCAGATTCTTTCCAACCCAGTGAGTCCTGAGGTGAGGAGAATATGAGAGGGGGTAGAGATCTAGCAAAGGATCATGGGGTTTTTCACTGACTGGTTCTACATTGTAAAAACACTCAAGTGAAACCCTAATCCTCTGTGGAAGTTTACCAGTTAATGCAGACTTGGTCTCTAATTATACATTACTGAGAAAATTGAAAAAAAAAAATTAGTAGATCCATGAAATGGAAAAGAGAATCTTAAATAGCTCCCTAACAAGTAATAGTTCAGGATGCTGGACCCAGGTCTAGGCATGTAGCAATTTGTCTCAAAATCTTCTCACCTCTCACAGTAATTAAACAGATACTTTGGGTTTACTTTCCCCTTGTCTTTTACTTTTTTTGAAATAGCAATGTCAACATCTTTTTCCATTAAAAATTTTTTTTTCCAACATAGAATTGCATGTACAGCTATTTATGTAGCATGCATTTGCAGATTAAGAGAGTCTAGTGGGAATATTTGATTTAGACCAATAGGCACCAAAGCAAACCTCTAATGGGCCAAGAGAATGCATCCAGTTTGGGCCTGGAAGGAAAAAAGGCCCTGACCAAGGCCGCATTTTGCCTCCCACCTGGTCTCCACTCTAGTTCAAAGACCTCCTACAGAGATTATGCTGCCCATTCTTTTTTTTGTTTTGTGTTGTTTTGGGGTTTTTTTGCATTACGCGGACCTCTCACTGTTGTGGCCTCTCCCATTGCGGAACACAGGCTCTGGACGTGCAGGCTCAGCGGCCATGGCTCACGGGCCCAGCCGCTCTGTGGCATGTGGGATCTTCCCGGACTGGGGCACGAACCCGTGTTCCCTGCATCGGCAGGCAGACTCTCAACCACTGCGCCATCAGGGAAGCCCGTATGCTGCCCATTCTTTGCCTTGATGTAAATAGGGGAGGAGCCTATGAAATCTCATAATGATAAGACCCAAAAAGAAAGAAAAAAAAATCAAAGAAAATGAAAGAAAATTCAGGAGGCAAAGGAGATCATAAAAGACTACAAAAGAGAAAAAGCTAACAGAAAAAAGGTTATTAGAGGAAAAGGTGTGCATATGAGTGAGAACAAA
The DNA here is from genome assembly GCF_951394435.1 of Stenella coeruleoalba. Lineage (NCBI taxonomy): Eukaryota > Metazoa > Chordata > Mammalia > Artiodactyla > Delphinidae > Stenella > Stenella coeruleoalba. The sequence goes on along the minus strand of NC_137156.1, from coordinate 42,974,090 downwards.
ATTTTCTTTCACATCAAAATTCTAATTTCAATATATTTAAACAGGAAACAATAGGGGATGCAAACAGTTATCCTCTAGAGATAATAATTTTTTTTTAATTAATGCTTTATTTCACATGAGGCAGTTGAAAATAAGAAATAGGCCTGCCATCTAATTCTCTTAGCATGCTTTTAGCAGAACAACACTTTGAGAAAAGGCAGTTTTAGTTACTCATTATTTTATTCAAACAAAAAAAAAAAAATATATATATATATAAAACTTCAAATGTACTCCAGGCACTACTATATTTGGGGGATGCACAGATTAATAAAACCTAATTCTAATCCTTACAGAGCAACCCAGTATAGCCAAGGAAGCCAGCTTGTAAAAACATCTTTGCAAGGAGCCTTGAAAATTGTTATTACAGAGACCGTCAGAGGGTTTAATAAAAGCACAAAGGATGCAGTGGCCAACCCTTCCTGGTGGAATTAGGAAGGATGTTACTAAGGAAATGACATTTCATTTGAGGCTTAAAGTAAGTAAGGAGGATATTTGTCATGTAAAGTAGATATAATTCTAGACTGAGAAACAGAACATAACACAAGACACATTTGAAAAATTAGTAGAGGCCAGATACTTTTGGATCTTGAATGACAAGGACACACCAAGTACAGACTTCACTTTAAAAATAAGAAGGAATATTAGTCAGTTGTTTTCCCTCACCCCCAAACTTTTTAAAGTAACAACATACATTTTCCTTTAGGGATCTACTCTTCCTCCAAGCCATGGAGTCTTGGTGAAGGTGACCATCATAGGTCTTCATCTCACCACTTCTGGAGATCTCATGTGACATAAACTGAGCCCGTCACTCTCTCCTGAGAACTGAATCTTGAGTGGAGTGACTGGTTTGAGGTATTCAGATACTGACACCCCCACAACTGGCCAGGAGGTACTGACCAAGATCCTCGGTCAGTCATCTTTTCTTTAATTTCTGTGAATACCAATATCCTTCAAAAAATTCTTTTGGGGAGACCTTCGATTAACCATAGTCAGTATCTGTCATTTTTAACTAATGAATCCTTGGGACAGGAAGTTATTCCAAATTCATAACAAGACAAGGATATGGTCAGGATGGCATTTTTTGGTAGATCATCATGCTAGCAAAACAGAGGATGGATCAGATGAGGGTGAGACTGGAGACTGGGAAACTATTGCAGGAGTGTCAGCAAGGATGATGAGAACTTGGCCTTGAAAAGTGGTTCTGAAATAGAGTAAAATAAGAAAGATATGAAGCAGGTAATACTTGTAAAATGTTTCACTGAATGTGGAGATAAAGGAATAGGGGTCACCCAGGGTGAGTTCCAGGGTTCTTGCACTTATGACTAGATAGTAGCAGTAGCTACAGAAGAAGAAGTTTGGGGTAAAAGTTAGCTCAGTTTGGAATCTATTTTGATTTTCTGGCGGCTTATCCAGATGGGGATGCCTAATGAGAAACTGACTTCCATCTTTGTTAGAGTGTAGATTTGCAAGTCATCAACATATAGTAAGAGCCATGAACATGAATGGCAGTGCCCATGGTCAGCCAGGGCTAAGGCAAGACTCTGGAAGGAAGCTATTTGAATAATTTTTGTAAATGTGTTTGCAAGGAATTTTATTTTAGAATCTCATGGGCTATACTGAAAGGTTCTTTTATAATTTTTTTCATAAACTATATGAAAATTCCAAATATTCCTCAGATATTTGTTTTATGAGAGACATCATGATATATCAGAATGATTCTTAGCTTTGGATTCAAGTCAAAAGTAGATCGAAATTCCTTACCAGCCATGTGACATGAGTCAAGTTATTTTATCTTCTTATGGGCTTGGTTAACTCACGTATCAAAATAGGAAGCATAATACCAATCTTATAAAGTTGTTTTGAGGATTAAATAAAATAATCTATGAGAAAGTACTGGAAACATGCAGAAGCTCCTTTCCTTGCAAAGGATTAGTTCACAAAATGCTGATCTTAAGCCAATGTATTTAAAATCCAAAGGGACTCCACTGCTTCAGCTTGTGGTCCTAATTCATTCTCCTAAAATGACTTAAAATTAAACCTAATCTTATCTTCTTTGTTGATTTGTATTTATTTAGAACTCTTTTTCAAAACCTAACTGTTTCATCTATATGAAAATATGTGAATAAGGCCAGCCACTTTCTCAATGATCTCTGCACAAGTGATAGGGGAATTCCTAGAATATGGCAATAGCGTTTACTGCCTCATCACTACTTTTAATTTGCAAAATGTGAAAAAGCTTTGAGCCTGTGGAATCTCCACTAGCTTGAGGCAATCATCCTAAATGTACAATTCCAGTACACCTAATGTTTAAAACCCCTTTCAATTACAAACCCATCGCCTCCCTCTGAACTCCTAACCTAGTGGTTTGCACACTGGCTGTAGAATAGAATCACTGAGGAAGTAAAAATTATGAAAAATAAAAGTAAACCAGTCTCCAGGTCTTATCCCAAGAAATGATGATCTCATCGGTACAGTATGAAATATGGTAAAACTCAAAAACAGCTGCTGGAACCACACACTCAAAAGCTGTTTCATTTTTTCACTTTTTTTCATCTCTTGTCTATTAATTTCAATGTTACAGACCCAGGGCCTGATTTGTGATATGTCCTCTAGATTCATTGAAAAATGAGTCATTCCATATACTTGTGCAATACTCATCCATTTCTTTACCACTTTTAATTTATAAAAATTATCTCTGGGCTTCCCTGGTGGCACAGTGGTTGAGGATCCACCTGCCGATGCGGGGGACACAGGTTTGTGCCCCAGTCTGGGAAGATCCCACATGCCGCAGAGCGGCTGGGCCCATGAGCCATGGCCGCTGAGCCTGTGCGTCCGGAGCCTGCGCTCTGCAAAGGGGGAGGCCACAACAGTGAGAGGCCCGTGTATGGCAAAAAAAAAAAAAAAAAAAAAAAAATTATCTCTAGTTTCCATCCCATCATGTCTTTTTCATTTTGGCACTTATTTTGTACTTATCTACCAGAATGGGGTTTATCATGATGATAAATTATCTCAAAACTAACACATGAGTGGCAGTCTATGACTCAAGAAACACAATGACCAAAAATGACCTAACATTACTACTAACCCCATCTACTGGTGATGGGTGCTTTTAATTGCAGAGTAATTTCATTCACAGAGTGAGAGTCCATGAATTGAAAATTTATAAGTGGAAACGCTTCTGTGAAATAATGCCATTTTCAGCAACATGGGTATAACTAGAAATGATCATACTAACTAAAGTAAGTCAGAAAGAGAAAGAAGAATACTATATATATCACTTATATGTGGAATCTAAAATATGACACAAATGAACCTATCTATGAAGCAGAAACAGACTCAGACATAGAGAACAGATTTGTCGTTGCCAAGGGGGTTGGGGGAGGGATGGAGTGGGAGGCTGGGGTTAGCAGATGTAAGCTTTTAGATATAGAATGAATAAACAACAAGTTCCTACTGTATAGTACTGGGAACTATATTCAATATCCTGTGATAACTATAATGGAAAAGAATATAAAAAAAGAATGTATATATATGTATAACTGAATCACTTTGCTGTACAGCAGAAATTAACACAACATTGTAAATCAACTATACTTCAATTTAAAAATAAGAAAAGCTTCTGTACCAGATATATAATAGTCACTCAATATATATTAGTTTCTTCTCTAGATTATGCCCTTGCTCTACCCCTCCCTTTCCTATCATTCACCTTTGGATAATAATATGCATTAGGCAGACCTTAAATTGTCTAACCTTAAATTCTAAACTCTTGTGGGCTACTAATATTTGGCAATCTATTTCTTCTTTTTTTAGAATAGAGGGGAGTTTGTACTCATAAGCGGGGATCCTGAGGGCATTCACTTCCCATTTACTCACAGATACAATGGTAACAACCCATTCGAAAATGATGATGTGCAATCAGACCAGAATGAGGCAAATGAGATAAAACACTGAGTGAGATGGTTGTATGTGGGTTGAGGGAAGGATGATGGTTCCAGACAAGGATAGGGCTCCCTGTTTCTCATCATAAATAGGCAAATTTTTGTGTGTTTTACAGGCATCATATGTTGTGGGTCCTTCCCTCCCCAGCGTGAGGCAAGAACCACAGCTGATTGGAAAACCTGAGTCATTTTCAGCAGCTGCTCTAGTGAAAACCAGGAGAGAGAAAGGGAAGTGTTTCCATTATCACAAACAAAAGGGAGATTGGAGATGAAGGACTACCTCTAAAATATTTCAAAGCTCCAAGAACAAAAAAGAAAGGGAAAAAAAAAGAAAGAAAGAAACAGGAACACATCCCTTCCACAATACAGAGGGATATAAATAACACACCTGAAATGATCTCATTCAAAGCAGTGTGTTCAAGAAAAGAAAGTGTTGTGTTTGGAATTAAAGAGGACCAAACTTGGGTTTCGACTTTAGCCCTCAAATTTTGGTGTATTTTTTTTAGAAGTCACTTAATACTTCTGTGAATCAGTTTCTAAGTGAAATGACAATAAATAGACCAGTTCAGCATATTTTTCTCCCATGCAGGCTGTCTGTGTGAAGGACATCAACAGTAAAGAACATGAGCCAAGCTGAACCTTCTTCCATGTTTCTGCCCCTCCTGCAACATGGTGCAAATCTCACGCCCATACATTTTTGCTGCTGGACTCAGAGTCAGTCTAGGCATCTAATGACCATCTGAAGCTGTATCGGCCTCTGTATTCCAACACTGAATTAAATCTTGGAGACAGAGTTTCGGGTGAAGGAGAAAAGAATAACTTTATTGCTTTGCCAGGCAAAGAGGACCACAGCGGACTAATGTCCTCAAAACTGTGTGTCCCAACCTGGAGGGGAGAGTGAGGAGTCTTATAGTAATGGTTCAAAGATGGCATGATCCACTCCTGGACATTTTTCTGATTGGTTGATGGTGAGGTAAGTGGGAGTCAGAATCATCAACCTTCTGGTTCCAACCAGTCTGGGGTCTACGTGCTTGTGGGCAGCATACAGTTAACTTCTCCCACCTGGTGGGGGTTTCAGTATCTGCAAAACAGCCCAAAGATATGTTATGTGTATCCCTTGAGGGGGAACCTGGCCCCTGCCCCAAGGCTGCACTATTGTTTCTTGACTGCTCCTCCCTTGTCTCTGCATCCCTTCCCTTCCCTGATTAATAAATACTTGAACCTGCCCATTGGAACTCAGGGAAGGTCATGGAGGCTGAATGAAGCCTATTTCCTGTAATCAAGAAACAAGGGACGCAGAATGGCTTTTGTGCCCAGGGGCCGAACAGGGTCCTGCTCAGTATCACATCTAATGAATTAGTATCAGATTCTGTCTTATATTTTTATACCCCCAAAGCAACAAAATCTTCAGCATTATAAAGTCTAGTTCAGTCGTGTAAAACTTACACCACCAAATGGCTTTCCTAGCTTCGGTGTGTAAAATAATGACATTCAGCTTATTTTACAGCTGTCCACAATAATATTTTGGTACTTATGTTAAAAGGTTCCTTTTAGATAATTTTTCAAAACAACTCTTAGTTTGAGTTTGAGACATCACTTAGATAAAAACTAGTTGCAGATTTTTAATAGTAATTTTTTGGCTTGCCTGCCCTTCTGTGAGGTGGAAGTTTGTTCTTACACTTACATTCAGGCACCCAGATGCCTACAGTATCATGAAGAAGGGAAAAAGAGAAAATTGCTTTATACTGTATGACAATATTGAGATTGACTTATGCAATTTTAAAAGTAAAAGGTAAAGTTTTCTGGAATTCTATTGCTTTCTCTAAAGGACCAACCAACAAACAGAGACCATTCCCAGGAAAATTATATGCTCAGATGATTTTAGATCAGATTATTTAGGAATCTCATTCCTCACATAGCTTCATTTATTGGCTATGATGCCTTTTGAAATCTATATCTCCATTTAGATTTTGCTTCAAATTCCTCATCCACATTTTAACTGTATACTGGATATGTCCACTTAAACATCTCTCAGTGATCTTAAACTCAACATTTGTAAAACTAAATTTACCTTCTGCCTTTTCCATTCCCCTCTCTTTTTGCCTCCATTCCCACCCACAACACACACACACATACACATACATACACACACACACACACACTCTTCCTATGTTCCAATATTTGTCAGAATAGGCTAGCCTTATTCTGTATGAACAAACAGCCCCAAAATCTCAAAGCATAACATATGAAGTTTATTTCCAGCTCACACAAAGTCCTCTCTTGACTGGGCAACAATCCAGAGCAGCTGCCCTCCACGGCGTGACTCAGGGTTCTCAGCTGCTGTGATTCTGTGGCTCTACCGTCTCCACATATGGCCTCCCTGCTTCTTGCCAAAAAGGAAGAAAGAGAGGCGAGGATGGCACCAAGCTTTCTATGGCTTCATCCCAGAAGTAGCAGTCATCACCTCCACTCATGTCTCATTAGCTGGCAATGGTTACACGGTCTCTCCTCACTGCAAGGGTGTTGCCAAGTCTAGTTGTCCACGTGGCAGAAAGAAGGAACAGGAAATAAAAATCACACAGCATGGTCTTTAACTAAATTTCAGATTCCCAGGCCAGAACCTATGACTTCATCCCTTTCATCTCCATCACCCCCACACTCCATCCATGCATAAGTGGATACCATTAATTTTGCTTTCTCTATATCTCCTTAGTCAGTCCACTTTTCTTTATTCCCCCACTTAGTAAATTCAAACTCATATCACCTCTGTCTTTGATGACCACAGCCACTTTCTCACAGGGCTCCCTGCCCACAGTATTCTCTCCATTCAATTATCTACACAGCAACCATGGTGATCCTTTAAAAATACCAACATGATCATGTTGACTTAACCTCCAGCTTAAAATCCTTCAGTAGTTCCCCATTGCTTTAAAACAAAATGCCCAAACCTGCAAATATGATTTATAAGACCGTGTATTACTTGATACATGCTTACCTCTCTAACTGCACCTTTTACAAATTCACGCCTTGTAGTAGGTGTGGTGCTGCGCTGCTCAGAGCCCCTTCAAGTCCCAGGCCCTTCTCTTGAGTCACTGGAAGGTGGCCAGCTAACGGCTCATGGCTGAAACCCTTTTCCAGCATTGCCTTCTACCAAAGGAAGCTGCCTCACCCTAGTTTACTCCTTCACTGCCACCCCACTCCCCGGGAAACATTATCCAACGTCAGTGGAAGATACAAAGGCCCTCTACTTGCTTCAATCTGTGATACATTTAAAGAGCCATCCTGGTTCTAGAACACACTATGTGGGAGTCCGAGATCCCTGTTGTAACTTCATCACATCCCAACTTCTCCCACTGCCCAGTCCTGCCTCCCTCCCCCCGTTACAGGTGCTGTCAACTGAACACACTTTCCAATAACCTCCTACACTGACATCTCTGTCCTCGACTCCATTTCTGGAGGAACCTAAAACGTGCCTCAAACTCTGTGCTGCATCCACTTGAAATACTAACAGCACCTAGAAAAGTCCTTCTAGATCTTTGCTCATGTGATGTCTGAGGCCTGGAACACCAATCCCACCTCCTTGATTTTGCCTGATCTACTCATCCTTAAGGACGTGAAGATCACATCAAGTCAACAAAGAACATCACAATCTAAAGAAGCCCTCTCATCAAGTCCATACTGAGTTAGGGGATATATATATTTCCTTCTGCCCTCAAAACCCTACCTACTGTATAGCACAGGGAACTTTACTCAATATTCTGTAATAACGTATGTGGGAAAACAATCTGAAATGAATATATGCATATGTATAACTGAACCACTATGCTGTACATCTGAAACTAACACAACATTGCAAATCAACTATACTCCAATAAAATTAATTTTTTTTTAAATGAACATACCCAGACTCTGAGCAATGCAATCTTATCAAATTACATTGTAGTCCCCTGTGAAGTGGGGTCCTGTGTACTCTCAGATATATAGTGAAAACCATTTGGAGTGACAGGATGGACCTACCATAAAATCTGTGATCCCAGCTATTGGCTCTGGGCTTGAAGCTCAAATACATTGTTTTTTTTTAATTCTGAACATAGTCCTTGCTAACACCCTGGGCCCTTAGCACCTTCTTCTGACCTGGGAACCTCTGAATCCTCAGAACTTTTCATGGAGGCCTTGGGGGGACAGAGATCTCCCTGGATTCCTCCTATTGCACCTCCACCCCATCACTTATAGGGCATGTGGATGTGGCAGCAAGCTGAAGGCTAGGATTCATCCAGACATCTTCAGCTTCTCCCATGTTACATCTTTCCTTTCTCTTCTCTCACCAACCTCAGGGGTAACAGCTGGCTTTCTCCATCTTCCCCCAATACCCTGAGATTTTCTCTACTTCTTCAGTGAAGTCTTCCACTTTTCTTTGGATATGCTAAGGGCATAGAGCAGGACCTAGGGAGTCTTCTGGGGCAGACCCCTTCCCCATATCCTCTGCTTTAGCTCCTCTCTGAGGTACCCAGATAATAGTATCTGATGCACATTTCCTGAGTTATTTTACAGATGCCAAAACCCCAGCAATTAACTACTTGATGATCATGAGCACGTAGCTGCTAGACCTACTGGAGCCTGAGGATTGATAATGCTAACCCTTGTTACCTCACCATGAACCAGTCAGAGAACTGTGCACTAGCTGACCACTTACCATGGGATGCCCTTCCCTCACCTGGCCTTTAAAAATTCTTGCTGAAACCCATCAGGGAGTTCATATGTTTTGATCACTTAGCTGCCCTGGACTCCTTGCTTGGCACCTGCAGTAAACACTGCACTTTCCTTCATATTGACCCAGTGTCAGTAGATTGGCTTTATTGTGCATGGGTGAATGGACCCAAGTTTGGTTTGGTAACAAAGGAAAATAAAGTCATTAGAAAATCATTTTCTCTCTCTGTTGCAGAGCTACTGACTACCTACAAGGGTCAAGAAAGCCAGCTTTAAAATTTAAGACCAATCAGTGGCCTCTTTTTTAAGCAATTTCTTCCCTTCTTCCTTGAAACAAGAAGGCTGGAGGCTCAGCTTGAGCTGCAGAAGAGCTGCAAGGAAACACGTTCAGGAAGGATATGAAAATGTGTGGGTTTCATATTTGCAAGAAAAAAGTCCCACGTCACATCTATTCATGTGTCTGCTGCTCCAGAATATGTGTCCTGTCAGCAGTAAGTATTTTTATTTGTCCTTGAAAATTCAGTGACTAATAAAGTGCATAGTACATGGCAGGTGTGCAAACATTATTTGTTGAAATACATTAAGAATATCTCCGCCTCTGACTTCAGGTCTATTACAATATTTCTCCTGTTCTGAAGAGCTCCATCTTCTATCTCTTTAAACTCTTGCTTCTCTTTTATTTATTTTTTCCTTCAAAGTTAGGAACTGCTTATAATTTTATTTTGTATTGGAGTATAGTTGATCAACAATGTTGTGTTAGTTTAAGGTGTACAGCAAAGTGATTCAGTTATACATATACTTGTATCTATGCTTTATCAAATTCTTTTCCCATTCCCTGTGCTATACATTAGGTCCTTGTTGGTTATCTATTTTAAATATAGCAGTGTGTATATGTCAATCCCAAACTCCCAGTCTATCCCTCCCCCCCCCATTTTTGCCCCCTATAACCATAAGTTCATTCTTTAAGTCTATGAGACTCTTTTTGTTTAGTAAATAAGTTAATTTTTATATATATTTTTTAGATTCTGCATGTAAGCAATATTTGTCTTTGTCTGACTTACCTTCATTTAGTATAGTAATCTCCAGGTCCATCCATATTGCTGCAAATATTACCTCTTCTCTTTTAATTTCAGTTAAAATATATACTATGAGATACTGGTCTCCTCCGTTTTCACCAGTAATCCACACATTTGGATTAATAAGAAAAACAGGCTAGATCCTTGTACAGATAGTAAATATTTGCACTTGTGGTATACATTCAATGTATTTATTTTTTGTTTATTAATAAGTTATTTTTTAATCTTTTTAACTATTGCCCAGACTCTAATCTCCTAAAGACAGAAAATTATTTTTTATATCACTTGTCTTTGACTGGTATGAATTTTTTCTGCATACAATAAAAATAATGTTAACCAGCACACAGAAATATATAAGTAAAGGAGTTAGACTTTAGAATCGTGAATAACTTCAAGGTATTGATTCCAATTAGGGGTTGAGGCACACATGAATTTCTAAACCTGGCTAAGGCTACATAGCTGTAACAATCAAAATAATAGATAACATTTTTTGAACTATTACTCTAAACCAGACCATGTATTAATAATTTTACATGTACTACTTCACAGCATCTTAGAACATTACTACTGGAAATGTTACTATTTTACAGGTGAGTCTAAATAACTTGTTCAAAGTCACACAGTTGCTAAGTGTCAAAATCATAATTCAGATTAAGACATTTTAGTCTATAATCCATGATTTTAAATATTACAGTACAACACTGGCTACTTTCTGCATATCTGAGGAATCTTTCTGTCATTTCTATGAAACACACTTTCTACTCTACATACTAGTTTTCTAATGTGATGAAAGGGTTGTTATGCAGTGAGACGATTTAAATGGGCTCTAAGAGTATGGTGCTTGAACCCCAGTTTGAGTCCTCTGCTTTAAACCCAGGCTTTCTCTTCTTAGGGTGTGTTTTAATGAAAGTTCCCCCAAAATGTTCCAATTTATTCTAACAAACCACCCGCCTTAATAAGTCTAAGCTAAGCTAAAAGTAACCTGGAAAACCTATATCTGAATATAATTAGAACATGGACATACTTATTAGGAGTAAAGGCTGCTGCAGGAAACATATGTACAAGGAAATCTTTGAAAAGAGATCTTTTGTCTCTAAGCACTGCTGCGGCCACCCAAGAAGCTGCAGCTGTGAGTTTTAATATCACTATCAGTCAGGTTAAACTTCTTTTGGTTACATGTAACAGAATGCAACTTGAACTAATGAAGGTAAAAATAAGAACATCATTGGAAGGGCACATGGAGAGCTAATGTAAGCAGGGAGGCAGGTGCCCCTTAACAGTCAGTGGGACCAGTGGCTGCAAAGCCAGAGGGAATTCAGATGAGTCCCTCTCATCATATTTCCCTCCATGCCTTTCCTTCTTTTGACTCTCATTGCAAATCACATTTCTGTGTTTATCTGTATCCAGTGTGGAAAAGGACCCTGAATGCTTCTGAGACAATTCAACATCCAGCCACCTACATAGGAGGTGAAATTAATTCTCTCAGGTCAAAATCCAAATTTATGGGGAAGAAATGTATTAGTCCAGCCTGAAACATGTGCTCATTATGACCAACTAGATGTGGACTGAGCTATATTCTTGAGCTGGGATTTTGTTTCTGTACAATTGAACTGGGAGCTGGGGGTGTCATCACAATTGTATGTGCACCAATGCCCCTGCAAGAACTGTGTAGGTAGAAGGCTGGGAGTTCCTAGAAAAAAAGAGTATGTGTTGGGTAAATTAATAGATGTTCACCTTGAACAAGAAAGGTGGAAAGCATAGCTATAATTCTCAAACTTGTTTGTGTATGTCATAGACTTTGAAGAATAAAAGAATCACAACCTCAAACACCCATGAATGAGCGTATACATGGTGTACACCTTCCTGTATCTGATGCAGAGATTGGCTGAGTATGAGTGACGCTAAAGGAAAAATAAAGGACAAAGACGCTTAATGGGACTTGTTCTTGGTAATCCAAAGGAAGGCACAAGAAAACTAATCTTTATTGTGTAGGGTACAATATCAGCTCTTTTCACTTATTATCTCATTTAATCCTCACAACAATATTTTTATGTATAAAGTGGTCTATAGTTTCTCCATTTAGCAGATGTGAAATTACCTAAAAGAGGTAATAACTTTCCTAAAATCAATTTTTTTTTTATTATAAATTTTTTATTTATTTATTTTTGGCTGTGTTGGGTCTTCGTTGCTGTGCGCCGGCTTTCTCTAGTAGCGGCAAGCGGGGGCTGCTCTTCATTGCAGTGCGCGGGCTTCTCACTGTGGTGGCTTCTCTTGTTGTGGAGCACTGGCTCTGGGCATGCAGGCTTCAGTAGTTGTGATTCACGGGCTCAGTAGTTGTGGCTCACGGGCTCTAGAGCACAGGCTCAGAGAAATGCACACAGAAATGCATTTTAGAATAAGAAGGGAAACAAAAATTCAAGCTCTGAAGAATTTGGGCAGCAAAGTATAAAATACAAATAATATAGTAAATCACATAGATGGAGAAAACATCAGGGAAAGAAGGAAAGGAGAAAAGCCTTAGCTAATGAAAAAGCTCAGGATCTGGGAGTATAAAGGCAAGACTGACCGTGTAGTGATGGAATCTGTAAGACATGCTTGGTAACTAGTTCAGGATTTCCACTGACCATTGCCTAGGAAAATCATGTCAGATAAGTCAGGACTTGGACAGCCAGCCTGGTTAATGAATAGTCTGCTAGTGAACTCTGAAGCTCTGACCACAGTTCCCTCGGCCTAGTCTCCAGGGTTAACAACCTCATTCAATCATTTTTGCTTAGTGAAACATTATCTGGTACATATTAATCAGAGAATCTCTGAGTATAAATTCCAGGAAGATTCTGAGCTATCACTCAGTGAGGGAAGGGGTAGAATCCTCACTTCACAGATGAAGAAACTGAGGCGCAAACAGATACACTGACTCAGCCACACTCGCACCAAGCATCAGGGGTAGAGCCACTGTCCTACCTCCTACCAGCACACCAAGAAGGGAAAAGGCTGAGCCTAAGGCAGGGCCAGTGTGTCCCCAAATAGAGGACGAGTCCATGCTGGCAGTGGAAGGGCCCTGAATCTGAGGTCAGAGGGTACGGTCCTCAAACCAGCCACTTCAAGTATAAAGCCAGTTATCAAAACACAGCTCAGAGCCTCCAGAGGTCCTCACCCTTAATGAAATAGTCATGTTCAACTGTTGTTCGGTTCTGAGAATAGTCTAATGTTCTTATTTTAGGAAAAACAATTGGAAAGAAGATTTCAGTTCACCAAGGCTGATCTCCTCCGCAACACAGGGACTGTGGCCATATGGTGATCTAGTCTTTCAATCCCCTCCTTTGATGGAGCCTTTTTACCTCTCTTTTCTGAAACATTTTTAATGAAAATGTTTAACCTTTTTTTTTAATTGAAGTGTACTTGATTTACAATGTTTCAGATGTACAGCAAAGTATACATTTTTTTCAGTTTATTTTCCATTATAGGTTACTACAAGATATTGAATGTAGCTCCTGTGCTTTACAATAGGACCTTGTTGACTATCTATTTTATATATAGTAGAGTGTATCCGTTAATCCCAATCCCCTAATTTATCTCTCCCCCCACATACCTTTCCCCTTTGGTAACCATAAGTTTGTTTTCTATGTCTGTGAGTCTCTTTCTGTTTTGTACATAAGTTCATTTGTATCATTTTTTTGATACACATATCACATATAAGTGATATCATATGATATTTGTCTGGCTTACTTCACTTAGTATGATAATTTCTAAGTCCATCCTTGTTGCTGCAAATGACATTATTTCATTCTTTTTATGGCTGAGTAGTATTCCACTGTGTGTATGTACCACATCTTCTTTATCCATTCATCTGTCAGTGGACACTTAGGTTGCTTCCACGTCTTGGCTATTGTGAATAGTGCTGCTTTGAAACTTTTAATAATACAATGATACATGAAACCATGAATGCCCTTGCACTGCACTAACTCAGCCCTCCAGTTCCACACTGAGTAAGCCAGAACTTAGTTTAGTTTCAATTCAGCTTGATTCATAGCCTTCATCTCATTTTCCCAAATTTTTTGACTCGGTATGTAATTCAGTTATAATGAGAGACAGAGAGGCAGAATGAGAGATTGTCATTTGTTGCAAGTTCAATTCATTCCAGGTTCACTTTGGATGCAAATGTTTGGTTTTAGCTTTGGTTTGGTTTTGCTTTTCTAATGTCACTCATCCTTAAATAGGCTCTGCAAAGAAAGGGCTGAAGTTTAAATACCAGGAAGACTCAGAAACTCTTTTCATGGTTCCTAGAATGTACCCTTGTCATCTGTGCCCCCAATGCCTTTACACATGCAGTGCCCTCTCTGCTAATCTGTCCATCCTCCTTGACCTTGGCCGACTGTACTTCATCCTTCAGTCTCAGCCTCACCTCCATTCCTCAATGAAACCACACCCCATTCCACTGCTAAGCACTCCGTGGTAACTTCTGTCTTTCTGTGAGTCTGCAAGCAACCGGAGAGTCCGGAGGGAACTGCAGCCCAGCTCGGTACACTGCTTGGCACAGAGCAGATGCTCGACAACAACAACAAAAAATGTAAAATAATGGAATGAATCAATTAATTAATAAACCCCAAACCCATCTTCCTTGAAAGCTGCTTTTGCTACCTGAGTTAGCCAGAAATCTTTCCTTAGGTGGAAAATATTTGACCCCAAGGAGGTCTAGTAATGATGTGAGTTCAGTCATGTTACTTAACATCTTTGTGCCTCAGTTTTGTCATTTGTAAAATGAAAATAACGCTAGTAAATGATGACATAATACAAATAAAGAAGTTACAGTAATTCTTGGGGTATAATAGGAACTCGTTTAATTTGAACTATTCTTATTATTGTGAGTGTAGTAGTATATCAATGGATGATTACGTGGGTGATATACTTAGGGTGGGTGGATTACGGATTGTGAAACAGCAGCACACCACCCAGCTCTTTTTTCATTCTCAACAGGCCCCAGACATCTAGATTATTCCAGTTCCCATACATTCTCCAAGAGATTTGAAACAGAAATCAGTCCTTTGAGTAGCCCCACAAAAGTCAGAATGTTGGCTATAAGTCCAGTATTCTCTTTCCATCTCCAGGGAGAAGCCAGGAGTTGAGAGTTTTCCTCTCAACCACGTGGCGCTATCCCAAGGGTAGGGATTGTTAAGAGCCATGAATTTTCCTTCTGGCTTTGATGCACCCGGTTTTGTGCTTGTCTGGAGTATGGGAGCCTCTTAACTGGCTTCTGGATCTCTCACAAAGAGAACTGGTCCCTGTATTGTTATTGAATCGGTGTCTCCATGGCAGGAAGGAGGAAATAGGGCCTCCTACTGTAATGGAGAGAGACCATATGAGGCCTTCCAAAATAGACCCCCATGTCCTCCACCTGCGTTTTGTCTGTAGAAAAACTTTAGTCAAAGAATATATTTAATCAGAGAAGTGAGAAAAGGCAGAAAGAAAGGAAAACAGTCAAGCAAGACAAAATAATAATACTTTAGCCATTAAACAAAGTCAAGGACCTTCAGTTCCTCCTCAAGGACTATAGATAATATTCTAAGCCATGTCTTTTGAGTAGTTTTGCAGATACTGAAACCCTCACCAGATGGAAGAAGTTAACTGTGTGCTGCTCACAAGCTCATAGACCCCAGACCGGTTGGAACCAGAAGGCTGATGATGCTGACTCCCAATTACCTCACCACCAACCAATCAGAAGAATGTCCAGGAGCTGATCACACACCTCACAAACCCCCTGGCTCATCCTGTCTTTATAAATCTTTCCCTGAAAGCCTTCAGAGAGTTTGGGTCTCTAAAGAATTAGCTGCCTGGACTCTGCTTGGCGCCTGCAATAAAGCTATTCTTTTCTAATTCACCCAAAACTCTGTCTCCGAGATTCAATTTGGCGTAGGTGCACAGAGGCTGGGTTTTGCCATCAACACTCTGCCATCTTGCTGACTTCCCCTCCCCCACCCCATTGTGTCTCTTTCTAAGAGCTAAGTAATTCTTACTAGAAGACCCTGAGCAGATTTCCTCTTAAATTTCATGGACCAGAATCAAGTCTCTTCTTACACCATCAATGACAGTGGGTTCCAATGGCACTAGGAACTAGGACAAGTAGGTTTTAATTTTAGAAGCAAAATATTGGGAGGACTTTTCTGCAGAAAAAAAAAAATAGTGGTTTTTAGAAATTGGGAGGAAGGAAAGATGCAGTAGAACACAAAAGGTGTCAACATTTCAGGAAGACTATGTTTTGTGAAGCCTGTACCTATATAAGCAATTTGAGTCAGCAGAAATCAGCCTGTCAGCACCCTGTGGAGGTCCAATCTTGCATGATTCTGGGGAAGAAATAACACATAGGGCAGCCAGAATGATCCATTCACCAGACCAATTTCCTAAAACTGGGGCCTGGCTGCAGAACCATGGGACAACACTCTAGGCATAAATCTCTATGCATCTTAGAGGACCTAGCTGCCCCAAGTATGATGTAGATGATTGAGATACCCTGAATGGGAGATACAGGGTCTAGCTAGAGCCTATGATGTTTCCTACCCAAACTCAGGATGCCCCATTTGGGTGGTGTTGTTGACCTGTACTCATTCTAGCCTAAAGAGGGGTCCAGGCATTTTTGAAGAAAGCACTTCAAAGCTCAGCCACCCCTAAACTGGAGATTCCAGAGCATCAGCCCCAGTTGCCCAGGGATAAGGGGAGTACAGGGGACCTGGGTTGATTTAGACAATCAGAGGGAACAGTCCTTGGGGAGGAGGAATAAGAGCACAGAGGAAAGTGTTGTCCAAGAGCTAACTTGCAATACATCAGGGCAGGAGTCATAACAGGTTTCCTCTTGAATGTGAATTACAGCCATTGGATTATGGCTGCTTGGACCTCTGTGTGGGAGATTCTGAACCCAAACCCAGACTCCGTAGCTCAAGACCATGATCAGGAAAGGATGCTTCATGAGTACTGGATGGGGGTTGGGGAAACTGATGTCAGATGTTTTCCACTCTGGCTGAGAAGAGTTGTCTCAACCCCTTACACCTTGGATCTCTATAAAAGCTTACATAAACCGTCATATTGGTACTCACTGGTTTGTATTGTAATGTTCAGGATTATGTTTAGATTATTCTAGAGCCATCAGAATGGAAAAAAAAGAATACTTATAACTCAGCTGCCAGTGTTGAAGTACAGTGCAACTATTAGTGTGTGTATAGGTATGTGAGGGAGAGAATGTGTGTGTGTGAGAGTGTGCATGTGCGTGTGCGTGTGTGTGTGTGTGTGTGTGTGTGTGTTGTGATGTAAGTTTGTAAGTTGAGAAGCACTCAGAAACTGGAGAATTGTGATTGGATTAAAAATGAAAGATTGATTTGACACCCCATCTGCTTTTGTTCCCTGTCTACCCTACTCCCATCCCCAAATCTGGTGATAGTGCTAACAGGCTGTGACACTGCCAATGCCCAGGCCATGAGATGTCGGCTTGAACAGCTTTCCTGCCCTGAGAGCTGACTGGGAAGTGTCTGCCAGGAAAACCTTCACTGAGGTTGTGTATGGACTGGCCCTGACAGCCAAGGACACTCTTCGCAGGAAATATTTGAAACTCCCTCCCCAGGGCAATTCAACAAAGCACAACCTTATCAGGTGTACAAAGCATATTTTCTTAGTTAAATTCTGTCTCCAGGCATATATGGAAGTAGGATGCAAGCTGAAAGGACTATTCAGTCAGCTGCAGGTTTCCATTTATATTTCCTATTAATTGTAGAGATAAATCACTTACTACTCAGGAGAGGGCCGGACATGAAATACTGGTAATAAGCCTAAAAAGGTATCTTATAAAACAAACGTGACTTTGGGTTTCACAACTGACAGGCAACCTCAGCTTTGTATATTCTGCTCCATTTAGATCTTCTAAAGGAAGCACACCTCTCACATAGCCAGTCAATAGAAACAAAAAAGTTTTTTGGGAGTTTTTTCCAGATAGTCAAGTGCATTATTTTTAACCTCTTTATTGGCACTTTACAATGGTGTGTTAGTTTCTGCTGTATAACAAAGTGAATCAGCTATACATATACATATATCCCCATATCTCCTCCTTCTTGCATCTCCCTCCCACCCTCCCTATCCCACCCCTCTAGGTGGACACAAAGCACCGAGCTGATCTCCCTGTGCTGTGCGGCTGCTTCCCACTAGCTATCTATTTTACATTTGGTAGTGTATATATGTCCATGCCACTCTCTCACTTCGTCCCACAGCACTTTTCACTGTTTCTCCCCATACTCTGAGACAGAGTGAAAAGCACAGGTCCCCTTCTCCATAGCTTATCATTCAATTCATAACCACAAATTGAGACTCCCAAATGGTCTAAGGTCAAGTCTCCCCCATCCCCTTTGCTGTGTAGGTTAGCCCTGGGGCTTGAGATCACAGCTGCACCAGAGACCTGAATATGGCAAATTTTCTAGCATAGAGGTCCCTAGAGTTAAGGGATCAGCCCCTCGGGCAAGCGTCAGGTCAGAGCCTAGGATGAGTTTCAAATTCAGGCAGCCTGGCGATGAGGGAGAACATGACAGAGGAAAGTTTTTCAGTCCCATCCCCATTATTATCCAAAATTTTGCCTCTCTATTGGTACTGACATGAGGCATGCTTTCAGCTAAATATTGCACAGGGATTTCTTTTTTCCGTTGGGTTGAATCTTTCACTGTTTTCATTTTAGAGATTCTGTTCAGTATCTGAGTCACCATCTGTAGCCCCCTGGAAAAATCTTGTCTTTTATTTACATTATTTACTAAGCTTCCTTTGCCTGTTGTATAGCTTCATTTTTTTAAAATTTATTCCCAGAGTTTTCAGTTAAGGAAAGTCTAGACTCAGGTGCCTAAGTGATATTGAACAATTCCAAATAAATCCATTAGAAAACCTTTACAAAAATAAAGTGTGTTCATTAAAGTATAAAATAAAGAAAAAGGATTTCTAGTCAAATATATTGAGAATAATATGTTCTAAAGTATGAGGGAATTATAATTTTATGACATACCACAGGAATATGTGGAAAGTCCCCAAAATGTAATATATATATATATATATATATATATATATTTTAAACAAATTCAATAATATTTCCTAATTACTATTTAATTATTCTAAGGCCTCTAGACTTGCTTTAGGAAAACAATCTTTCCTTCTTACAAACCAAATGACCTTCTCACACAGTTTATTTAATTTCTAATAGAGAAAGATTATTTCAAATGTGACAATCCAGGGCAGTCGAGTTAAAGAAAGATTTTTGTTCCTAATCTTAATTGCAGAATTGTCTGCTTGTTTGATAAATAAAATCCTGAGAATTCCCCTTATTCCTTAAGCTTTCCATTAACTATTCCTTCCTGTATGTTCTTCAGAGACTATAAAGAACAATATTCAAGAGACTTCCCATTTTTTCCAAATTAAAATTTCATAAGGAAATAATGAGTCCTATTAGAAATGTATCATGAAAAGTCAAAAAAAAAAAAAACTTTACAAAGAAAGAAATCAGGGCTGAGTAAAGGTTGATAGTCCAGCTTTAGAATGACAACCCCAGTTTCCTTTCCTCTGAGTTGAATCAACTGTGAGACATATTCAACCTTGTGTCCTAGAACCTCCCTGCACAGGGGGATTGAGCTCCAGGGGGAGGAGCTCCAGTCATCCACTGTAGTAACTGGCCTTCTGATGGATTCTTTACTGGTTCCTTCCCTCCCCTGACTCACTGCCTCACTCCGTTACCAGGGATGCCTATGGTCACCTCCCAGGTAAACTCATCACGCTAAATACTTGTCTTCAAATCTGCTTGCCACAGAACCCAAATAAAGATACACCCTCGGCATCTGTCTGTTCCACACTACCTACTCCCACCTCCTTCCTCCTCACAAGAATCATTGTGCTCCTAAGCTGCTCAGGACACTGATGCTAGTACCAACCAACCTGAAAAGCACTCTGTTCTCCATGTTCTCCCTGCAACCAACTTGTCCATCCTGTTTTCATGGTCTCAACACTCTGATCTTTGCTGAGAAGCTGAACAGATTGGACTATGATGTTCGGATGCAGGTTGTTTTGGTAGAAATAGCATAGTAGGAAAGCCAAAAGGCCTTGTGCTAGGTTTATCCATCACTACCTTATTTGACCTCAGTCAAATAATCCTTCAGAAATAAGGCTTTCATCGATTATATGAAAACAATAACACCTAAGTAACAACTGCGCTGAGTTAGAGGGTCTAGAAGTCTCTGAGAATTGGAAAACCTAAGGTGAATAGGACACCATATTCAAACAAATTTCCTGTCTTATAAGTTGCCTTCAAAGATGGTAAAGCCTGAGGTTTCAAAGCTCATATCTCCAAGTAGAGAGATACTCAGGGACATAAGAACCCTAACACATTGCTGGGGGGAATAAAAATGAGGACATGCATTCTAGAGAATAGCAGTCTGGGAGCACTTCATCAAATTAAGCACATACAGACTTAAACAATTCTAAACCTGGGTATATAGTCCAGAGAAATTCTCACAAAGGTCCACAGGGGGTTACATGCAACAATACACATCACAGCTGTTCCTGGTAGAGGGATGCATCCTGACAGCTCACCGTGGGGCAGGTGGGCAGGTGAGATGTGAAGACCGCACCCCAGGTAGCTGTGAGGAAACAATCCATTAGGTATTTATAGAACAATGTGGATAGAGCTTAAAAACCATGTGCTAAGTGGAAAAAGGAAAGAAACAAAATATAAACTATAATGTCATTTACTTTTATTAAATACATATGCAGAGAAAAACAATGCACATCCTCAAAACGTATATAGGTAAAGAATATTCATCAAACACAAGAATGTGTGCTTTTAGCAGAAGGGAAGATAGAAATTGTTATAAAAGTTAATCAATCAGTCGTCCAATCAACAAGTACACAGAAGAGGGGGTCTTGCCCAAACTTAAAACAGCAGTGAACTAGGGAGTGTGATCAACTCAACCTTTCATTCTCAAAGTCAAAAATGAATGGATAAATGATTGAATAAATAACTTGGTCTTAGAATCTGATTATCTGAATGTTAATTCTGTCTCTACCACTTACTAGCTTGATTTAACCTTTTGAAGCCTATTCTTACAAACATAAAATCTGAAAAATACTATTACTTGTCTCACAGGCTCATTGTGAAGGTTAAATCAAATTCATGGTGGCTGACACATGATCAGAGCACACTGAATACTAGAGATGGTTATCAATAATCTAAAGTGATGCCTCACACAATTTAGCAGGTAGAGATTTTTGTTTAGGGGAGGAGAGAGAGCAGAAAGCTTTATTAAGGTTCCACTGCTTCTCACGCACTAATGGAGGAGATGATGAGAACTTTGTGTTTCCAGGTGCCAACTGATGACTGGCAATGGAGCCTTCCAAAATGGCCTGTGGCAGGATGATGGGGGTGATGGAGCAGTGGTCTGAGGGAGCCATGGCTCAGACAGAGCTGGCTCCCAGGGGAGCATGTGTTGTGTGCGAGGGTACAGTCTCTACTGAGAGTCCTCTGCTACCAGGAGCTCACTGTCCAGAACTATTGTGGACTCTTCCTTAGTGTGTTGCCCCAGTAGAAGGCTAGAAAAAAGGAAACCACTTAGAAAAGGTGAGCACAGGATACTGAGGATGGCAGCTGGGAAAAAAGAGACCACGGCTAATATGGTGGGCATTGGGCCTGCTGAAGGTTGGCTCCGGGATTGTCACCAACAGTGTGGTTTGCTCTATAGTCTTGGCTGCTCCCAAGATTATGGGTACAAACTAACACTGAAGTAGCCTTTGCAAGAATCATGTGGTGATGGTCAGAGAGACAGTGATGTTAGAAACATTCCAGCAACACCACCTCAACATGACTGTCTGTCCCATCAAGCACAGAACCCAAACAGAACAGGAAAATAGCATGCGTTTTGTGAAAATACCAACTTTCTCACATTCAAGAGCTCCCCCAATGAACTCCTGAAAGCAGGCAGGGGCTCCTTTTTAAAAAGTTGCTGTTCTTTTTCTTTACATGAAAAAGAAATTAAGCAGAAGGGGAATAAATCTTGATTCAGGGAGTAATGTGTGCATTAAATAAAACTGGTGTTGGGTTTCCCTGGTGGCGCAGTGGTTGAGAGTCCGCCTGCCGATGCAGGGGACATGGGTTCGTGCCCCGGTCCGGGAAGATCCCACATGCCGTGGAGCGGCTGGGCCCGTGAGCCATGGCCGCTGAGCCTGCGCGTCCGAAGCCTGTGCTCCGCGACGGGAGAGGCCACAACAGTGAGAGGCCCACGTACCGCAAAAAACAACAACAACAAAAAAAACTGGTGTTGAAAAATAGTCACACCCATCCTTCTATTTCCCTGTGATTTGGCTGCTAAATAGAGGGGCATGTTAATATTGCTGTCAGCTTACTAGAAGGCATTCAAGGCTCTAACAGTGGTGGGAGAAACTGTAGGTAAATATCTCCTATGTCAGGTATTAGTGAGTACTTCCATGTTATATGCCTGCAGGAAACTTTTTTTTTAGTTCCACTGCAGTTCATAAAGGAAACACTAAGACTGAAAAAAAATAGTAATAAAAGTTAAATCTAGCAAGTGATTAGCACCAGCACTCCAAAAAGCTTCAGCCCAGTCTGGGTTTTCACTTCTTCATCTTCATTGCTGCAAAATAAGAGAAAATAGTAGTCAGGTTAATGGAGATATAGAATTTTAAAAACTATGCCCCATTCATATTCAGGTGTAGCATCTCATATAAAAAAATGGTTTGGAGTAGGAAGTTTCTGTTTATTTTTTTCCTCAGTAGCTGTTTTCTTGTTATACAGTTAATGGCAGGATAAAGACACACAGCTGTATCTTCAGATCAGACCCTGATCTCTCAAGAGCTCAGCAGAGCAGTTCTGGCCTACTGAGAGGGGTGACCATGGCTTTGAGGGGCTGATGCCACCTTAAGGAACAGCCCTGCCATAACCCACCCACACTTCCTCACCTTTCAATCGCTTGGTTACCTTTTCCTTTAGTACTGAGTGCATCATTCCGTAAAATGTAACCTCTAAAACACGGAGGAGGTAAAGTGAACTGGGATTGGATTAAGTCCCAGCTTTCACAAAAGGGAACATTACAAAAGTGAGAGACAGCAAATGAACCTCTTGCTATGGAGTATGGAGTGGAGTGGTTGCACTGATTTCTTTATCCATCAATCTGTATTTGATAGGGTTACACTGTCTGGAGCGGACAAGATAAACTTAACTGAGTGGAGATTGGTATTAGCAGATCATACCAGTCGAGAAAGAAGTATAAAAGAAAATATCAGAGAGGAGGGCAAAAGAGAAATTTAGTTCTAAAAACTGTACTCTAATAGAACAATGTGATGAAATGACATCAGTGGAAGGAAATGACCATAAGTTTGTATTTCCAGGTGCCAATGCATGGCTGTCAAAGGAGCATTTCATCCCAAAATGGCTGGTGGAAATTGAGGGAGGTCAGTTTCTCTTCTTTGGGCAACTCTCTCTGTTTTTTGTTTTTTGTTTTTGTTTTTTTTTGCAGTACACGGGCCTCTCACTGTTGTGGCCTCTCCCGTCGCGGAGCACAGGCTCCGGACGCACAGGCTCAGCGGCCATGGCTCACGGGCCCAGCCGCTCCGCGGCATGTGGGATCTTCCTGGACCAGGGCATGAACCCGTGTCCCCTGCATCGGCAGGCTGACTCTCAACCACTGCGCCACCAGGGAAGCCCTGTTTGTTTTTTTTTTTTAATTTTTATTGGCGTACAGTTGATTTACAATGTTGTGTTGGTTTCAGGTGTACAGTCAAGTGAATCAGTTATACATATATCCACGCTTTTTTAGATTCTTTTCGCATATAGGTCATTACAGAGTGTTAGGTACAGTTCCCTGTGCTATACAGTAGGTCCTTATTCATTATCTATTTTATATATAGTAGTGTGTATATGTCGGTCCCCAACTCCCAATTTATCCCTCCCCCCTCCCATTTCCCCCTGGTAACCATAGGTTTGTTTTCCACGTCTGAGACTCTATTTCTGTTTTGTAAATAAGTTGTTTTTTTGTTTGTTTGGTTCGTTGTTGGTTGTTTGGTTCGTTGTTTTGTCCTGGGCTGGATCACAGGGTGAAGAAGCAATCGTCTGAGAAAGCTGTGGCTCAAAGTTGGCTCCAGGGTGGACATGGGGTATGTGCAAGGCATAAGGAAAGCAGACAGGAAAACTGCAGGTGGCATAGCCAAGTGGCTGAGCAGGATGGTGAAACAGGACACGTCCTGCATCATGGAAGAGGAGCTGTATTTGTTAGATGAGAAGGAGTAGGTGGAGGAAAAGTTGCTAAAACAAGAAGTAGCTTCACTCCTGCACTGATTTGTTCTAGCCACAGAAAATCAATAGTCATGAAATAACTGAGGTGTAGCTTTCATCATCTGTAATTCTCTGAAGGCTTCGAATGAAAGGAGAAAAAGCCTCAATTCCTCCTTTTCTTTCTAACAAATAAAAATTAGCATGTTTTTGATTTTCCTGAGAGTAACAACATTTGGTATTTACTCTCACAAAAGATTTAAAGAAATCCTCTTCTTTGGCTAATCTTTATGAAGGGCTATTTATTTTACATATCAATACTAAGCACTTTACATGCATGAATGCAAATCTTCACCATAATCCTTTGATCTCATATTACAGAGAATGAAATTGAGGCTCCAAAGATTAAATATCATGCCCAAGGCCACAGTGTTTGAAACTAAACCCTTGTTTGTTCAATGTTTCTTGTTTTTTTTTGTTGTTGTTCATGCAGTCATTAGTTTGTTTCATCCATATTAAAACATATATCACGTCTGGCTTATAAATGGTAAACTCTCTGTCACCAGAAGAGTTTCAACAGAAGACTTATAAGGCTATACGGGATTATAACATTCAATAAAATATTGGACTAAATGCCCTCTCAATTGTCTTTCAAATGTAAGATGTTATAATTATAGGAATAATTAAATGAGATTGAAGAGGAATAAGTACCTCATCCTCTGACACCAGGCTGGCAAACTGAGCACTATTTCTCAGCTCTTCCTGAATGCGATGGAAGGTCAAAGTAATGTTTGCCACCACGATTCAGCAGCTGGTTTGAAATGGCATGATGCAATGACAGGTAGAGTCATGATTTTGGGCCTTTTGTGGCGTTTCTACTTTCCTTTGCCAATCTGAGTATAGGTAAAGAGCTGAATAACCTGGGAAAATCAAATGTCTACATTTAAGAAAGATGGAGATCATTAATAAAATAAATAAATCATTATTTTCAGACTAGACCGCTGACAGTGAAGGCTCAGTATTATATCCTATCACCAGTTGAACAACAGTTATTTTGGATAAGAAAATATAAATAAGAAAGACCTTAAGACATTTACAAAATCGTAATTTTGAAGGGAGTCACATTCCAAAATTTGTTTTGCTTAGAGTTAACTTTGGGTAATAAATAATGTAGCTGTGAAACTTTAATCCAATATTACAGAAAGAACGTTCTTAAAGAATGTGCTGTGTAAATTGATTTTTCCTTCCCTTTTAATACATAACCAACTCTGAATATTCTTATCTGCCAAATGAAAGCAGAATGATCTACATATATGTTTTTATAAAGATGAAACCAGAGCAAATTGTCATTTCCAGAAAATGTATATCATAATTTATTGACAGCTACATATTCATTTTTTTCTGAAAGATTTTAAATATATTTTGGACATTTACATAACTACTAACTATGGTGTAAAAATACAAGATCTAGTATCAGAATTTATTATCTGTAAGCCAGAAGTGATAAGATGTTCATTAGCTAAGGTCCTGCAAAGGTAGGATGGTAGGTGGAGAATGTGGATATAATTAACTCTAGGAAAGACAATATTGAATCTGGGGTCAAAACCGTTTAATATCTGGGTTACCTGACCTCCACATAGTTATTAATCCTGATTCTATTATTTTGTTTGTTTATCTTGAAAAACTAGCACACACAGGAATGTCTGTCCTTCTACTTTCTGACTTCTGCTCAGCTTTTTACTGTGATTCACTACAATATAAAAATCAACATTAAGCTCTTGAAAAGACTTTGAAGGAGAAACCCCCAAACTGTCAAACCCCCACTTCTCCTACAGTATTATCAACGGAGTCCCTAGAAAAGAAAAATCAGTGAGACTTCTTTCTTTTTAGTGGCTATTTCAGGGTCAGACTCTGAGATTTCAGTTCTGCCCCATGTCAGCCAGGTGTAAGGACAAAGAGAAACGTTCGAAAAGAGGCTTAATTCCCCTTGTTGAAAATAAGTGAAGAGATTTCCCTCCCTTGTTCCTAGAGCAATTTATTTTAGAAAACTTGTCTTTATAAGTACATTTTCCTCTCTTTGAAATGGTGATAAATCCTTGTGAAAACTAGATGGGCATTTTGTCAGCTTTGAGACTCAGGAAAGTCTCAAGGACTTGAGAACCATCTCCTTTGAAGGTAAACATCCGAGGGAGATAGCAGCCTTATCTCCGAGTTTCTCCTAGTTTCTGAGGGAGCGTGGGAGCCTAACTTTAGCTGACACCTGGCTCTAAGTTATAAAACTACCTCCTGTCATAAAGATATCAGAAGTTTCTTTTTCCTTTGGGTAAAGCCAATGAACTAACATAGATGGTCCCCCCAATTAACAGGTGATTTAGGATGAACTGTGTGTAATAAATGGTGCTTGTCAAGTCCTCTTACTTGAGGATAAATTGAATTATTGTTTATCTTGAGAACATATATATAACGGGTTACACCTGCTTGGCTATATGAAGCATGAGATTTCTTCTCTCTTTTCAGTCTCTTAGTGTTTGTGATAGGTATCACATTCTGGTTTGAATGCTTAGTCAATAATATAAGTGTTTTCTTTCTCTACCACCTTTGTGAAGAGGACTCCTGGGTTGGCAAATATATATATATTTAAATTTTATTTCCTCAACACAGGCTGTGGGCTTACAACACAGGAAGGTCATCTTGATGGGGTCCACTGTTGCTAAATCTGGTTGTCAGAATGTCCTTGCCCACCTGGATGGCTGGGCAAGGTAGCTACTCATTCAGGTATTCATATGAGGTTTCTTTATAAGACAGATTTACCCTGGCCCTCTAGCAAGTTGTCGATCAAAGCATATGAATCTTCTTTTCATCAGCAGTTAAAAATATCCAGATACCAAGTTCTTCTCTACGGTTACAACCTTGAATGTTGCAATCCAAGATTTACCAAAGCTTGATTTTGGTGAGTAATATTTATGGGAAATTGCCTGAAGAGAATAGAGTGGGCCCATTCCTCTTGGTAATTTCATTTTTACCCTTAAATCAAACCAGAAAATGAGAGTTGCTTCCATGGACAAATAACTTATTTTTCTCTTTTATGTGTTCTAATCTGGAGAATAAAGATAAAGGAATGAGACACTTGTCCCATAAAATTAGAACTCGAGTCATCAATGGAGGTTCTGGTATTCAAAATAAAATGAACACAAAAACTTATATTTTTGTTTTTGTTTTGCAGTTTATATACACTGCAGGAACAAATCAATCCTAGATGGTCACCTTGCCAGCAGAATTGTTATCTTGGGAACCCTGAAGTGTTTATTAAAAATCCGCAAAGAGAAGGAATAAGATAACAGGAGAAGAATTTGCCTAGTATGTGTTCTGTGGGCAGGTAGTGAATGATTAGCTCTCCAGTTGTGTTAATAACAAGTGGATATGAAAGGTCAGAACCAAATGCGTTTAATCATGTTTTTGAAAATCAATTGACCCTCAGTTAAAAATAAAATAGGCCTAGGACTGAGTGTAGCAGGTGATGTGAAGAGTGGCAGGTCGGTTTATATCTCATCCCCAGTATGACTTTCACATTTAAACCTGTAGAGAGAGAAGCGGGTATAGAGACGTGTTGTGGATCCAAGTTGCTGAATTCACCAGATATGATGAATACAATCATAAATTATGGTTGCTAGTGGAATTTAATTTTTTCTAAGTAACTATAATCAAAAAGCATTTATCTCAGGCAGAGAGTCTGCTTTAAATTAGATGGTGTCATATGTACACCTACTTGGAGATTACTGCATTGGTGTCAACAGTTGTTGGTGGGAATGTAAATTGGTGCAGCCACTATGGCAAATAGTATGGAGGGTCCTCAAAAAACTAAAAATAGAGTTACCATGCAATCCAGAAATCCCATCCCTGGGCATATATCTGGACAAAACTAATTCAAAAAGATACCTGTGCCCCTATGCTTATAGCAGGACTATTCACAATAGCCAAGACATGGAAACAACCTAAATGTCCATCAACAGAGGAATGGATAAAGAAGTTGTGGTATATATATATATATATATATATATATATATATATATATATATATATATATATATATATATATATATATATATATATATATATATATATATATATATATATATACACACACACACACACAATGGAATACTAGTCAGCCATATAAAAGAATGAAATAATGCCATTTACAGCAACATGGATGGAACTAGAGATTATTATACTAAGCGAAGTAAATCAGAAAGAGACAAACACCATATGATATCACTTATATGTGGAATCTAAAATACAACACAAATGAACATCTCTATGATGCAGAAACAGACTCACAGACATAGAGAACAGACTTGTGGTTGCCAAGGGGTTGGGAGAAGGGAAGAAGGATTGGGAGTCTGGGATTAGCAGATGCAAACTATTATATATAGGATGGATGAACAACAAGGTCCTACTGTATAGCACAGGGAACTATATTCAATATCCTGTGATAAACCATAATGGAAAAGAATATGAAAAAGAGTATATATATGTATAGCTGAATCACTTTGCTGTGAAGCAGAAATTAACACATTTTAAATCAACTATACTTCAATAAAATTTAAAAAATAAATGCAAGCACACTCAAAAGAAAAATATATGAAAATGATCTTCCTTTGAAAATTGATCAACCAGCTGATCACAATGGTTAAGTCCATTGTTTAGGGGTCTCTCTTTCTTCTATGAGGATTAATCAGTGGCCAAGTATTTTTTAAAGTGCCAAATAAAATGCTAAATAAAACATTCTTTGGAAGTACTAGCCCTCAGACTTAACTCACAACAAATGCTATGCCTGACCCCAGCCTAAGTATTTTCCAAACCTGTGTAGAATGTCAAAGGAAGCATAAAGCATTAGGTTTTACTAACTCAATTACAGTGAATCTCAGCATAGAACAGATATCTCAGAAGTAATCTACCATAGATTAAAGTACAGGTTAAACTTTTATGACATCAGACAGGAAGAATTTGTGACCCAAATTTTTATTAATTCAAAGCATTCCCTGAAACACCATTTCTTATGATCCTCCTGCTTTTACTTTCAAATTTGTGTTTCCAAGGTTCCAAATGATTGACTTTTCTAGACTGCCAGTGAAGGAGATAGAATTTGAGGATCTCAATTCCTGTTGTACATGTAAATCACCGGTGGAGATTTTAAACCAGCATTTGCCCACCTCCAGAGATTCCTTTTTTTTTTTTTTGAGCTTAACAGTTTACTTTGATTTTGACTTTTAAAAAATACTTTTAAGCATTGCTTTAAAAACAAAAACACGTGCTTTTAAGAGCACCAGAGCAATAATGAGATTTTTTTTTCCATTTCAATTTCTCTGATTTCTAAAGAGAATCTAAAACTTATCAAGGGACCAGTGAAGACTTTTTTTTTTTTTGGATTGATAGTTTTTTGTTTTATTGGAGTACAGTTGCTTTACAGTATTGTGTTAGTTTATATTGTACAGCAAAGTGAATCAGCTATACGTATACATATATCCCCTCTTTTTTGGATTTCCTTCTTACTTAGGTCACCACAGAGCACTGAGTAGAGTTCCCTGAGCTATACAGTAGGTTCTCATTAGGTATCTATTTTATACATAGTATTAATAGTGTATGTACGTCAATCCCAATCTCCCAGTTCATTCCAGCACCCCCTTCCCCTTGGTATCTATACATTTGTTCTCTATGTCTGTGTCTCTATTTCTGCTTTGTAAATAAGATTGTCTATACTAATTTTTTCAGATTCCACATATATGCATTAATATATGATATTTGTTTTTCTTTCTAACTTACTTCACTTTGTATGACAGTCTCTAGGTCTATCCATATCTCTACAAATGATCCAATTTTGTTCCTTTTTATGGCTGAGTAGTATTCCATTGTATATATGTGCCACATCTTCTTTATCCATTCCTCTGTTGATGGACATTTAGGTTGCTTCCATGTCCTGGCTATTGTAAATAGTGCTGCAATGAACATTGGGGTGCATGTGTCTTTTTGAATTAAGGTTTTCTATGGGTATATGCCCAGTAATGGGATTGCTGAGTCATATGGTAGTTCTATTTTAAGTTTTTTGATTTCATTTTCCTAGAGTGGAACCCTGTTCTTGGGGATTTTAAAAAGTCCCAGGAGATACTAATGTTGAGCCAGAGCTGAGAACCACTGACCTAGATGAGAAGTCAAATTGTCATTTTGAGTTAGTTGTCTTTAAATGGATTTCATAAATCATAGGACTTGTAAAAATGATGATCATATTAAATCAGATAAATCTGAGGTCTCTGTTTTTAAATGAATTACTGATCTATTTGAAAAACTAGTGTCTACAAATAGCAGGATCAAATGCAAGAAACAGGAGTCTGGCAGTAAGAAAGGGAGACTGCTGTCTTTAGGAAATGAGAGAAAACCAAGAGGGAAATTCTCAGATCTGATCAATGTTCTTCCATGAGTGTTTAATTGCACTGGATTTGTAACTAGCTTTACTCCCTAGTTCATATGGTTATAAGATGAGAATTGCTTTATAAAAACAGGTAGTTTTCTTGTTTGGTGCTTTATAAAAACAGGTAGTTTTCTTATTTTGTGGGTAAATACATATCAAAAAGAGGGTTTGGGAAAAATACATGGGTAAATATTACAGTCTGATCACATATCATAAGGAATTGTAAAACGTTATTAAATTGCTCCCAAATGTGCCAGTGTAACTAAGACATAAAACCCAGCATACTAGGTGGATAAAATGGTAGTTTAATTATTTATGTTTCTTTTATTTTTTTTAGTTTGATATATATTTATTTATTTTTATTGAAGTATAGGATTTACAATGTTGTGTTATTTTCAGGTGTATAGCAAAGTGATTCAGATATATATATATATATACATATATATATATATATATATATATATTCTTTTTCAGATTCTTTTCCATTAGAGGTTATTACAAGATATTGAATATAGTTCCCTGTGCTATACAGTAGGACCTTGTTGTTTATCTATTTTACACATAGTAGTGTGTATCTGTTAATCCCAAACTCCCAATTTATCCCCCCTCTTTCCCCTTTGGTAACCTTGCTGGTTTTCTATACCTATGAGTCTATCTCTGTTTTGCAAATAAGTTCATTTGTGTCAAATTTTAGATTCCACATATAAGTGATATCATATGATATTTGACTTTCTCTGTATGACTTACTTCACTCAGTATGACAATCTCTAGGTCCATCCATGTTGCTGCAAATGGCATTATTTTGTTCTTTTTTATGGCGAGTAATATTCCATTTTGTGATTTTTGTGTGTGTGTGTGTGTGTGTGTGTGTACATTTCTTTTAATACTAAGAGTAACTCACTATCTCTCACAACTGTTAAACTTCAAACTGTAGGGGTTTTTATGGTATTGCTTTATATATTCTAAACATGAAAGTTGAAATCATTTTTTCACAATCTTATCCACTAGCTTAATGCTAAGTTTTATCTCTAGGATTGTGATAACTGGTGCCCCCAAAGTGTAAATACTACATCTACTCTGTTCTTTTCAGCAATGGAGTCTTTCACATTACATAAGATTCTCTTAATTCAGCATTTGTTATCTGAACCAGATGCTTTTGTTATTTAAACAACCAACTGACTTTCTGTTATTGTGTAGAAACATTCTTATTTCTATCTGTAGTCTCTGTAAGCTTGAGCCAAAATTATGATGTTTGAAAGAGAACATTTGATTATTTTTTAACATTCATTGAAAATGTACAAAATTTATCCAAACTTTCTCCTTTTTTTGGAACTACATATTTGTTCAATTGTTTTACTATTACACAATTTGCCACCATCACAGTGAAAGAGCTGGCACATTTGACAGAGTTCATCTCCTTAATATATAAAGGGAGTTTACAACTCAATAATAAAAATATTACTAGACCAGTAGATAAATGCTTAACATGATGCAAAAGCAAAATAGACAAGAATAACAGAAAAAGATAGAACTTTTAAATGCAAATAAAAATGAAAGATAATTTCCTCTTTTAAACTGCAAATATTTTAAAGCATGATTTTAAAGGGGAAAAAGATTTAAATAGTATAGATAGAGATTTAGATAAAGATAGCTGGATAGAGGAAAGTAGATTGTTTAAGAGCATAGGCCCCAGGCAGTCATATCTGGATCCCATTCCTGACTGTACAGACACTTGTCAGCTATTTGACTTTAGGCAATAAATGGATTTCTCTTGGCCCCAGTTTCCTCATCTGTAAAATGGGAACAATAATACTTAACTTACAATGTTTTGTGAAGATTAAGTAAAATAATGCATCTAAAGTGCATAACATGGTAACATATAATAAACTCTCAATAAATTGGCAATTATAATAATTCTCAATGCTGACAGATATATAGTACACAGAAACAGGTATTATAGCAAGTTTCTGGGAAGGTGAATTACTACAGTTGTTCAGCAATGCAACTTGGCTACATGTATCAACAGTTTCCCATATGTCCATACTCATTACACCAATAATCCTGATTTTTTAAAAAAATCAGAGATATGGTCAAGGATACAAATTCACCCCTATTCATAACATGCCTTTATATTTTAATGACTAAAGTATAGCAGAGAGACACATTGGTCCTGTATGATACGTTTCAAAATTTACAAAAATAGGGATGTGACTTTATGAAATACACCTAAATTGTGGAAAATATGCTTGGCAAAATATTCAGATTTCATTTAGAACCTTATTTGGAATTGTATTATTCTTATTGCTCTTTTGTATTATTACTATTTTTTCTAAACTTAGAGGCTACAAAACTGAGCAGGCCTCATTTGTGAGGGTATCTGGAATGAATGAATAAGCTCACTTTTTACCATCTTAAAGATAAGTCCTTTAAAAAGCATTGTTTTTTCCATATTTACCACTTTGTCTGAAGGGATATAGAAAAAGAAAACATTGTTCAGTTATTCTTGCTCTTAACACAAAATTTAAATTTTTTTACAAAACTTTTTCGTGTCTCTTTGGCATAACATTTATAAAAATAAAAAGGTTTTTTGCATTTATTTTTATCTGTTAGCTCAAAATGTGAAAGTGGTTAAACACTGCATGAAATTCAGAGGTATGTTTGAGATGGCACACGCTGGTCTGTATGCTACCCGCCATATGCAAAATTCACTTGGGGGATGGGAAACTGAGCTACCACGAGGTCCTGAGACCTCTGACTCAGAAGACACATATAAGTATTATTGGATATCCTAGAAAAAGAAGACAACAGTGGTTTCACATATGAATCCAAAGAGAAAATCACGAAGACAGAGGGGAAAGAAGTTAGTTTGTGACCAAGGTGCTACACACATGGGGACCTCTAGTACAACTTCTACATTGAGAAGCAGCAAGAATTTACTCATGTGACTATCAGAGTAGACCAGTTCATTCTTTCTTTTTTTTAAAAAAAAAACTGATTTTATTAATATTTTTAAAAAATAAGATTGGCTTATTTCTACAACCTAATATCACATGGAAACAGATAACCAGATCTCAATTGTATCTTCCATTTACCTCTTCGGAATCAAGAGTTTCGTGTTCCGGAATAGCCATCATTGGATGACTCAACTTCACAGAAAAGACGCCCAGGAAGTGAACAGGGATAGAAGTAAGGAGAGATAAATGTTTAAATTTCATTTAAGTTGACAGTTAAATGATGATGTAAATATATTATTGCTGATCACATTCTACCAATGTAAACATTAAGATATGATTGTTATTAAAAACAAAGGAAGATATTCTTAACATAGAAAAAAATTTTAGCAGATGGTGAATCCTTGGAGCCTAAGACCACATCTTATTTATCTCTGTGTCCCACATAAACTCTAACAGTGTTTGGCACACAGCATAGACAGTTATTAAATGTTTATTGAATGAATGAATTGTTAAAACACACTGGCAGTTATCAGAGAGAGGAAACAAAGTTAAATTTATGTTGCCACTGTCACAATAGCTCTCAAATCGAAAAGCTCCAAAGCAAAAGAGACAAATCACGCTTAGACCTGCAATGCAGATGCATCTGTAGTGAACGCTTAAGTGAAATGTAAAACATTGTGCATTATTGTAAACATTAAGAATCTCAAAACACAAGGACTTCATAAACATTGTAATCTTACCAGATGACACTATTATCATGCAGTTTACGACACAGTGACACTTTAACAGAGGGAGGTTCTTTTGTTTATATAGGAATTTTTATTATTGCATGGGTCTTCTGAGCACTATACATACACTTAAACCTATTCAGACAGAAGAAAAGTCATAGATATGCAAGCAAAAGAGACAGAATGAGGGACACAGACAAGGAGAAAACAATCATTTATAATAAATCTGCTTACCCCCTTTATTTTTTAACCGTCTTTCCTCACTCCAACATTAGAGTAACCATAATACCTGATTTTACTGGAGCATCCCCAGGTTCTACAACTATCCTGGGCAAATCCGGGCTGTGGAAATAATTGACTCCCTTTTACTCTCAACCTGGTCCTGATTTGATCAATAAATCATCGGATCAGTGATCTGCCCCTGATGCTCCAGGGCGATTCCGGGGGTCCTAGCGATGCAGCCTTGGCCCTAGGAGGACATCACCAGAGGCTGCTGGGGAGGCCTAGGAGGTCCCATCTCACTTTCCCTCTGTTCTAGCTGATTTTCAAGAAAGGAGCCTGCTTTTATTTAAAGCTAGAGCTTCGTTAAATTCCAACCATCAAACTCTGTCCCAACTATGAAATTCTTGGAGTGTCATAACATCAGGGATCCCAGCTTCCTGAGACCATTACCTTAAATAGAAATATGATCTGTCCCTAAGCCAGCTAGAGATTCAAATAGTTTTCCAAAAATCAGCTGAAAGCACCTACTTTCTCCTGTTCATCAGGGTCCCCTGAGATTGTAAACCTGGCTTAGGATCAGATGCTATGTACCCCTTCAAACTTCAGACCAAGACAATTGGTCCTAGAGACAGCAAAATCTTTAGCATACCTAGGCTAAATGGTATGGTAATTCTATGAATCATTGAAGTTTGTGCCATGGCAAATCCCCATTCTCCTAGTCTCCTAATATAGAGTAGAATAAACATCCTAAAGTTTGAAAATGTTGTTGCCCCAATAAAATATTCAACTGAGATTGGAAAAGCAATTGAGTAATTATGTGATATCTATTTTACATTCTATCCCATCTTTCCAATATAGGTATTCATTCATTTAAATCCATTTTATTCTAATCTTCAGTTTCAAAAACTATGTATTAACTATGCTAACCAACAAAAGAGAACAGCAAATGACTGATCCTAATTAATTGTTAATCCCCAAATCATTTATATTTGGCTTTGGAATGCTTTCCTCTATGATCTTGGGTCCCAATAGGTTTGCTTTCTTATTATCCTCAAGGTGACCAAAAACATTACATAAAATGTGATACTGTTAATGGAGTTAGTCATAGTAATTTATTGTGTACTCACATGATAAATTCGTTATATGTATTTGTTTATTTAGTGTTGACAGCAACCTAGTGAGGTGAGCGCTAATTTTACCCTGATTCACAGATGAGGAAACAAAAGCACCAAGAGGCAGGATAACTTCTTCAAGGTCCAGAGCTAGTGGCAGAGTCAGGATTGGAATCCAGAGTGACAGTCTCTGGAGACCATTCTTTCAAAGCAGTAAGAAGTGGTAACATGTCACTGGGAAGAAGCTCGGGAGACAGGAGCGGGGAGACAGAGGGAGGGAGTGGTGTGTGTGCCATTTTGCAAAAGGGAAAGCCATGTGTAAGAGTGTCAGAATCAGAAGCAGTTTGGAGTGGTTGGTGTAGCTGGTGTCTTCATTCAGGAGACACAGACAATGAAGTTCGTATGTCAGATGAGGAGTCTGGGATTCATTCTCTAGGCAGTGAGAAACCACTGAATCTCCAAGCAAGAAGGGGACACGTGTGATCAGATTTTCATGTCAAATAATGTCACCCTGGCTGATGTGCAGAATATAGATGGGGGAGGGGGGTTGGAAACTATGTAAGTAATCAGAGAGACAGAGAATAAAGAAGAAAGTCTAAAAGAAAGAGTTGCCTTAGAGAATAGAATAAATTCAAGATTTCCTGGGTGACTCTAGGCCCCCCTACTCTCTAGTGTGAGTGAAGGAGCATCAGGCAGACACATTGATATTTTGTTGATTAGGGAAGAAAAACTACAAAATGTTCCAGAGGAATACTGTTGAAGTTGGTATGTGTGCAGAATGCAGAGGTTTTGTAAAACATGAGGTCTGGAGATGTCGTATGGGGAGAACAAATATGGCAGGAACATCCTCTCACAGTCAGAATGAGAATGATGACACTAAAACATTGAAATAAATTCCATATGGGTGGATGGCTTGTTATCCAGAGTCAGTGGATACAGGAAGACAGAGAGAGTCCTCCAAGCCTGTTTACTTGGTGGTGAGTGTTCTAGAGGACAAATTACTATTTTGTCTCAAAAAAAAAAAAAACCTGAAAAGTTACAAATTTTATCATCAGACCATTATTCAACATAGATGGATCGATGAAATGGAAAGCTTGAGTGAAATGAGACAAAACATCCTTTCATCCTGGATGGAAACTCCAGTCCCAGATATTGTATAACATCATCAGACCTTTGCTCACTCACCACTGTGGGATAATCAACAAGCCGTATTTGAATGAAATCTTCGGTTGAGTTTTATTACATTCTTTATCACAGCTGCCACCACACGAATATAAAGCCTTGTGGAGTGTTTGTTATCCGTGTGGGGCTTTCTCATAAATGTCACTGCATCTCCAGAGCTAACTTCTCT
This sequence comes from Stenella coeruleoalba, assembly GCF_951394435.1. Lineage (NCBI taxonomy): Eukaryota > Metazoa > Chordata > Mammalia > Artiodactyla > Delphinidae > Stenella > Stenella coeruleoalba. Next base: position 42,937,210 of record NC_137156.1, on the reverse strand, counting down.
GACAAAGACAGATAAAATTACCTCCAACCAACTGGAGAGAACCCTACAACTAGAAAAGAAGAAAATATGCCGAATGTGGTGAAATCAATTAAGTCTTAATCTACCCGAGGAATGGCATTCAGAGCTGTAACTTTGTGAAACAGCTCTCCCGCCTGTGCAAAGATGAAGTAGATTTTCTTGCATTCCAAAAATGATGAAGTGTTACAAGAAACGTTCCCAATTTTAAATCACTGAGGGTGCTACACCTGCTATTCAGAATTCACTCCTCGGGATTGCTTTTTAGCTGAACCACATCCTCTTGTAAACCTCCTTTGCTCCATTTGTCTTCAGGAAGCTGTCCCCCCTACTCTGTCTCCCACTGAGATTTGTGAACCACTCAAGCTAGAGTGTAACCTTCTTAAGAACATCTCTCAGAAATAGACGTGACAATTATTGCAGTGATACCTACATAAAGCACTGTGTTTCCTGAGTACAGTGTTGTCATCGTGAGACTGTGAGCCACTGCATGTCATGTACATTCGATGCTATTCACTTTTAGGTCAGTTGTACCTGGCAAAGGGACCACTCAACACAGGAGACACAGAATGTGTATTGAATAAATAAATTAATAATGAAAGAGAGAAGGAATGAAATAGAGAAAAGAGAAATCTGCATTAGTGAAGACTTAGAATTGTTTACTGCATTCCCCAGTCTCTTCATTGATAAGAAATTTTGCAAACTAAAGACGTTTCAACCAGCACTATGGCACGTGTGCATTCGGCTTAAGTCTTTCATGATTCTTCTGCTTAAAGTCAGACAGAGGAAGACAAATGTCATATGATATCCCTTATATGTGGAATCTAAAAAGGTGATACAAATGAACTTATATACGAAACAGAAACAGACCCACAGACATGGAAAACAAACTTATGGTTACCAAAGAGGAAAGGGGGGAGGATAAATTGGGAATTTGGGATTAACGGATACACACTACTCTATATAAAACAGATAAACAACAAGGACCTACTGTATAGCACAGGGAACTATATTCAATATCTTTTAATAGCCTGTAATGGAAAAGAATCTGAAAAAGAATATATATATATATATATATATATGTGTGTGTGTGTGTGTGTGTATAACTGAATCACTTTGCTGCACACCTGAAACTAACACATTGTATATTAATTATACTTTAATTTTAAAAAAAGAAAAAATAATAAATAAAAAGAACTGAATTTAGTTGTCAGTGCTTGAGTCCACAGATTCTACTTGCAGGTTTGTGTCTTTTTCTCTTGAACTGCTCAAGGGTCCTGCAACCCTAGGCCTGCAATCGTCTTGATATGCACATGGCTGTCCCTGTTAGATGAAGCTAATCTCCAGGTCAACACAGTGCCCACCACTCCCAGTGAGGGAGGTCAAGGGTCAGAAGTCACCTATGATCATGCTTATACATAAATGTCTGATTTACTTCACTCACCTAGGGGATCTGCCTGGCCAAACGAAACACTTGAGTTTTTAATCTCTGATTTACAACACATCCCAGCCCATAGGAAGCACCTGGCGAGTCCTGTAAATTTCAGATTCTGACGCAGCTGGTCTGGGGAGGGTCCTGAGCATCTGCATTTCTAACAGGTCTCAGCTGAGACCAACAATACTATAAGTTGAGGAGCGAGACCACAGCCAAGATTTTTGTATGAACTGATGGAATTGATGTTTTTCAAATATTTATCTATTCACAACTCAAATTAGCTGTATTCAAAATGTCCTCGTCAGTTAAGTTACACTGTGCTTGTGTAATTAAATACTTTACCACAGCACTTTTTTATTGAGTACGTGCTCATGTACCAGACACTTTACTGGATGTTAGAGATATGACAGCAAGTGAACAGGCATCCTCCCTGTTCTTGGAGACCACAGTGCAGTGGGAGAGGAAGATATTAACTATATAATCAGGAATATACGGAAACAAACACAATATAATGTGTTCTGAAGGGCAAGTTCAGAGTGCTAGGAGGGTTCATCACAGATAAATCAGACCTGGTCTAGAAATAGGAAGGAATCTCTTCCCAAGAGGCTGAAATCTACAGGGTAATTCTCGTCATAGAGATAAGAGAGACACAGTTCATGTGGTGTAAGTAGCTGAAAAGAAGTTACTCACCGTTGGGCTGATGGGAAAATAAGGAGAAAATTCAGAATGAATGGACCAAACGAGTGAGAAAATCAGAAACCCAGGCTAGAGAATTACTGTGCAGGGCTTTTGCCTGCATCAGCTCCACTTCGGAAGTCAAGGATTAAGCCCTTGAAAATACTCATTAAATGAATCAAGGCTGTTTAATATGAGTCCGTCTCATTGCCCAGAAAGACTGCAAGCTGCTAGAGGACAGGGTCCTCTAATATGCTAGCACTAGTTGGTTGATTTTACTGCTCAAGATTCTATGCCTGGTTGCAGCAACATGGATGGACCTAGAGATTATCATACTAAGTAAGCCAGAGAAAGACATATATCATATTATATCACTTATATGTGGAATCTAAAATAAAATGATACAAATGAATTTATATACAAAACAGAAATGGATCCACAGACATAGAAAACAAACTTACGGTTACCAAAGGGGAAAGGGGTTGGGGGAGGAATAAATTTGGAGTTTGGGATTTACATATCCACCTACTATATATAAAATAGATAAACAACAGGGACCTACTGTATAGCACAGGGGACTATACTCAATGTCTTGTAATAACCTATAAGGGAAAAGAATCTGAAAAAGAATATATATATACACACACACACACATATATATATATAACTGAATTACTTTACTGTACACCTGAAACTAACACAACATTGTATTAAATCAATTATACTTTATTTTTTTTAAAAAAGTCAGGAGATTAGACTATGTGCATTAAAAAAAAAAAGATTCTATTCCTGGAACAAAACATGGGAAGTGCTCTGAGTTTGTCCTTAATGAGGTCAGTTCACAATATGTGCTATGAGGACACACCTACTTTCATGATGATCAGAAACATGCCACTCCTATCCATATGTCTTAAAGATTTCATCTGCATTAGCCTGGGATATTTTTTTTAAATTATAAAACTTCAGTAGCTTGAATATTTATTTTTAGAATTTAAAGGTACAGCATCTTTTTTGGGTGATGCCCAAAGGTTTACACATTTGTCTATGTCACTAGCTTCTGATGTAAACTGGGAAAAACCATTTTGTCTCTGGACCTCAGTGTTCTCATCTTTAAATTCTGGGTGCTAACTAGGTGATTGCCAGTTCCTTCTATCCTTGGATGAAGCAAAAATCTCTTCATTGATAAATGATGCTGTCTCCGAAAAAACAGAGTTCTTCCTTTTTGGAATCTCCTGCACTGAGCCACAGCTGAGGCAGAAGGTACACCTACAGGGACGGTAAAAATGACCTCTCCATGGAATCTTACCTGGGATCTTTAATATCAGTTCTTAGCTGTGCCACTTGCTCCGTGTGTGAAGTTTTATAAACACTATGAAGTTTCACAGCATCCCTTTGGGTATTCCCTGAGTATTCTCAAATGCTGAGCTGGAATTTGGTACATGTTAATTGTTTTAAAAACCCACAGGCAACTCCCTGTTAAGTTCTGATCATTAATATCATTATATGGGTGTCTAAGGACCAGTTGAGTCTTATACCAGTAAGAAAACAGGAATTTTCTGCTCTGATCTTTGTAATAGGTCTTTTGAGATATGGCTGTAAATTCCGCAATTATACTATTTTTTATTCTTGGCCTTTTCTTTCCACCCTAGGAGGCCCAGACTCGGGACACATTTGAATTCCCTCTTCCTCAAAAGACCACCTTCAAAAGGGCAGCAGGATGGAATTTTTTCTTCTATGTGTTCATCCTGTTTTGAAGGCAAACACCACCTCCCCGTGTTTACTCACATTTTTCATCTAAAGTTGCTTCTTTCTTAATTGAAAAATCTTAATCCCCTGGGGGATTAATTACCTCATTCACTTTCTTCATCGCTCAGCTCCCGGGTTGGAATGGAAAGGAAGCAAAATCTACCTTCTAACAACATTTTAGGACTCAGAATAAATTCCAGAACCTGAAGTTGGAATTGACAAGGAAGCATATTTGCTGTTCTCTTTCTTTCCTCTATCCTTTAAGGGCACAATTAGTTGCTTAGTACTACAGGCAAAACATCCCTTTCAGTTGTTCTCAGAATCTAGTACTAACTCTAGTACAATCATAAACCAAATGTCTCCTTCACAAAAGATAATGTTGGCAGAATTTTTCTCCCTCTATTCTCTCTCTTCTATAGAACAGAAAGGGTATTAGCCATTTTATTCCAATGTGACATACAATCCCTGCCCTGCCTTAGCCCCACCCCAGCTATTCCTAATTTGTAACTAGTTGCAAGAAACTTACCCTAGAACCCAGGAGTATGTCAAGAGATGTCAACTGGTGTATCATAAAAATTTGGAAGTGTTTCTGAAGATGAAGAACAGGCATGACTGTGATGGGGTCAGTCTGTGCCCCCATCACCTCCAGAGACCCCGGACCAGACCCCACTCTGCTCTCTCCTAAAACGACAACCCCAGCAGCATCTTTGAGGGAGAGGACATGTGAATCGTTGGTAGGCAGATGAGCTGAGGACAGTAAGCCTACAGGTCAAGTGGAAGGCTGCCTCCTGCATGGTGCCTGCCAGTCCTGCCTCCCTGGACTTGGACCTTGTTCCTTCATCCCCACATCTCCCTCTGCATTATTCCAAGCTACATTTCAGGAACGATGTAAGCACCTCCTAACACTCTTATCGTGTCAGTTATATGCCTTTGAGCTTTCAGTGCACGCATATTCTCTGCCCCACCACCGGCCCCTGCCCCAACTATATTGTCCTGCCAGGCGCTGCAACTTGGTCTTAGATGGCAGCCATTCCTGAGGGATTCCGACAGCCTTGCTTTCTGGAGCCTTGTTGTAATCTAAGATCTCCCCTCTGGAGACTGTCTTCTTTCACTCCCTGCTACGTTCCTGCTAGAACCACATCCTAACATCAAGGTATCTCTTTATCCAAGTTAAAAATCATGAAATAGGTGGGGTATTTACTGGTTGCTAAAAACCCATGGAAAAACTCTATGTTTAGTTATGTTATGTTAGTAGGTTTCAGCCATTCCAAAGAGTGAGTGATACCTTTTGAAAATCAGGGTAAAAATGCTACCATATTTGTCTAAGATTTTTATCACCTAAAATTAGATGCACTGATAAAATATCATATAAATACAGAAACATAAAATATGTTCTCAGTCATACAGGGCCTGAGAATATTTGTCAAATAAAGACCCACCTTAAAACTTTCTTGGACCAAGGACTCAAATAAGAAGATAAATAAACACAGAAGGAGGGAGCAAAAAATATAGGAAGGTAAGGTAATAAAACACCCTGAGCAAGTGTATCATTGCCATAAAAAAAAGCCACAAAAAGCTATGGGAAAGAAAGAGAGAAATTATAACCATAAAATCCCAGAAATAAAAATCTAGAATTGGACAATATGAACATGATGAAAGATAATGGAAGGGACCAAATGAACTTGTCTTCCTGGGAGAAAACATAGATATTGACAGGGGTGTATAAAAGTGAATATGAGCCCTAAGCTAAGGGCAACCATAACAACAAAGTAGGATGAATAAATTCTATGCTAATAAACCCATATCTCTTGGATGGAAAACTGGAAAGAAGAGATAAGAAATTATAGTAATGGAAAATGTAAAATAATATGGCAGAATTAATGTCATGTAATAAGATAATCTCAGACACGAAGAGAAGTCTCTTGTGATAAAATAAAAAATCAAGATGGGAGAATATACGCTCAATAAGAGACACACACAAACAAGAAGACATATAAAAATTGAAAAAAAGGAGGAAAAGATGTATCTGTCCAATATGAGCCAAGATAAAACTAGAAGTGCAGCCTTATTATCTTTAAAATGGAATTCAAGAAAAAGTTTTATAAGGGACCAAAAATAATTACATGCTGGTAAAAAAAACTCACTGAACAGGAAGATGTGACCATCATAAACATGCATTCCTAATAATATAGTCCCAAAGTTTTAAGATGTCCCAATGATTGAGCTGTAATTCTTTGAGGAGTGATCTTACACATCGTTTGAATGTCTTAAGAACTAAGGAAGCATTTCAGTGTCCAGTTGGAGCTAAGTGAACACTTTTATACAACCTGAGGAAAGGTCCAATCCCACTGTGATATCCTTCTTGTGCAAAAGAGATTTCTATTTGATTCAAAGGACATATGGAACATATGGCTTATATGTGGACAAATGGGTATCATTATTTGATGGCTGTTAATCAAGTGTCTAGTTGTACTTTGATCAGTCACACATGGGTAAACGTCAACAAATTTAGTAATCGGAAACAATTTTATGGTCATATTTTAGTAAAAGAAGTAAAACAGTAGTTACATTAAGCAAAAGGAAGCAACATAGGAAACTTGCCCTTAAGTTTCAAAATAAGAGACTCCTTAACTATGTAAATGCCACATATCACATATGGCTTTTGTTGCATGGAATAAGTAGAAAGGTAAAATGAATGAAAGCAATGAGACCAACAATTAGGTTGAACTATGTGAAACTGATAAAACTGATGTTTTCCTACATCAAGAACTATTGAATAAGGCAATTTCATAGGGATCAACCCCATATAAAAGATAGTTGCTTATCTAACCTTCTTTTAATGCTATTCCTTTTCTTAAATATCTTTTAAGAAATACATATTTAAATATCTTTTAAATATATGTATGTATTTTGTATATATGTATGTGCCGAAGTGAGCACAGAATACATACGTACAAAATACATATATTTTAAAGACTCAGTTTGCAAAGATAAACGCCTCCATCAGGGATTTCATTTTTTCAGAGTCCGCAGCTGCCTCCTTCTACAGACCATCGCCCTCAGCTGAGAGGAGCATCCCAACGCTGAGTTCCTTGACCCTCTACCCACACCGAGACCCACAGCTGATGATGACTGGTAAGGTGTATCCAAGGGCAGCTCCTTTGCCTCAAGTGTGGGTGACCTTGCAATTTATGCTCCAGAGCCCTCTCCCTGTGAATTAGGCAATGGCTAGCCTGTCTGAGATCACTCTTCCTCTTCTCCTTGCCCTTCCAAATCACAATGTACACCCTCCCTTACAGGACGTTTTTCTGGAGAGCCATGCCCTCAGCAAATCACAAATACCAGAAATCCTGTCTCAGGCTCAGCTTCTAAGGAACCTGGTCTAAGACACCAGGCAGTGGGGATGGGACAGGTGGCAGCTGAGTGCTTTGAAACACCAGGGGCTCATTTTTCCTTAGTGCCTCCATCTGAACAAGGTGCAAACAATGCCTACGAAACACAAGCATGGTCTATCAATTCTAAGGGGCCAGCATGTTATTTTACAAGAGCTTTAAAACGAATCTTTCTCCAAATATACTTTTCCATGCTAAAAATGCCATCCAGCCTGCATCCTACTGCACATCTCTTTCGAATTAGCAAATTCTTAATTTTTAAGGTGATTTTATTAAAAGCATTACAATGAAAACTTTCAGCTAGATGGCAATATGTGGGCTTAGGGACAGATACATAAAAATTGGATTGTTCTTCTTTCCTGGAATAAATATACAAGTCAACTGCTTGTGATTATATCAAGTACATTTTTAAATGATAACTGACAGTGAGATAACCCAAAACATGCCTGGTTTCAAATGCCAGCCTGTCATTAAGGCACCTATTGTGTTGATATGTTCTTTTTGCCCTCTAGTGGAGAACCTAACAAAATATAATTAATACTTAATTTTTCAGAACTGCTTCTATTAAAATACCTGCTCACTGGCATTCTTTTTTTTTTTTAATGTTAAAAGTCCAATTAGTTTGCATTTAGCCATTTTAAACAGAATGTTCTTCCTGAACATATTATACAAATTCATCCATTTAGAAAACAATTTGGCATAGGCCAACAGGGCTCAGGTTTTGGTTTCCGGAAAAATCTCAAACATTAAAAACCAATTTTGAGTTTATAGAGGTTCTTCTCCTATTCCACCCACCTCAAATGTTCTCTTCTAAAGCATCTTAATAGTTATCCAATTCTCATTAACTCCAAAAGTTGTCAGAGAAGTTTTAGAATTAGGAGCAAGGCAGGTTATCTCCATGATGATAGAAAATAAATTACCTTGATTTACTCAGAAGGATTTCTAATTATGTAGACAGAACACAAACAGACATTATTAATGAGGAGGATAAAAAGAGGTTTTGCTTCCAAAAGTCAAGATGACTTTTTTCAATAAATGTGGCTACCTCAGTAAATTTTTGTCAGAGTTTTAGATAAACGATGGCTCTCTTAGCCACTAACCTTTGGAACTGTGGCTGCCAAAGAAGGTGGTTCACAATAAACCCAGGCTCTGGCAATCACTCACACTGGCCCTTGGGTGTGTCACTTGGCATCTTTAGTCTTCAGTTTCCTCATCTGGAAAGTGAAGGAAGTCAGGTGGCCTTGGTGGTTACTTAGTTCCTGTTCTGATATCTCCGTCCTATCCTGTCATTTAACCAGAAGACAGCCTGTGATTCCAGAGGGGAGATGTCCAAGAGGGTGGTGATGCAGCTTCAGCGATAGATTTTTTTTTTGGGAAGGGGGGCAGTTTCTTAAGAAAAATCAGTCAAGTACCAGCTTTTAAGCCCATTCTGTGGAATCCTGTACACATTATTTACACTTTCTGAGCCTCAGTTTCTTCATAGGTAAAATAAAGGGGATAAAACCTACTTTATGATTGTTTTGAAACTGAAATAAAATACTGTCTACAAAGGAAGTGGCCTGTGGTCTACTTTTTATAAATATCAATTCCTCTTGCACAAAATCTTGGAGATGCCTCACCTCACTCCCTGCTTTCTTCTCACAAGTTCAGATGAGGCCAGAGAGGAAGAGCGGTCCAGCAGTCTTACTTCTTGCTAACTTTAAACCGTATTTCCCAACCAACTTTTGCTTCCTTCCAAACCTCAGATGAGACATCATTTCCTTACTAAGCCTTTCCTGATTCATCACATGAGATCAGGACCTCTGTTCTATGTGCTCATAACTACTTGTTTTCTGCATAGCAGGTGTCACAACGATCATTTACAATGATTTTTTTTTTTGCTTATTTGTTACATCTGTTTTTCCCAAATAGAGAAGAGGTACCTGGCAAAGGCCCTTGCTTTCCAATGCATGACCGTCACAGACACGGCTCTTTGCAAATAAGGGGTACTCAATAAATCTTTGTGAAATGAATATATTGTGCTTTGTCAACTGCCAGACTCCAGAGTTCCTAGATTTTGTGTTGAAATTAAAAAGTTGCAAGGTCTATGCTCTTTGTTATTGGTGGGGAATTAGGCTATTTGTTGGACAAGGATTTTGTAAACTTGAACCCAGTCACATAACTTAGTGTTCATTTTCTCCTTCTGAAGCTATGCCCAGTTATAAACTGCTTAGCTCAAAGGGGTGTTGCTTTATTCTTTATATATTTGTAGAAGATTTTTCACATCTTTAGATCTAAATATTTACAGCTTACATTAGAAAAGCAAGTTTTTATTTCGAAGCCCCTTCAGCCTTTGAAGCAGTTGATGAAAGTTAGAATTACTTTAAATTTTTCCGTTCTCCAGCTGAGTCATAATCTGCTTTAACTTCTGTTGATTGATTTTGTTAAAATATCAAAAGAAACCTCAGAAAAGAAATCTCATTTCAGAGGAGCTACTAAAAAATTTAACTCATGTTGGAAATATGTCTTTAATATTAATATTTTAATTCATTTATTGAATTTCTATAGGTTCATAGGGTCAGTTCTCCAAGTAGCTATGTAATGATTGTACCAGTTAAGATAGTCTCAATAAAAGTAAAAATATAAACTTCACAAATGGATTAAATTTGAAAATTAAGAAGTAGGAGATAAAAATAGGGGAAAAAAGAATGAGAAAAGTCAACATTAAAGGTGAAATATCCAAAACTTTTAAAGAAAGGATGGTCATGATTTAGGAAGCAGGCTAAAGCCAATTTATGAAGAGACCTGTCCCTCTGACCATCCTGGATACAAAAGTTTCTTTCCTTCCTTGGCTTCCTACCTCATTCATAGTCCGTGCACCTACCCCCTAATACTCTGTTATGTGAAAATAAAAGTCAGTAGGACCCAGTTCCCTCAAAGATGTGACTGTCTATTACAATCGTTTTTTTTTTTTTTCCCTCCTATTTCTGAAACTGTGTACTTCTTGTTCATAATACATTTTCTAGGTAGATTCCTCACTATTCTAATAGATGTCTCACCCTTGGCTTATTATAAGTGGAATGATCCTTTATGTAGAAAAGACAAATAATGGATGGAATTGGGCTGAAAACACCACCATTTTGCTCACTGAACTCTCATTTTTCATCACAGAGAAGTTATATTTCCTTTTTATTCTTAATCTACAATCTCAAAAGCAGCTGTTTGGAAAACAGCCTAATAAAACGGATCAGTAAATATTCTGTTGACATATCATAAGGATAAAATACATTTCAAGTAAAATACTTCATCTTTCTTAGTAAAAACATAATTCTAATATAAAAGATTGTTATATTTTAAAATCTCTTTTTATGAAAAAGACACTTTAATTTCTTAAAAAGTAAATCATAAGAAAGTGCATGTTGGCAGCTGTGGTATTTTTTCAAAGAGAAATGACTTTTAATGATTGAAGTAGTGCACTGGAAAAAAAGATATGTACCTCTGATTCAATAAGTCCAAGAATACTGGATGTATAAACACTCAACCCAATTGTAAATGCTACAAGCACATAGGTACAATTTTGACTAAGAACTCAACCTTACATTTTACAACTTACTCTAATAAAAAAAAAAAATCCTGTGACCTAAATATGTATATATACTACTTAACAGTTGTTTTTACTTACTAGGGGTTTTATGAGAAAAAAATCAATTATAATCAAATCACACTTATAAACATGTCAGTATAAACAGTTTTTCTGTAAAGTTATTTTTCATAATGAAGTTCATTTTCTTGCTGAATCATTACAGAATTTAAAAAGCAAAAGAGGAAACTTTTGCTATCATGGAGGAAGCATGGACTTTTCAATGGAGTAAATACTTTAAGATCACTCAGGCCAGTGGAAGTTCTAAGTTTAGAAGTTCCAACTAAGTCCCATTGATTTGCATTTGCCTAAGATCTCCAGGTAATTCTGATGCAGTCAGCCCAGTTTATCTCCAAGAGTAAGAGTTTTGGAACCAAACCCAATATGCTACTATTACTGATGAGAAAAAAGAAACCCACAGAAGGTTAGGTTGTTTGTTTGAGGTGTTTCTTGTTTCTTAAGGTAGGATTGTATTGCTAAAAACTTCCCTCTTAGAACTGCTTTTACTGCATACCATAGGTTTTGGGTTGTTGTGTTTTCAGTGTCATTTCTTTCTATGTATTTTTTGTTTCCTCTTTGATTTCTTCAGTGATCCCTTGGTAATTAAGTAGTGCATTGTTTAGCCTCCATGTGTTTGTATTTTTTACAGATATTTTTCCTGTAATTGATATCTAGTCTCATAGCGTTGTGGTCAGAAAAGATACTTGATATGATTTCAATTTTCTTAAATTTACCAAGGCTTGATTTGTGACCCAAGATATGATCTATCCTGGAGAATGTTCCATGAGTACTTGGGAATAATGTGTATTCTGTTGTTTTTGGATGGAATGTCCTATAAATATCAATTAAGTCCATCTTGTTTAATGTATCATTTAAAGTTTGTGTTTCCCTATTTACTTTCATTTGGGATGACCTGTCCATTGGTGGGAATGTAAATTGATACAGCCACTATGGAAAACAGTATGGAGGTTCTTTAAAAAACTAAAAATAGAACTACCATACAACCCAGAAATCCCACTACTGGGCATATACCCTGAGAAAACCATAATTCAAAAAGAGTCATGTACCACAATGTTCATTGCAGCTCTATTTACAATAGCCAGGACATGGAAGCAACCTAAGTGTCCATTGACAGATGAATGGATAAAGAAGATGTGGCACATATATACAATGGAATATTACTCAGCCATAAAAAGAAACAAAATTGAGTTATTTGTAGTGAGGTGAATGGACCTAGAGTCTGTCATACAGAGTGAAGTAAGTTAGAAAGAGGAAAACAAATACCATATGCTAACACATATATATGGAATCCAAAAAAAAAAAAAAAGTCATGAAGAACCTAGGGGCAAGATGGGAATAAAGATGCAGACCTACTAGAAAATGGAATTGAAGATACAGGGAGGGGGAAGGGTAAGCTGGGACAAAGTGAGAGAGTGGTAGTGTATATATGGACATATATACACTACTGAGCCAAATGTAAAATAGATAACTAGTGGGAAGCAGTTGCATAGCACAGGGAAATCAGCTTGGTGCTTTGTGACCAGTTAGAAGGGTGGGATAGGAAGGGTGGGAGGGAGGGAGATGCAAGAGGGAAGAGATATGGGGATATATGTGTATGTATAACTGATTCACTTTGTTATAAAGCAGAAACTAACCAAATAAATAAATAAATAAAGCTAAAAAAAATAGAAACCCACAGAAAAAGAATGAAGTATGTGACACAATAGCATTTATGTAAATTTAATTATAGACACACAAAATAATAATGCAACTTTTGAAAGAAAATATACTAAAAAAAAAAAATGGAAACAAAAAAACACTTCAGTATAGTTGCCTAGGGGAGGAAGGAAAGCAAAGTGAAAAATCAGAATGAAAGAGAATACATATGTGAATAAATTTGGAGGGATTAAAAGTAATGAATAGATTCTAATAAAAGAAAAAAGACTATATTAGATGAGAGTATTGTCCTACTAGCTATGTTGATGGATTATTTCTTTACTCCAGCACTGAAATTCTACAAATAATAGACAGCATGTTGAAAAATATATAAAACTGGGTACTTAAGGTGGAATGTGAAAGTTTCATTTACCAGTTGATCATGGTAACAATTCTATGCTAGAGATTCTATTTTTATTGCTATTTTATAGGTAAGGAAACTAAAGAAAGAGTTTGAATTGCTTTTCCAAATACAGACATAAAACAATTCATTTATTCAACCAAATTGTCAGTAACTGATATCTTATTATAAAGTCTGCAGACAAACTTTAAGCTGTATTTCACTATAGGTATACCCACTGATCAAATCAAAACACCTGCTAATGAGAAGGCTCAGTAAAAATAACTGAAACCATATCATTTTAAAATATTTATTGATTGATTAAAATGGTTTGTTACATTAATACACCTATAAAATATTTACTTACAAAAAAGCTTTTTTTAAATAAAATTATTTTTAAAAATAGAAAAAGACATTGGTATACTTAAAAAGAACATTTCTGGGAAAGATCAAGATGAATGGTTATCCTATATAGGAGTATACATTTTCCTCTCTCTGTGAGAGACCTTAAAGTCTTGCCCTAACATCTAGCAATGGTGACAGCAGCCTGGGCGTCTGCACTAGGAGTGGTCATTACCTTGGGGAGACAGCAGTGAGCAGTGGCTTGAAGTGAGATCTTAGTTCCCTGCCCAGGAATTGAACCTGGGCATCCTGGGTAAAAACCAGGAATTCTAACTGCTAGTCCACCAGGGGATAGTGGCTGGAACTAGAGCCACCCTGGCTCTTGTCCCCCTTGAAAACAAGAATTTTTCAAGGAGACAGAAGCTGTAAAAATAGGCACAAAGTTTATTATTAGAGGCACAGCACAACATGTGGGAGAGCACACAAAGAAGCAGTTTATTTAAGACAGAAGCAAGGCAGAAATACACATCCAGAGAAGAGTGCAGGTGTCCTCCTGAATGAAGAGTGCACTAGGGAGGTGATTTAAATCACTTATATAGGGCAGTTCTTCTGGGTCTTTGTTTACCTCTGTCCAATCATCTCACTTAGTTTCCCACATCTGCCCTGGCCCAGGGCCCTCTCCGATATGTGTATGCATCTTTTAGCCAAGATGGATGTCAGTGTTGGGGGGCAGTCCTCTGGGAGATTGACAGCACCCAGAGGGATAGTATCCCCTGCTTTTTTGACCCCCAAGGAGCCTTTCTGCACATGTGCAGTCAGGGAGGTCCCCTTGACCCCAAGAATGATAGATGTGGTCATCTTATCCCTTTACTCTAGCAGAGCTCAGCTCCTGCCATTAACTTTTTCCTTGAAGTTGGAGACAAGCCCCAATTTACTCAGCTTGACAAATTCCAGCTGCTCATCCCCAGAGCCCATCTACCTCCTACCTTAGACAGGGCTGAAAAGTGTTCTGGACAGGAAGAATAGAGGTGGGAGATGAATAACTACCTCTCTCCTGCTCTGAAGGGAAAGCTAGAGTGGAAGGGATTTTCAGAGGCTACTCCAGAGACAAGCACTGAAATATTCAAATTGAAAGTGCTGGAAATATAAAAAATAACATCCTGTCTCCATAGCCTATGGTTGTGCTAAATAAAAGGTCAAAAATGTAGGTGGGATAAGAAAAGAGGAAAAGGTGCACAAAGCTGAGTACTTCTGTGAGTACCCACTGTGAGTACTTCTGAGTACCCACTGTGAAAGTGGGCCGGAAGAGTTAGAATTTGGGTTACACTAAAAGGACAGGGCTACCTCAGAGATTGTGAGAGTGGAAGACAGAATAAGTGAGGCAGAGGCTGGAGAAAAGATTAAACATTTGGGAGAGCGATAAACTTCCCACAGATGCACGTTATATGCACGTAGGTTTTCTCACCTGAGGGTCAAGAAAGTAGCTGAGACCCCATGACGATGTATTAATGGGGCCAGAGAAGAGGAGTCTTTCTAAATGAACTGAATTCTTAAAAACAGAGAGTGGGTGGCACTAGACCTGAACACAAAAGATGTGTTGTGGGTGGTGCTTTATTAGCTTTGAAGATAAACCTTTTTAAATGCATTGCAAAATGGAGGAAAAATTGGCAAAATGACTCTAGATGAGAGACAATTTTAAGATAGTAGCCTCACACACCCAGACACAAATTCCTTGGTAGCTTTATTTTTTCAGCAGTTATAGGTAGCAAATCATAATTATTAAAAATAAAGAAAATTCTCTCTATTTTTGATAGCCAAAGTTTTGGTTTTCAGGATCCCGGACTTCAAATTTAGATCAGAAACATGGTATGTGTGGATATATATTTTATAAATCATGGAACCACATGTGTCATCTCAGACCCTGACATTTTAATACCAGCCTCTCAACTTTAAAAAGCCTGTCCCTGCTTCTCTTGGCCTGAGGGCTCTTTCTGAGGAGGAATGCTCCCCTCCCCAACCTCAGGTTGTCCAACTCTGAGTTGTCTGCTCTCCACTGGCTCCCAGAATCCCTTGGGAAACTCAAGCTCCAGTTATCTACAGTGGCACCTTGCTTGGTGATACACCCTTTATTTTACCCGTCTCAGTCTCCACTACCTTAATTGCTATTCCTTAGAACCTCCCAAATTAACTACTAATATATGAATCCTTTTCTCAGGGAAATCCAAACCAAGATATGACTGATTCTCATTACTTGGCGGTAGTTCTGTCCCATAAAGTAACTACAACCATGGAATTAGCAAATCCTGAACCATAGCTCTGAGAAGAAATACAGGATTGGGTTCCTGTGAGCTTCTAATTACATTTTCATCAGACATCACCTTGTTTACCTTGTCTTCTGTTTAAAGACATCTGATTTAATATATATTATTGATTCATTAACTCTGAACTCACAGCTAACAGCACCATAACTCATGCCTGAAGGAAGCTTACCTGACATGCACATTTTCTCTGTAAGGCACATCCATCACAACATTCTCTTGCATTTGAAACACTAGACAGCACTGCAGCACTAGGCTTAGGGGCCATTTAAAATAGCAAAATCACCAACAAAAAAGCACAATAATTCCAAACACGTGGGACCAGATGGTCCGTGAAAAGAACCATTACTTATAACGTAAGAAAAACAAAACAAAACATCACCTTGTTCACCTCAGCTGGGAACATGTGTACAGGTCAATCAAGTTTTCCCCTGTTCCCATATGTCCACACATGACCACAGAAGTGCAGTGAGTACTGACATTTTAGTGAGTAGGCAAGTTCACAAATATGGAATCTTGTGGAATTCCCTATGGCAAAGGGAGCAGGAACAGAAGAGGAGAGAATATGTAGAGTCTCTAAGCTGATGGTTCTGAGATGGCCTCAGAATTTATCTGATACCCAGAATGTAGGTATCAATAGCAATACATGCTATAGATGCTCCCATACATGCTATAGATGTTCAGGATTAGCTGACCTAGAGCCAATAAAGTCATGTCTTGCAGGTGAAGAAAGAAGGATGCAGTGATGTATTATAGGATTGATGGTCATGTACCAGCCAGAACTGAGGACACGCCAAAGGATATCAGCATCCACATACAACAGAGGAAGGTCAGAGACCTCCTGGTACCCTGAGGTTTGGGTTTCTAATAAGGTTGTGCTAGGAGCATTTGTTTTAGGGTTAGTGGTAGAGTTTTTAGTAGTGTTATACATTTTAGAGAGTGAGAAGGTGGAGATTGTGTTTTAGTTTAATGGGTTGGGAGATTGGGTTGTTTACGATATAGGGGATTTTGGGTCTTTTAATGAGGAAGCTATGGGAATTGCTGCTTTATACAGTTATGGTACTTGATTGGTGATTGTTACAGGTTGGTCATTGTTTATTGGTGTTGTGGTTATTATGGAGATTACTCGGGGTAACTAAATAAGAGCATACCAAGGGTAATAGTGATAAGGAAAGATAAAAAGTAAAGTTTGATAAGGGCTTGTTGGTTTGAGGTTAGTATGGAAGCCTTTAGTTGAATAAAGGCTGTAGTTTTTGGTAAGATGATTTCTAGTCAAGTTAGGTCTAGTAGGGAGGTTGCTAGTTTTTGGCTTATTGATAGGTTTAGGTGAGGGGATAGGCGATGTATGATTGTGGGGAAATATCCTAATAGAGTGGAGAATTTAGTGGAGTTTGAGGGGTGTATATATTTTAAGTTTTGTGTTTTGAGG
The DNA here is from genome assembly GCF_951394435.1 of Stenella coeruleoalba. Lineage (NCBI taxonomy): Eukaryota > Metazoa > Chordata > Mammalia > Artiodactyla > Delphinidae > Stenella > Stenella coeruleoalba. The sequence continues at coordinate 42,920,183 of NC_137156.1, read as the reverse complement.
TTGATTTCGAATGCAAGAATAAAGCCTAAGGTCGTTATTATGAGAGCGGTTAGTTTTAGATGTAAGGGTATGGTTATTAAGGACGTGGTCATTGGAGGAATATTGTTGGATAGAATGAATCCAGCGAAGATGCTTCTGATTAATGGACGTTTGATAGGGTTAGTTAATAGGGGATTATTTTCATTAATGTTCATGAAGGGAGGGAAGTGAGGTTGTCCTAGTAGTGTAAAGAAGATGATGCGAGTGCTATAAATAGCTGTGAGGGAGGTAGCGGTTAGAGTTAATAATAGGGCTCAGGCGTTGGTATAAGACGAAGTGGCGGCTTCAATGATGGTCTTTAGAGTAGAATCCAGTGAGGAATGATATTCCTGTTAGTGCCAGACAGCCAATGATAAGGGCAGTTGTGGTGAAGGGAAGGGCTTTGTATAGTCCGTCCATTTTTCAAATGTCTTGTTCGTTGTTTAGGTTATGGATGATAGAGCCGGAACATAAGAATAATATAGCTTTGAAGAAGGCGTGTGTGCAAATGTGTAGAAATGCTAGGTAAGGCTGGTTGAGACCAATTGTTACTATTATTAAGCCTAGTTGGCTGGAGGTGGAAAAAGCAATATTTTTTTTGATATCGTTTTGGGTGAGGGTGCAAATGGCTGTGAATAAGGTGGTGAGGGCTCCCAGAGAAAGAGTTATTGTTTGAATGAGTTTGTTGTTTTCTATTAGAGGGTGGAAGCGGATAAGTAGGAAAATTCCTGCTATAACTATTGTGCTTGAGTGGAGTAGGGCTGAGACTGGGGTGGGACCTTCTATTGCTGAAGGGAGTCAGGGGTGAAGTCCGAATTGGGCTGATTTTCCAGCTGCGGCTAGTACGAGTCCTATGAGAGGAAGGTTTAAGGAGTTTTGGTTGAGTATGAAGATTGTTGTAAATCTCAAGTGTTTATGTTAGATAGAAATCATGCTATTGACATAAGGAATCCGATATCTCTGATGCGATTATATAAGCTTGAAGGGCGGCTGTGTTTGCATCTGTCCATCCGAATCATCAGCTGATGAGTAAGAAGGATATAATGCCTACTCCTTCTCATCCAATGAAGAGTTGAAAGAGATTGTTAGCTGTGATGAGGATAAGTATAGTGATGAGGAAGAGGAGCAGGTATTTGAAGAATTGGTTGATGTGGGGGTCAGAGTGTATATATCATATTGAGAATTCTATGATTGATCATGTGATGAACAGTGCCAAGGGCATGAACGTGAGTGAAAAGTAGTCTATTTTGAAGCTAAGTGTTAGTTTAAGGGTTTGGATGGTAATTCAGTGTCAATTTGAAATAAGTGCTTCTTGGTTTGTGTGAAGATATATTATTGTTGGGATTAGGCTAGTGAAGAAGGTGGAAAGGACAATATTTTTTACATAGTGTTTGTACTTGTTGCTTTTGTAGAGGTTTGTGTTGGATATTATGATTGGGGCAGTTAAGATTAGTAATGTGAGTAAAGCAGAGGAAGTGAATAGGTTTATTACTTTTATTTGGAGTTGCACCAATTTTTTGGTTCCTAAGACCAATGGATAACTGTTATCCTTTAAAAGTTTGAAAAAGCCACATTGTTAGGTGTGGAGGCATGAGTTAGCAGTTCTTGCAATACTTTTTTGGTAAATAAGAAGTTTTGGTCTTCTGTCACTGGTTTCACAAACTAGTGTTTTTCTTAAACTATATTTACAATAAAGGGGACCTAGGACAATTTTGGGGTTTAGTGATAGAAGTAGTAGGAGAATGACGTGTAGGGCTACTGAAGCGTGCTCTCGCGTGAGGGAGGGGGTGAGGTTGTTGATATGGTGAGTATGTTTGCCGTGTTCTGTTGTGATTAGCATATACAGGGAGTAGAGGGCAGTGATTACAATATTTGTTCCTATTAGGATAATAGTGAGGTTTGATCATGAGAAGGCTGATACAACCACGAGTAGTTCTCCAATCAGGTGGATGGTGGGGGTTAGAGCGAGGTTTGTGAGGCTTGCTAGTAGTCATCAGGTGGCTATTAGTGGGAGAAAGATTTGTGGGCCTCGTGCTAGGATTATGGTTTGGCAGTGGATTCGTCCATAGTTTGAGTCTGCCAGGCAGAATAGTATAGAGGATGTGAGGCCATGGGCGATTATTAGAGTGGTAGCTCCTATGTAACTTCAGGGGGTTTGGATAAGGATAGCTGCGATAACGAGTGCTATGTGGCTAACTGAGGAGTATGCGATGAGTGATTTTAGGTCTGTTTGATGTAAGCAGATAAAGCTGGTTATGATTATTCCTCACAAGGAGAGCATGAGGAAAGGGTAGGCTACATGTTCTCTCAAAGGGTTAAGCATTGATGTAATTCGTAGTATGCCGTAACCTCCAAGTTTTAGTAGTACAGCTGCAAGGACTATTGAACCTGCGATAGGGGCTTCTACGTGTGCTTTGGGTAGTCAAAGGTGTAGTCCGTACAGAGGTATTTTTACTAGGAAAGCTATTATACAGGCTAGTCATATGAGAGCATTGGATCAGGAAGTGGATAGTGGTTGGGCTCAGTGTTGTAATAATAGGAAATTTAGAGATCCTGTTGTATTTTGCAGATATGTTAATACTACTAATAAAGGGAGGCACCCGGTTAGTGTGTAGAATAGGAAGTAGAGTCCTGCATTGAGTCGTTCTGTTTGGTTACCTCAGCGAGTAATAATAATGAGAGTGGGGATTAGTGTGGCTTCAAATATGATGTAGAATAGGATTAGTTCTGTGGCGGTGAATGTTATAATTAGGAGTGTTTGTAATATAATTAGTATTGTATATAAAGCTTTTTTCAGATGAGTGGTTCTTTGAGAAGGTGGGATTGGCTTGCTATTAGTATCAAGGGAAGAAGTCATATTGTTAGGATTAGGAGTGGTGTGGAGAGGGGGTCAGAGAAGAATGTTAGGGAGTAATTAAGGCTGTTGTCCTTGAGTTGATTGAGGAGGAGTAGGCTGGTAAAGCTGATTAGTAGGCTATGAGTTGTGGAACTAATTCAGATAAAGTTGCTTTTTGATAGTCAGGTTAGGGGTATTAGTATGATAGTGGGAATGATGAATTTTAGCGTTGGAGGAGATTGAGGCTTTGTACGTAGTCAGTGCCGTATGTGTCGTAGATTATGACTAGTAGGGCTAGTCCAATGGCTGCTTCACAGGCTGTGAATACTAGGAGAATAATTGGCATCATGCTGGCCAAGGTGAAGTGTGAATTTAGGATTGTGAGGGCTGCTAGGATGAAGAGTGATACCATTATACCCTCTAGGCCGAGTAGTGCAGATATTAGGTGGGATCAGTATATTAATAGGCCTACAAGAGATATGGTGAAGGCTATTAGGATATTTATATGGATTAGAGACATTTGGTAATTGTGAGTTTGAATCACAGTCTAGTGGGTCGAAATCACTTGTTTTGTTTTAAACTAAGTACCATATTTGTCTCATTCTAAGCCCTTTTGGGTTCATTCGTAGGCTAAGCTGGCTGCTAGTAGGGAGATTAAGAATAAGGTTATAGTAAGTATTGTGCTTAGGTTGTTTGTTTGGGTTGCTCAGGGGAGGGGAAGTAGGAGGGCGATTTCCAAGTCAAAGAGAAGAAAGATAATTGCTACCAGAAAGAATTTTATGGAGAAAGGTAGGCGGGCAGATCCTATAGGGTCAAATCCGCATTCATAGGGGCTTGTTTTTTCTGCATACATGTTTAGTTGAGGGAGTCAAAAAGCGATAAATACGAATAGTAAGGCTAGTGTTGTATTTGTTAGTAGTTTTAATAGGAGATTTATTGTTCTTTTTCGGAGTGTACCAAAACTAACTGATTGGAAGTCAGTTGTACTTATTAATACTAAAAGGACTATGAACCTCATCAATAGATAGATACGTAGAGAAATAGTCATACGACATCTATGAAATGTCAGTATTAAGCAGCGGCTTCGAAACCGAAGTGGTGATTTGATGTGAGGTGGAATTATATTTGGCCTATGAAACAAATGATGAGAAAAGTGGATCTGATGATGACGTGTAGTCCGTGGAAGCCTGTGGCCACAGAGAAAGTGGACCCGTAGATTCCGTCTGAGATTGTGAATGGGGCTTCGTAGTATTCTGATGCTTGGAGTAGGGTAAAATAAAGGCCGAGTATGATTGTGATGAAAAGGGCTTGAAGTATATGTTTGCGGCTTCCTTCTCTGAGACTGTGATGGGCTCAGGTGATAGATACACCAGAGGCTAGTAATACAGAGGTGTTAAGGAGTGGGACTTCTAAAGGGTTTAAGGGGTGGATGCCTATTGGTGACCAGCATCCACCTAGTTCGGGAGTGGGGGCAAGGCTTGAGTGGTAAAAGGCTTAAAAAAAGCCTGTGAAAAATAGGACTTCTGATAAGATGAATAAGATTATTCAGTATTGAAGTCCTTTTTGGACGGTTGGTGTGTGGTGGCCCTGGAAAGTGTTTTCTCGGATGATGTCTTGCCATCGTTGGCACATTGTTAGGATGTTTGTGAGTAAGCCCAAGATTAGTAGAATTATTGAGTTGAAGTGGAATCATATGATTAGGACTGATGTTATAAGAAGTGCTGAGAGAGCTCCTGTGAGGGGCCAAGGACTGGGGTTTACTATGTGGTATGAGTGGGTTTGGTGGGTCATTATGTATTGTCATGCAGGGATAAGCTTATTGGGACAGTGAATATGTAGGCTTGAATTAAGGCGACAGCGAATCCCAGGATGGTTAACAGAGTAAGAATGGAGAATGTGATGAGAGCTGTGAATAGGCTGGTGCTTATTAGTGCAAGAGTTGTTTTTCCAATTAGATGTAATAATAAGTGGCCTGCTGTAATGTTGGTGATTAGTCATATGGCTAGTGCTACTGGTTGAATAAGTAGGCTAATAGTTTCGATAATTACTAATATGGGAATGAGGAAAGTGGGTGTGCCTTGTGGTAGAAGGTAGGCTAAGGATGTTTTTGCTTTGTTGCGGAAACCTGTAATAATGGTGCCAGCTCATAGAGAAATAGCCATTCCTATGTTTATTGAGAGTTGTGTGGTAGGTGTAAATGAGTGGGGTAATATTCCAAGAAGATTTGTGGAGGCAATAAATAGGAGAAGTGAGATAAGTATTAGAGATGAGGTTTGTCCTTTAAGGTTATGTGTATTTATTAACTGTTTTGATGTAAGTTTGGTTAGTCATTGTTGAATGGAAATTGTGAGATTGTTAATTAGTTGATTTGGTGTTGGGAATAACATAGTGGGGAATATAATAATTAGAGTGATGATAAGGATGCCTAGTATTACTGGGACCATGAAAGGGGTAAATAGATTTTCGTTCATATAATGTTTCAAGGGGTTTGTTGTTTTTGTGTTTTGGTGAATATTAATTTGGGGTTGGGGGAGTAGAAATGTTTGGAGATCTTTAGTTGGAATAGTGTGAAGAGGGTTAGGAATATAGATAGGATAGTAAGGAGTCATGTTGATGTATCTAGTTGTGGCATGTCATTAAGGGGAGCTTTGGCTCTCAATCTTTAACTTAAAAGCTTAACGCTAGTTCAGCTTCTTAATGAGATTATAGTATGGATGCAGATCATTTTTCAAAGTTCTCTAAGGGTACTAGTTCGAGAACAATTGGTATAAAACTATGATTTGAGCCACAGATTTCTGAACATTGCCCATAGAATAAGCCTGGTTGTGTTGATATTAAGGTTGTTTGGTTTAGGCGTCCAGGGATTGCATCTGTTTTTAGGCCTAGGGAGGGAACAGCTCATGAGTGTAGCACGTCTTTGGAGGAGACTAGTATTCGGATTGTTATTTGTATAGGTAAGACTATTTGATTGTCCACTTCTAGTAGTCGTAGTTCTCCTGGTTTTAGGTCTGATGTTGGGATTATGTAAGAGTCGAAGTTTAGGTGTTCATAGTCGGTGTATTCGTAGCTTCAGTATCATTGGTGGCCTAATGTTTTTACAGTCAGAGAAAGGTTATTAATTTCGTCTATTATGTAGAGGATTCATAGGGAGGGTAAGGCAATTAGAATTAAAATGGTGGCTGGGAGGATAGTTCAAACAGTCTCTACTTCTTGGGCGTCTATTTTGCTGGTATGTGTTAGTTTGGTTGTAAGTATTATGGTGATGATATAGAGGACTAGGGAGCTAATTAGGAAAATAATTATTAATGTATGATCATGGAAGTGTAGGAGTTCTTCTATAATGGATGATGTTGCATCTTGGAAGCCTAGATGAAAGGGATATGCCATGGAGATATACAGAATTTTCCCTTGTGACTTAACTGACAAAGTTATGTAAGGCTTTACTAATATCTCATTTATAAAGAAAGACATAGTTGTTATGGTGTTGGCTTGAAACTGATTAGAGAGGGTTCAATTCCTTCCTTTCTTGATCATTTTGGGTTGACATATGCTGGTTCTTCAAATGTATGATATGGTGGAGGACATCCATTTAGTCATTCAATGTTTGTGGAGGTGAGGTCTACTGTTAATACTTCTCGTTTGGATGTAAATGCTTCTCAGATAATGAAAATTATTAGTATAACTGCTGTTAGTGAGATGAAAGAGCCTATTGATGAAATAGTGTTTCATGTTGTGTAGGCGTCTGGGTAGTCGGAATATCATCAAGGTATGCTGGATAAGCCTAAGAAATGCTGTGGGAAGAATGTTAGGTTTACACCTAATAATATAATTATAAAGTAGATTTTTGCTCATGTTGAGTTAAGTGTGTATCCTGAGAATAGTGGGAATCAGTGGACAAACCCTCCTATGATGGCGAAGACAGCTCCAATTGAAAGTACATAGTGAAATTGGGCGACTACGTAGTAGGTATCATGGAGAACAATATATAGTGATGAATTAGCTAGAACGATGCCAGTTAGGCCACCTACTGTGAAGAGGAAAATAAAGCCTAGGGGTCATATTAGATCAGGGGATCATTTAATATTCCCTCCGTGAAGTGATGCTAATCAACTAAAGACTTTTACTCCTGTGGGGATAGCAATGATTATAGTGGCTGATGTAAAATATGCTCGCGTGTCGACGTCTATACCAACCGTGAATATATGATGAGCCCATACAATAAAGCCTAAGAACCCGATAGAAACTATGGCTCAGACTATTCCCATATACCTGAAAAGTTCTTTTTTTCCTGAGTAGTAAGTTACAGTGTGTGAAATTATTCCGAAGCCAGGTAAGATTAGACTATATACTTCGGGGTGGCCAAAGAATCAAAATAGGTGCTGATACAGGATTGGGTCTCCTCCTCCTGCAGGGTCAAAGAAGGTTGTGTTTAGGTTCCGGCCAGTTAATAGTATGGTAATTCCGTCTGCTAAGACGGGTAGTAATAGGAGTAATACTGCTGTGACTAGGACTGATCATACGAAGAGGGGTGTTTGGTATTGGGTTATAGCGGGTGGTTTTATGTTAATGATAGTTGTAATGAAATTGATAGCTCCGAAGATTGAGGATACAATGGCTAGGTGTAGAGTGAAAATGGTAAGGTCTACTGAGGCTCCTGCATGTGCTAGGTTTCCAGCTAAAGGGGGATATACAGTTCAGCCTGTGCCCACACCAGCTTCAACCATTGAGGATGCTTTTAGTAATAGGAAGGAAGGAGGAAGTAGTCAGAAGCTTATGTTGTTTATATGGGGAAAAGCTATGTCAGGTGCTCCAATTATTAAGGGAACTAGTCAGTTTCCAAACCCACCAGTTATGATAGGTATGACTATGAAAAAAATTATCACGAAGGCATGGGCTGTTACTAGTACATTATAAACTTGGTCGTCTCCGATTAGTGTGCAAGGTTGACCTAGTTCAGCGCGAATTAATAAGCTTAGGCCCATGCCTACTATCCCTGCTCAGGCGCCAAATAACAGGTATAAGGTGCCAATGTCTTTGTGGTTAGTTGAGAATAGTCAGCAATTTATGAACATAGGTAAAATGGCCGAGTAGGTATTAGACTGTAAATCTAAAGGCAGAGGTAGAGTCCACTTTTTGCCAAGTCCTGTGGTGAATGTTCATCTTGAATTGCAAATTCAAGGAAGCAGCTTCAATCCTGCTGGGACTTCTCCCGCTTTTCTTTTCTCGGGGCAGGAGAAGTAGATTGAAGCCAATTGATTAGGGTATTTAGCTGTTAACTAAAAGTTTGTGGGAGATGTATCCCTCCAATCTAGTGAGGATTTAGCTTAATTAAAGTGTTTGATTTGCATTCAATTGATGTAAGGTATAGTCTTGCAATCTTTATTAGGCAGGGGTTAAGTAAATTATACTTGCTTAGGCCTTTAAAGGCTCTTGGTCTGATTTAACCTAAACTCCTACAGGAAGATGGAGAGTATTGGTGTGAGAGGTAGGAGTATTGTGGATATTATGATTGCTGTTGGTAGAAGGGTTATTTGTTTTGTGGAGTGAAATTGTCATTTTATTTTTATGTTGTTTGTAGAGGGGAATAGGGTTAATGCTGTGGAGTAGGCGAGGCGTATGTAGAAATATAAGTTGATTAGTGCTGTAATGGCTATGAATGTTGGTATAATAAGAATATCGTTTTTTGTTAATTCTTGAATAAGCATTCATTTGAGTATGAAACTTGAAAGTGGAGGGAGTCCTCCTATGGAGAGTAGGGTGAGCATGGTGAGGGTTGTGGTGTTGGGTATTATGTTTCATGTTTGGGGTAGTGATAATGTAGTGGTGGTTGCGTTTTGGATGAATAACATGAACATGGTGAAAGTTATTGTGATATAGATTAGTAAGTTTAGTAAAGTTAGGGTTTGGTTATATAGTAGGATAGTTGTTATTCATCCTATGTGGGTGATTGATGAGTAGGCCATAATCTTTCGGAGTTGTGTTTGGTTTAGTCCACCTCAGCCTCCAACTAGGATAGAAAGTAAAGATATAATTAGTATTAGATGTAGGTTGATTGATGGTGAGATTTTATAGAGGATTGATAGGGGTGCAAGTTTTTGTCATGTGAGTAGGATTAGGCCTGTAGTTAGGGGAATGCCTTGTGTTACTTCGGGTAATCAGAAGTGGAAGGGGGATAGTCCTAGTTTGATAACTAGGGCCATTGTTATTAGTATAGATGCTGTTGGGTTGAATAGTTTTGTGATGGTCCATTGGCCGGAGTGTAGTAGGTTAATAATGACTGCTGTTATGAGTAGCGTGGATGCGGTAGTTTGTGTTAGGAAATATTTAGTGGAGGCTTCTGTGGCTCAGGGATTAGAATTTTTTATTATGATGGGGATAAGGGCTATTGTATTTATTTCAAATCCAATTCAGGCAAATAGTCAATGAGAGCTGGTGGTTATGATTACTGTTCCTAGGATGAGGGCTATTAGGATAATGATAAGGATGGATGGATTTATTAGTATGGGAAGGGTATAAACCAACATTTTCAGGGTATGGGCCCGATTGCTTGTTTAGCTGACCTTATTGTAGATTATAGTGTAACATGGTAGCACAGAGAACTTTGAATTCTTAGGGGTAGGTTCGATTCCTATTATTCTAGAAATAAGAGAGTTTAAACCTCTATTATTTACTCTATCAAAGTAACTCTTTTGTCAGACATATTTCTTGTCTTTTATGTTTGAAGGGGAATGCCTGTTATTATAATGGGCAGTGAGACGTGTCATATACAGAGGACTAGTGTTAGGGGAAGGAAATTCTTTCAGAGTAGGTGTATTAATTGATCATATCGGAATCGGGGGTAAGATGCTCGAATTCATAGGAAGGATATTGTGAGCAGTAGTGTTTTGTGTTTTGACAATGAGGATTTTTATGTATAGTTCTGGTGTGTAGGGGTTGTGGAATGCTCCTAGAAATAAGATAGTTGTGAATATATTTATTATAATGATGTTGGCATATTCTGCTAGGAAGAATAGGACGAAAGGGCCTGCTGCATATTCTACATTGAAGCCGGATACAAGTTCTGATTCTCCTTCTGTTAAATCGAAGGGGGCTTGGTTAGTTTCTGCCAGGGTGGAAATGAATCATATTATGGCTAATGGTCATGAAGGAAAAAATAATCATAGTTGTTCTTGCGTTGTGGTTAGTGTGGATAAGGTAAAGGAGCCGTTTATTAGGAGTACTGATAGGAGGATAATGGCTAGTGTTACTTCATATGAGATTGTTTGTGCTACTGCTTGGAGAGCTCCAATTAGTGCGTATTTTGAGTTGGAAGCTCAGCCGGATCACAGGATAGAGTAGACAGCTAGGCTGGATATTGCTAGCATGAATAATATTCCTAGGTTTATGTTGATGAGAGGATATGGTATGGGTAGGGGGCTTCATATTGTGAGGCCTAGGGTTAGGGTAAGTATGGGTGCGATGATAAATATAGTGGTGGAGGATGTAGCTGGTCATAGGGGTTCTTTAGTGAATAGCTTGATTGCATCAGCAAAGGGTTGGAGCAGGCCATGTGGGCCCATGATGTGTGGTCCTTTTCGGAGTTGTATATAACCTAGGATTTTGCGCTCTACTAGTGTTAGGAACGCTACAGCTAAGAGGATAGGGAGGACGAGTGTTAGGATGTTAATTATAAACATTTTGTTGGGGAGAGGATTTGAACCTCTGGGTGTAAAAGTTTAAGTTTTATGCAATTGCCAGACTCTGCCACCTCAACAAAGCCCTGGTCTTGGGCAGGTATGATTTGCGCTTATTTATTAAGCTGAGATTAGATCATTAATTGTTTGAAGGCGCTTATTTGAAGTTGGTCTTATTTCTCTTGTCCTTTCGTACTGGGAGAAATGCATAATAGATAGAAACCAACCTGGATTACTCCGGTCTGAACTCAGATCACGTAGGACTTTAATCGTTGAACAAATGAACCCTTAATAGCGGCTACACCATTAGGATGTCCTGATCCAACATCGAGGTCGTAAACGCTATTACCGATATGGACTCTAGACTAGGATTGCGCTGTTATCCCTAGAGTAACTTCTTCCATTGATCAAAACTTTGGATCAATAAGTGATATTATGCTTTGGCTAGTAGGCCTAGGCTTTAATCACTCGGAGGGTTTTTTGTACTCCGAGGTCACCCCAACCGAAATTGTCAACCCATATAAAGCTTTGTTAGCCCTTGGTGGTTTGGGTTTGTGATTTTGGGGTTGATTAATTGAAGCTCCATAGTATCTTCTCGTCTTATTTTGTTATCCTCGCCTCTTCACGGGGAGGTCAATGTCACTGATTAAAAGTAAGAGACGGTAAAACCCTCGTGTGGCCATTCATTCAAGTCCTTATTTAGAGAACAAGGGATTATGCTACCTTTGCATGGTCAGGATACCGCGGCCGTTTAATGATTGTCACTGGGCAGGCAGTGCCTCTAATACTGGTTATGCTAGAGGTGATGTTTTTGGTAAACAGGCGGAGTTTGTGTTTGCTGAGTTCTTTTTACTTTTTTAAATCTTTCCTTAATGCACGCCTGTGTTGGGTTAACAGTATTTTTAATAAATAATTTAGTGTTGGGTTATATTTACTAGCTGTTAATTATCAGTATATTATCAGTTACTGATGTAAGCTTGTGAGAGGAGAAAAATTTCTTGTTACTCATGTTAACAGTATTGCTTCTATAGTTGTATAGAGTAGTCCAATAGTCAGGCTAGGAGTGGGTTTACTTATTGTTGGAATTAAAACATTGTTTTATTGTCGAGCTTGAACACTTTCTCAATTGGTGGCTGCTTTTAGGCCACCTATGGTTTATGTTTATATTACTCTCTAGTTAAGGTTGTATCCATTTCTAAAAAGCTGTACCTTTTTAGACTAACGATTAAATATACGTTAAGACTTGATGTGGTTTTTAGTATTATTTAACGTTGAACTGAAATTCCTTTCTTGGACAACCAGCTATCACCAGGCTCGTTAGGCTTTTCACCTCTATTATAAGTCTTCTCACTATTTTGCCACATAGATGAGTTTGTTCTGGTTACTGCTTGTAAGTAGCTCGTCTGGTTTCGGGTAATTTAGCTTAAGGTCTCTTTGCTAAGTTGTTACTAGTTAAGTCATTATGCAAAAAGTACAAGGGGTAAGCTTTGCTTTTTTTTACTTTTAGTGTTTCTTTCATCTTTCCCTTATGGTACTTTCTCTATAGTGCCATTGGTGATTAAATTTCTATCTCCTATACTTTAGATGTATGATGAATGTTTTATTTGATTAGTTTATAGTAGTAGCTGTGGGAGGGGGTGTGGGCTAGGTTTAGTTCAAGATATACACGGGTTGTGGAATCTTCTAGGTGTAAACTAGTTGCTTTGTTTAAGCTACATCTTGTTTTATCCAAGCACACTTTCCAGTATGCTTACCTTGTTATGACTTGTCTCCTCTCATAGCTTAGCATGGGTTAGTGAGCTGGGGCTTTGCTGTGGTACTTGAGGAGGGTGACGGGCGGTGTGTGCGTGCTTCATGGCCTTATTCAATTAAGCACTCTGCTCTTAAATTACTACTAAATCCTCCTTTGGTTTTTAAATTTCATAAAAACTTTCATGTGGGTATGAGGGGTGTTCTTAGTATAGAAAATGTAGCCCATTTCTTCCCATCCCATAGGTTACACCTTGACCTAACGTTTTTATGTATGGTAGTTATGCTTACTTTCGCTCCCTTTTAGGGTTTGCTGAAGATGGCGGTATATAGACTGAAGTAGCAAGGGTTGGTGAGGTTAATCGGGGTTTATCGGTTACAGAACAGGCTCCTCTAGAGGGATATGAAGCACCGCCAAGTCCTTTGAGTTTTAGGCTGTTGCCAGTAGTACTCTGGCGAATAGTCTTGTTTTGTGACTATTTAGGTTTACGACTAAGCATAGTGGGGTATCTAATCCCAGTTTGGGTCTTAGTTGTCGTGTACTCAGATTGTACTAAAGTCACTTTCATGGTTTAGCTTAGTTTTAATTATGGCTTTTTACAGCTTAATTAAGATTTGACTTTATTCTGTGTGATTCCTTAACACTCTTTACGCCGTGTCTCTATTAATTTGGGTCAATCGTATGACCGCGGTGGCTGGCTCGAAGTTTACCAACCCTAGTTAACATGACTTAGTCAAACTTTCGTTCATGGCTTAATTTTTATCACTGCTGTGTCCCGTGGGGGTGTGGCTAAGCAAGGTGTTGTGAGCTGCTAGTGTAGCGTGCTTGATACCCGCTCCTTTTGATCCTTGTGATTTGGAGGGCATTCTCACCGGGATGTGGATGCTTGTATGTGTAAGTCTGTTAAGAATTAATAGAAAGGCTGGGACCAAACCTTTATGTTGATGGGGCTGGCGAGCCCATCTAGACATTTTCAGTGTCTTGCTTTATGAAAAATTTAAGCTACATTAACCTATGGGGTGTAAAAGATGTTCGTATAATTTCATTATGGGGCTTGTGTCAGATTTAGTATTGATTTATTAATAAAATGGTTCATAGATCTAGGGAGGAACCTGTATAGGGGGGTGGTGAATATCTAAGCAGATGATTAGTTTTGTATGGGATAAGGGGGGTTTGATCCACTACGAGATACAGTTTTTTGAGCCCGGGGGGAATAGTGGAGTACTATGACCTGTAACCATTAATTTAATTGCACATGTTGGTTGTGCTAGTCAAATAACAAATACATACAAGTCCAGCTACAATTTGCTTGACTGTGACGAGAACTTTTAAGGTCATAGCTGAGTCTGTGCAAATCCCGCCCCCCAAAAAATAAAAAATACCAAATGTATGAAATCTCAGTTATGTGTGAGCATGGGCTGATTAGTCACTAACCCAACGAGATGTCTTATTTAAGGGGAACGAGTGGGCGATTTTAAGTTAAAATTGTCCTGAAGTAAGAACCAGATGTCTTATAAAGATCACTGTTAGCTACCCCCACGATTTATGGGCCTGGTGCGAGAAGAGGGATCCCTGCCGAGCGGGTTGCTGGTTTCACGTGGCATGCTGGTTAAGCTCGTGATCTAATGGAGTGGCCATAGTGTTAGCTGACTTGAATTTGTTTCAGGACATGTCCTATGTACGATCAATAATTTTATGTAATATGTAAAATTAATAAAATTTAATATGAGATTTAACTGCTCGTGGGGAAAATAATTGAATGCACAGTTATACATAGCATGTACATTTACATTTACAGGAAGATGCTATTATTGACACGTGGAGGTACATGTGTGTATGATTTATATAACAAAAGTATTATAAAATAAATTATTTTCATTACTGACATAGCACTGTAGCCTTGTGGTTATTCTACAATAAACCTTTTTCAGGGAATAGTTTATGTAGAATTTCAGCTTTGGGTGCTGGCAGTGAGGTGCAATGCTTCTTCCTTGAGTCTTAGGGAGGTGTGGTTTTCTCCTTTTCCAGTTTACAAAGCTGGGGTATTTTGTTATACTACAAAGACTCTTCACTTTAGGAGTTTATTCTCGATAAGACTAGTTACTGGTATTAACACTAGGATTAGGAGAAAATATAAGATGGATGTTAATTGGCCTACAATTATGTATGGGTGTTCTACGGGTTGACCTCCAATTCACGTTAGGCTTAGGAGGTCTGCGACTAGTATTCAGAATAAAAGTTGGCTGAAGGGTCGGAATATTACGCTTCGTTGCTTAGATGTGTGGAGTATTGAGATGAACATTAGGACAAGGATTGAGAGTAGTAGGGCTAAAACTCCTCCTAGTTTGTTGGGAATTGATCGTAAGATTGTGTATGCAAATAGGAAGTACCATTCTGGTTTAATGTGTGCTGGGGTGCTGAGTGGGTTTGCTGGGGTGTAGTTGTCGGGGTCTCCTAGCAGGTCAGGTGTGAATAAGGTTAGTGTAAGTAGGGTTAAGATTAGTAGTAAGGCACCTAGGATGTCTTTGATTGTGTAGTAGGGTTGAAATGGGATTTTGTCTGTGTTGGATGGAATTCCTGTGGGATTGTTAGATCCTGTTTCGTGGAGGAATAGTAGGTGGACGGTTGCTAGTGCTAGGATGATAAAGGGGAGAATGAAGTGGAAGGCAAAGAAGCGTGTTAGTGTTGCTTTGTCAACGGAAAAGCCACCTCAAATTCATTTGACTAGAGTGGTACCGATGTAGGGGATTGCTGATAGGAGGTTGGTAATGATGGTTGTGCCTCAAAATGATATTTTTCCTCAGGGTAGGATATAGCCTACGAATGCAGTAGCTATAACTGTGAATAGTAGTATTATCCTAATGTTTCATGTTTCTTGGAAGGCGTGGGAGCCATAGTATAGGCCATGTCCTACGTGTGCATAAAGGTAAATGAAGAATATGGAAGCTCTGTTTGCATGTAGATATCGAATAATTCAGCCGTAATTAACGTCTTGGCAAATATGTGTGACAGATGAGAAGGCAGTTGTCGTGTCTGGTGTGTAGTGTATTGCTAGGAATAGGCCTGTTAGGATTTGTACAATTAGTCAGAGACCAAGTAGGGAGCCAAAGTTCCATCATGAAGAGATGTTTGATGGGGTGGGAAGGTCGATAAATGTGTAATTGAGGATTTTTATTAGTGGGTGTGTTTTTCGAATGTTGGTCATTGGTGTTCTTGTAGTTGAATGACAATGATGATTTTTCATGTCATTGGTCATGGTTGAAGTCCATGTGAGAATAATGATGACATACATTGTTTGTATTATAAGCATTACTTTTGTAATTAGTTTTGTGGGGGTTCTTCAAAGCCTTCACCTATTTATAGGGGTTTAGGATTGATTGTGGGTGGTGGTGTTGGGTGTGGGGTTGTTTTAAACTTCGGTGGTTCATTTTTAGGTTTAATAGTATTTTTGATTTATCTGGGGGAATGTTGGTTGTGTTTGGTTACACAACAGCTATGGATACTGAGCAGTACCCTGAGGTTTGGGTTTCTAATAAGGTTGTGTTAGGAGCATTTCTTTTAGGATTAGTGGTAGAGTTTTTAGTAGTGTTATACGTTTTAGAGAGTGAGAAGGTGGAGATTGTGTTTGAGTTTAATGGGTTGGGTTGTTTACGATACAGGGTATTTGGGGTTCTGCCAGAACAGAATTGGTTTGAGACGACATGAATGATAAGTCTGAGGTGACAACATGGCACCCTGGGGGAACTGACAAGCAAGCATCTGAAGGTATAAAACTGGATCTCAGAGGAGAAGCAGAATTGGACATGTGGATTTGAGGATTATCAGTACAAGTAAGATCACCCCAGAAGCCTGTGAGTAGGTGAATATCTGAAGTGAGGCAGTTAGAGAGAAGAGGTAGAGGAGGACATGTCCACCAAGAAAACAAAGAAGGAACAGTCAGGGAGTTGAAATGTACATATTATCCCAAGAGCAGAATGATGACAGAGATTCAAGAGTGAATGATCAACGGTGTCAACTGCTAAAAGGCATAAAAGAGATAGAAGACTCAGAAAATTCAGCTGAGTTTGCTGACAAGAAGTTTACCCTTGAGAGAGAAATTTCAGTAGAGTGGTTGAGGTGAAAGACAAAATGCCTTCAAGAATGAATTAAAGAGTAATTTACAGAAGAGGGACGGCTACCGATCACTTTGAGAGAAAGTCTTGAAATTTCTAGGTTTGTAGCATCAGCAAGGAAAAGGAAGGGGAAGTATTCATTTTATTTTGTGTTTTGAAGTTTCTGCATACAAAGAAGATGGGTTCAATGGAAAAAGAACAAATGAAGATGTAAGAGAGTGATGACATGCATACTAAAAGGATGGGTTCAATGGAAAAAGAACAAATAAGATGTAAGAGAGTGATGGCAATGACAATTCAGGAAGGCTTATTAATACAAAGACCTAACTCTTGTATGGTTCTTGTTATGTCCCAGGCACTATTCTAAGTGCTTTATACATATTAGTCCATCTTAATCTCATAATATTCTATTAAGACAGTACTATTATCATCCTCACTTGCCCACTATCACCATCTGGAAGGAGTGGGTTCAAGAAATGAACTCAGATGGACTGACTAAAGACACCATGCTCTATCCATTGGGCTATGCTAGTTATAAGGGTTAAAGAAGGAAATAAGAGTAATGACTCCCTTCATGAGACGGGGAAAAGAGAGGAAATACTGGTTTAAGCACAATAACAGGGAAACACCTGAGCATCTTCATATATGATAGGACATCATATGAAGTTCATCATATGAACTAATGACAGTAAGAGAATAGAACAGGGATTAGTGTAAGTATTTAGGACAAGAGAGAAGCACACACTACAGATGAAACAGAAGAACAAAACTTGTCAAACATCTTCTGTAGCCCCAGTTGATAAGGGAGCCCCAGAGGCAGTTATGTAAGGTCAAGTTCAATGTGGACCTCTGGGGGAGGGGAGGGAAGAGAAGGTTTGAGTTTGGAGATGAGCCCAGCAGATAAAGCTGCAAAGTGAGATCTGGGAAGGATGTTAGGATATTGGAGAGAAGTTAATTTAAATGACAGTTATGTTTTACAATTTCAGACAAGAAGCTATTTTCAGTAAAAAAGAAACACAAGTCTTGATAACTTGGTATGCTATTGGCTGAATATTTACAACACAGTGTTTGTAAACATTGATATCAAATTGAGTAAAATTCATACATTTTAATAGGAGCAATTAAAATACAAAACTAAGCAACTGAATCTTCCATCAAGAAATGTTGTCTAACTACAACATCATCATCATCATCATTATTATTATTTCAGGTGTGAAAATATCAATAAATCTCAGACACTGAGAGATGAAATCTATTGTGAAGCTTGTGTAGACTGAAAATAGTTGTCTAGCCTCAAATGGCTTTCGTATATTGTTTTTCACAGCCTGACCAAGCAAAGCCTAAATTATGTATGAAATACTGACTCTACCTTTGCTAAATGTCTCCAGAAAACACCACTAAAAATGTCAAAAGAAGAGCTATTTGAAGCAATTGATATCTATAAAATACAATTATAATCCTATCGTAGATGATAATTTATATAAGAAAATGGTTGTTAGTATCAGAATTTTTAACTCTATTTAATAGCTAAATGGATGTCATAGACGTTGGCTAGTACTAAAAGAGGGAGAATTACAGATAATATAAAATCATTTTAAAATATCA
The DNA here is from genome assembly GCF_951394435.1 of Stenella coeruleoalba. Lineage (NCBI taxonomy): Eukaryota > Metazoa > Chordata > Mammalia > Artiodactyla > Delphinidae > Stenella > Stenella coeruleoalba. The sequence goes on along the minus strand of NC_137156.1, from coordinate 42,902,189 downwards.
TACTCTCCCTGAAATACTTCTTTTTCTAGACCTAGAATGAGAAGCAACCAAAGGCCATACAAATGTCATCCTGAACTTTGCCTAAAAGCATTTGTTTTGCAGAAAACGGTTGTTTTAAAAATTTAATTCAGGGTTGACAACTCAGTCATGATAAATGTTATTAAATATAAAAAGATAATTTTTCCTCATATAATTATATTCACTTTTTAGATGATTCTTTGTGTTTAGACTGGGTTTATGAACATTTTTGTGAATGCTTTAAGGCCCAAGGAATATTGCTCAACTACATATGCCCTTGATTGATTTCCAAATATAGAGGTGTATTTCATTAAATATAGAGAATTTGCAAAACAAATGTTTTAAAACAAGATTTTACATTTTAAAAAAAGATTTAATTGCAGGTTGATTTTGACTAGTCAATTCTTTTAGAAAAGTTTCAAGGTCTGAGAGTCTGTGTTAAGGCAGAATGTCTTTATGGTGATGCTCAGAAGAGCAAAGGATGCTTATACATAAGCCTTATGTGCTATTGACTGCTTGCTTCTAATAGAATATTTATGATTACATTCCAAAGCCAACTATAAGTATTTTTGCTTTTTTAAAAATATATATACATATTTTTAGGTACTGAACACCTCATTACTTGTTACATATCCCATCACTATACGTTATGAGGCAGATAGATACATTTTTAAATAAAATATTAATATTTATTGCAGATATCTGCAGAAATTCTAATTATTTATTTGCCCACTGAATGCAATTATAAATGCTTCCTCATCAAGGTATTGTCATTTTAAGAAGCTTTTTAAGAATGTTAAACTAAGACTAGAAGATAAATTAATAATGGCATCTTTTAAGGTTTTGAAACATGTCTTGGGATTTCCACCTTGGGATTAGAACATGAAACAATGAGCAATGCAAATTAGGAAATGACTTTTAAAGGAAACATAAATATTTCATAATTCCCCAAGGTTAATTATTATCTTTTTTTAAGGACATGTGTCTTCACACAAATATTTAACATTCTTAATATATTTAAATATACTTAATATATGTTTCGTCCACATATAAGTTTCGAAAGTTAAGCATGAAGAAGGTTCACAGCACAGGGCATTCTCACCTTATTATATGCGTTGTGACTAGACAGGGTGTGAGAATTCTCCTGTTCATCACTCAGGGAGAAGGAGGACAAGTGACTGAAGGGTCCTGGGGTAAGACAGTCAGCATGTGGGAGGGTCTGTGGATGCATCAGAGACTTAGCAGGAGGATGGAGTTTAGTTTGATATAAAGGATGGAGAGAAAAAGGCTTGGGAGGGACAGGCACATCCTGGGAAGAAGAAAGGCATAAAGAGGATGTTAGTGGGCAAAGGTCAAGCTCACTTGGAATTAAGTCTAAATATTATAGACTTTGCATCAGAATCTTTTACTAGTTGGAAGAAAACCTCCCATCATATTCTGGATCCTCACAAGACTCCTGCTTTTATAGTGCATTGTCTGTCTCTTCCAGTAATTCCCGTTGGTCGCCCATCTCCAGCCTCTCTTGCAGAACTGATCAAGTGCCCACAGAGTCTCCCAACAGGGCCATGTTTGTTTAAGGAAGGAGAGAGCTCATCCCAAAGTGGGGAGGATGGGACTAGAAGAATTTTCATTGAAGAGGTAGTAACAGTGGAAATTAATTTAAAGGTGCTTGTGATTTGGTCTGGAAGAAACTGGGGGCAGAAAGGGGGAGGGCATCATAGAGGGTATCAAATCATTGTATAATTCATGGTGCCATGAGTTTCCGGTTGAGCTGAGTATGGGGAAGGGCTCAGGAAGAGGTGAGTCTAGAAAGAATGAACGAAGATGTCCATTCCAGGCAGGGTGTTACTTTGGAAAGAAACTGGAGAACAAACAGACGTGCTCAAATGTAGAGGGGAAAGGTAATGAGGTCTTAACTAGAGAGGGTCTTTCCATCCCCTGGAAAGGGATGCCTGCCTGAGGAAGTCTTTGAGAAAGTAAGAGCTGCTAGATGAGGCCTTGAATTATGCGAACAGAACAAGGAAACCACAAGAGGGAAGTCCTGAATCTACAAAGAAAACTCACAAGAAAGACATATATATATATATATATATATATATATATATATATATATATATATATATATACCCATCATAAAAGAAAAGGGCTACTATTTTGCAGATCTTTTTAAAGCACCTCTTATATTCCTGAAATTTTTAATGTAAGGTAATAAATTGACAGTGATTATCCTACAGTAAAATCTCTTAGGGGATAAAACTTCTAAAATAAAACCTGTTTTATTCACCTTTGAGACCTCAGCATCAAGCATAATGCCTAATAGAGCAGATGTTTAATGCAGTAACAATTGAGTTTTCAAAAGAATATAATATTTTCAATGAGGTCAAGAATGCCATTAGTAATGAATGAATGTGTTTGGCTTTGTGTGAAATGGAAATTCAGTACAAAATAATGCACATTGCTCAAAATGACATTCAGCTAAACAGGTAAATTCAACTTTTAAGACTATACAATTAATATTTCTTTTCATGTAAGCTGAATTGATTTTGCCAAAGCCATGTATTTTTAAGCCACTGATTGGTTTTCTAAAATTTCTGCTGAATGTGTTTGCTGTGTCAGTAGATGCCCCCACAATGGGTTCAAACTTACTTTAAAAACTTACTCCAAAACATACTTTAAAAAACTCTTGGAAAATTTTAAGCAGGTTAGAAAATTAAATTCTAGGGTTTTTAAGTTTGTAAAAATGAGGGGTTTTAACCTTATGTACCTTGAAAATATGACTAAAAGTGTTTTATTTTATTAGTTTCTTGTTTGTGCTTCAAGTGTTTATTTTATATATCAAGCAATTACAAATATACATTCTCATTTCACACACACAGACTACAAACATACACTTATTAAAAAGATAGCATCCTATACACAGTGTTCTGCATCTTATTTGAGGTTTTTTTTTTTCCATTTGATTACAGTTTTGGAACATTTCTATATCAGTACATGAAAGCTATGGATTCCCTATAACACACATTACTGAGTTATCTCACTGATGATAATCATCATTCAGTGATTCTCTTGGAAGTCCCAGGTATATCACCTAAAATATTAAATCACTTAACACAGTCATAAATTTATCTCTTCTTTGCCAGTTTTTATACTTTTCAGGACTTTCTTTTGTTTAATCCCATTGGCTATTGCCTCTAACATTATTATTATTAAATAATAGTCACGTTAATGTGCAATTTAATGGAAGGGTTGTAGTATTTGCCCACTAAAGATGGCTTTTAGATTAAAATGTATTCTAATTGAGTTTTATTTCTCAATCAACCATTTCATTATTTTATCAACAACTAATTAATCGGTGTGGAAAAGGATTAATATGAAAATTGAGTAGTAAGCACAAAGACTAGCTGTGTAAGAAAAAGACAGCATTGTTATTGATAGTTGACAGTGCCTAGGAAGAGGAGCTGAACAGTCTCTGGTTTATAGTCTGGCTTCAGCTTTTTTTGTTTCCCTTGAATGTTTTTTTAAAATTTATTTATTTATCTTTATTGAAGTATAGTTGATTTACAATATTGTGTTAGTTTGGGTAGACAGCAAAATGATTCAGTTATACATACATATATCTATTTTTTTCAGATTATTTTGCCTTATAGGTTATTACAAAATACTGAGTATACTTCCCTGTGCTATATAGTAGGTCCTAGTTGTTTATCTATTTTATATACAGTAGTGTGTATATGTTAATGTCAAACTCCTAATTTATCCCTCCCCCCACCTTTTCCCTTTGGTTACCATGAGTTTGTTTTCTATGTCTGTTTCTCTTTTGTATATAAGTTCATTTGTATCATTTGTCTCAGATGGTTCAAGAATTCATTGTGAGAAAATGTCAGGAGGCAGCCTGTAGTGATCCAGGGAAATCCAAGAGTTCCTTATAGGGAGCAATCTAACCAAGGTCTAACCAATCCAGAGGGAAAAGTTTGAAGAGGGTGTGCTGCTCTGTGTTCTACGCTTCTAAGCTCTCTGGGCTAACCTCCATCTCTCAGGAGTCGTTCAAACCTGAACACTTCTGTAGGGTCAGATGGCATCAGCTATTCCAGGCAGCTGGGCAGGGAGGAGAGAGCAGAATTTTATCAGCATTTGCACAGGCCAAAGAGAGCTAAGAATTTTGGACAAGCTCACTTGAGCACTGTCTGTGGTCAGGACTGTACAAAGCAGAAAGGACCGTTGGTGGTGACAGCCTCTACAGGTATGTCACTGGAGGCACGTTTTCCAATCTGTGCTGCTTGTCTTCTATGCTTTGTGTAGGTTGTTATCCTGCGATTCTTTTTACCTTTGTCCTGGGAATTTGCTTTGCTTTTCTCTTGTGTTTGATCTCCTGTTTCCAGTAGCCCATGTTTTTTCTTTTCCATGTTTCTTCTCATTCACTGGGACTTAAAGGAGCTTCCTGGGGAAATGGAATTTGGGAAGCCAATTTTTGACACCTTGCATGTTGAAAACTTTGTTCTGTCCTTGCACAATTTTTTGTACTAAATCATTTAATTTTTTTGGATTAAATCATTTAATTTTTAAAATTAAATCCAAAATTCTAAGTTGCAAAATAATTTCCTTCAGAATTTTGAAAGTATTGTTACACTGTAATAGTGTTACTACACTGTTACTATTTTACACACTTTTTTCAAAAACATATTTTTTATGTATGATTTCTACAGCTTTTCTGTTTTACAGTTATTTTTGTCAATTCTCATCAGTTCCTTTCTTTTACTTTTCTTATGAGCAGGAGATCTTGCTGTTCTTTAATTTTCCAAATTGAATATTTAATTGATTTATTTTTATTCTCTTATTCATTAAACATATTTAGAGTTATAAATTTTCTTCCAAGGGCTATTTTAACTATATTCTATAAGTTATAATAGATGATTTTTTCATTGTCTTTTTCTCCACATAGAAATTTTATTTTGAATTTCCCCTTTAATAAAATAATTTGTTAAAGAGCAAATTTTTCAACATACAGATGGCAGGGACTTTTTGTGTTTTCTAAATTTGTTATTAATTTATAAAATTTTTGTGATCAGAGAAATTTCTCTGTATTATTTTTATCTTGGAAGTTAATAGTTTTTTTACTGAGGTAGAGCTGATTTACAATATTATATAAATTTTAGGTGTACAACATTGTGATTCACAATTTAAAGATTATACTACATTTATAGTTATTATAAAATATTGGCTATATTCCCTGTGCTCTACAATGTATCTTTGTAGCTTATTTATTTTATAAATAAATAACTACATAGTAGTTTGTACTCTTAGTTCCCTACCCCTATCTTGTATTACTTTTATCATGCCAACTAAAAGCTTTTCCTTTTGGGCCTAATCTCAATACATGGTTGGGTTTTGTGAAGAGTCCACAGATATGCAAAAGAATAGTTTCTGTTTTGGTTTGGCTTTTTTGCAGGATACAGAGCCCAACTACATTTATATTAATTCAATTTACTTTAGAGGATCTATTTTTACCTACTGTCCTATGTAATCTATCAACAACTATAAAATGAGTTAAAGTATTTTACCACCAATATATTTTCACTTTTTCTCATCCTATCTCTTGCTTTTGCCTTATGAGCGTTGATGTTATATTTTAATGTTTAGATACTCTAATGATTGTATTTTCCATGTAAAGTTTATCCTTTAGCATATAAGGGGGTCTTGTTTGTCTTGTTTAAGGAAATTTTGGCCTGAATTCAACCTTCCCATTCTGAACATTATAACCTCTCCTTTCCTTTTGTTTGTAGCACCTAGAACATTTTGTTATCCTCAGCTGTTCTCAATCACTTGGTTTAACAGTCCCAGCTTAAAGACTGCTTTTTCTGTTATCTAATCTAGGAACTTTTCTTTTCCCTTTTTTAAAAATTTATTTATCTCAATAGTAAAGGAATCTTTCCTAGACCATAAGTTTTTGCAAGAGGTTCATATGAGGAAGGGACCACTGCCTGAGATTGTCTTTGTGCTCCAAAGATACAGGCTTTGGGGTGTGAGTCTGTTTAGTCTTTATTTTTCCTCAAACAATGAAGACTGTCAGCTATACAGTATTTCACATACAGTATTTCACAGATAAGCAACTTATCTGTGTCCAGGCTGTCACAGAAAGAGAGAGCTTCCTGCAAATATGACTTCCTCTGTGATTCACTCTATAGCCTTACCTCCTCCGATTCCTAGAACAAAATCAGTTCAGGGATCTTCTGTTGCCAACATATGCACCCATGCAAAGACAAGGGATTGGGGGTTTGCATATTAAGGTGTATCCCACACATCCAAGATGGGTATTTTCCCAAAGAACAGTGATTTCATTAAATTCACTTATTTTAGAGAATAAAATATATTCTGACTTATTTCTGGCTTATTTTTCCTTTAAAGTCTGAAAAAATGATTTTATTAAAGTCTCTTATTTTAGAAAATAAAATATGTGCTGACTTATTTTTCCTTTAAGTCTGAAAAAAATGTCACTCATATATTTCATATTTAGAACACAAATGTTATAAATTGAGAATATTTTTAAATTTATACTTTGATCTGGCTGAATAATAAAATTCCAATATAACATAATTTACTTATTCTTACTTTTTCCAATCTTCAGTGGCATTTTCTATGCATTTTCTAATGGTATTTGATACAAAGGAATGAATTTCAGTTCATCATTCTTTTGTTTTCTATGTATTATATTATGACGTCTACTGTAGCAGGAAGAACACATGTATCCCCAATTAAACTGGGTTTTCAATTTTTCCTTTATTAAGATTCCTCATAAAAGAATCTCAACATTTACTTAAGCAAAACTTTAAAAATTATAATATTGAGTACTCTTTGTCTTCAAACATTCCTGAAAATTGAACATCATTTCCAAGCCCCAGATGCCTACTTTGGAAATGTCTTACTAATTATGATGTCATAATACAATTTTTAGTTAAAATTCAAGGCAAAAATATAAGGTTAGGGCTAGGTATGTTAATAATGAAAGTAGTTATGAAACAGAAACAGACTCACAGACATAGAGAACAGACTTGTGTTTGCCAAGGGTGGGAGGTGGGGGAGGGGAATGGATTGGGAGTTTGGGATTAGAAGATGCAAACTATTATATGTAGGATGGATAAACAACAAGGTCCTACTGTATATAGAACAGGGAACTATATTCAGTATCCTGTGATAAACCATAATGAAAAAGAATATGAAAAAGAATGTAGTGTATAACTGAATCACTTTGCTGTAGAGCAGAAATTATCACAAAATTATAAATCAACTATACTTCAATAAAATTTTTAAAAATAATGAAAGCAGATATAAAATCTTATTGCAAATAATTTCAAAAATTTCAAAAAATTAGCCTACTTCTTGTCAAATTCCAGTAGGTTAACACTGATAAATATATAACTTATATTTATGGTTGATAACATAGCTTATCTAGACCTAGGTGTTATGTGATGACCTCTGTCATTTCTTATTGTTTATGTCTATATGAATAGTGGAGTATTCAATCTAGATTATTTTGCAGGAGTCTTTTTAGTAAAGTTATCTTCTCACTCTCTGAAGATTATTTTAGTCAAAAATAATTGAAATGATAAGTCATATACCTAGTTGGGCACATGAACGGCAATAAGGTGCAACAGGCTTAAGGAATAACCAACTAAGGACTCTCTGTCCATTGCAACAAGTTGGAGAGCCATGACTCTTTTTTTCACCCTCAGGACTATACTTATTAGATTCTTGTAGTTGAAAGAATCTCAATGATGATGGAAAGTACGGGATGGGGCAAGAGACCCTTACTCAGGAAATCTCACCTAGAATATACATGAGCTGTGTCTAGCATTCAGAACTACAAAAGAGACCAATGTAAAACCATATACAACAGGAAAGCTTAAAATCTTTTTTACTGCTTTAGGTTAGGAGTTAGCCAACTTTTTCTGTAAAGGCCCCGATACTGTATTTTTTTTAACATCTTTATTGGAGTATAATTGCTTTACAATGGTGTGTTAGTTTCTGCTGTATAACAAAGTGAATCAGCTATACATATACATATATCCTCATATCTCCTCCCTCTTGCATCTCCCTCCCATCCTCCCTATCCCACCCCTATAAGTGGTCACAAAGCACTGAGCTGATCTCCCTGTGCTATGCGGCTGCTTCCCATTAGCTATCTATTTTACATTTGGTAGTGTATATAGTCCATGCCACTCTCTCACTTTGCCCCAACTTACCCTTCTCACTCCCCGTGTCCTCAAGTCCATTCTCTACATCTGTGTCTTTATTTCTACCCTGCCCCTAGGTTCTTCAGAACCATTATTATTATTTTTTTAGATTCCATATTTATGTATTAGCATACAGTATTTGTTTTTCTTTCTGACTTACTTCACTCTGTATGACAGACTCCAGGTCCATCCACCCCACTACAAATAACTCAGTTTTGTTTCTTTTTATGGCTGAGTAATATTCCATTGTATATATGTGCCACATCTTCTTTATCCACTCATCTGTCAATGGACACTTAGATTGCTTGTATGTCCTGGCTATTGTAAATAGAGCTGCAATGAACATTGTGGTACATGACTCTTTTTGAATTATGGTTTTCTTAGGGTATATGCCCAGTAGTGAGATTACTGGGTCATATGGTAGTTCTATTTTTAGATTTTTAAGGAACCTCCATACTGTTCTCCATAGTGGCTGTATCAATTTACATTCCAACCAATGGACAGCTCATCCAAAATGAAAACAAATAGGGAAACACAAGGTTTAAATGGCACATTAAACAAGATGGACTTAATTGATATTTATAAGACATTCCATCCAAAAACAACAGAATATGTTTTCTTCTGAAATGCTCATGGAACATTCTCCAGCATAGATCATATCTTGGGTCACAAATCAAGCCTTGGTAAATGTAAGAAAATTGAAATCATATCAAATATCTTTTCTGACCACAATGCTATGAGACTAGATATCAATTACAGGAAAAGAATCTGTAAAAAATGCAAACACATGAAGGCTAAACAATATACTACTAAATAACCAAGAGATCACTGAAGAAATCAAAGAGGAAATCAAAAAATACCTAGAAACAAATGACAATGTAAACACGATGACCCAAAACCTATGGGATGCAGCAAAAGCAGTTCTAAGAGAGAAGTTTATGGCAATACAATCCTACCTCAAGAAACAAGGAACATCTCAAATAAACAACCTAACCTTACACCTAAAACAATTAGAGAAAGAAGAACAAAAAAAACCCAGATACTGTATTTTGTAGGCTTTGCAAACTATATATTCTGTCGTAATTACTACTGCTATGATAGTGTGAAAGCAGCCTCGGATAATATATAAATGAATAAGCATGACTGTGTGCCAATAATGCTTTATTGAAGAGGTGGTGAATCAGATCTGACCCACAGGCTATAGCTTCTAAACCTAAAGGTTTGAAAACAACACACATTAATAAAATCTTTTTAACGTTTGACCTGCACCCTACCTCCCTTCCAATGAATTATCTTGAGGTTGGTACATTTTTCTTTGGAGATCACTATTCAAAATGATTCTTGAAAATGAACATCATTCTACGCTGCTTTGGTATTCAATAGATGAATCTCATAAGGTTCTAGTCTTTGAGGGAAGAACAGGAATCGTAAAATTCTCCTGTATGTGTTTTTATCAGTGAGATATGTAACATAGTTATTTCCCATAAAATCCTTACAGTGCTTTTCACTTACTTGAGAATTGTCTTTTTCAATGTAAAAATACTTAGAACAAATTTTTCAAAAGAAAAGAAGCTTTATTTAAGAGCTTTATTTTTAAAAAAGAATTGACAATTTGGCTTGATTATCATATCCTGCAAAACTTCAAGAACACACGAAGTTATGAAGTAAATAACATCTTTGTTCATTACAGAAGGATTACCAAAAACATGCAGAGAATAAATTCATTTAGTTTTATTTGTTAAAAGAACTACAGAGCCAGTAGAATTAGATATTGACAGAGACATCATAAAAGTAATGCTATAGCAATATCTGACGCATTCATCACTCTAGAAGAAGCCCACTTTCTACTCAGCCATCAAGTCAAATTGTTTAACCATAAAAGCTCTTTCCATTGCAACACTCAAAAGGACATTGGAATGCATATGGGCTCTTCATTAAAGCCTACACATCTGAGGCTCTTTTGTTCCATCTGTTTTTTTAAACCTCCTTTCCTGTGGTTTGGTAGTGAAAGGTGAAAATCCATTTTCCCTTTGCTCTCACTGTCCCCTCTACACACCACACACAGTTATCTGTGCCTTTTGAAACTCAGAGCACCACTGCGTGAAATTACTGGAGCCTTTAACTCCATCCTTTCTTCCCTCTTCCCACCTCTTTGGGAAAATGAATTTTTTTCTTTTTTTAACAACACATTTTTAAATGCAGCACTTATAGTCAGCTTTTCTTTCCTGCCTGGAGCCTATAGTAATCCAAAATCAGAATTTTAGCATTTCTGCTAAAGTTTTAATTTAAAACAACATCCCGTTCATAAAGTCAAGGACGATTACAATGTATTTCTTAAAGAGTGCCTCCTTCGGCCAAAGAGGTATCAACATTTTACAGACATAATCTCAGAAACGCCAAATTACTAAGAAGAGATTCTAATCATCTACATTTCACTAAGATCAAACCAAGATAACTTAGGTCTCTTAATTTTGAACATATGGCATAACTTCTTGCTTATCAGCCCTAATTTTAAAGCATCCATGTGAATTTTAAAAACAGACATACTTAAAGCAACACATCTATTTCAGACACTGACTTGAACAAAAAAATTTGAACTTGTTAAATATGAAAAAGTTAGCATATGCTTAGCTACTTCAAATTCCCTATTAAAAAAAATTAAAGGACTAAAACATAATTGTGAAGATAGGATTTGGACTATTTAGTTCTGAAAGTTTGTGGTTGTCTGAAAGCAAGTTTCACAGAGCAGATAACATAGATAAAGTGTGAAGATATTTGACTAAGACATGCTCAAGAGAAAAGAAAGAGAAAGTATTTTATAATCAATCACAGTGGGCACTAGAGCATGAAAATGCTGAGTTTTATGTTTTTCTATACATATAGTTTAATTTTCATCCTACATTCTGACATGGATTCATTTGGGGAAAAAGGCGCAATTTAAGTTGAAGAAGTTAGAAAGTAACACAGAAAAGAGGCTTCTCTGATTTCTCATCATGGTGGGAAGAAAGAAGAGAATGTATTTGGCGGCCCTTTAGTAGGAAGTCAACTCCTTTCTTCCAAAATTATAATGCTCCTAAAAGAAATGATAACAACAGTAAACATTTAAAAATTTGCATTCCCTTTAAGGTGTCCAGAGCTCTTTCACAGTGACTGTTTCATTTAATCATGAATGGATATGAGTATGGGTACCATTAGAAATGAGATTAGTAGCCCCATTTTTCTAGGATGAAACTGAAGTTCAGAGAGTTGACTGATCTTCCCAGGATCACACCAAGCCCATGTTCTTTCCATTGCATTCTATCGTAATGTTTCTCTCCTTTGCAGGAAGCAGCAAAGTTACTGCTGGAGCAGTAGGCTCCAGTAACCAATAGTGAAGGTAGGGTCCCTTAATGGATTAGGCAACCAGAGGGCCAGGCCTTGGAGTCTGTAGCCTGAGTGTGAAGTAGACAGGTAAGAGCGAGAAAGTACAGAGGGTTGCAGAGAAGGTTAAGAGTAGCAGGAAAGAGACAGAGACCAAGGTTCAGATATTTAGAACCCACTAGGATATAAGCTCCATGGGATCAAGGATATTGTCTGCTCTGTTTCCTGAGAAAGCACCCATATCTTTATTGGCACAAACATAAATGGCTGGATGCTAAGAAGAGACAAAACGGAAGTGAATGTGGATAGAAGTAGCGACACCATCCATCAGGGACACCATCCGCAGGAAGGACTACAAGCCCAGGAATACTTTCCAGTCCCTTCTCCCCTACACTCCTGTTCTCTGTGGTCCTTCCACCAACATGGGCAGCTAAGGCTTAATACCATCTTCATATCTCAGGGTAGGATTTTGGTGGTGACTGTTAAAACTGAATTTCAAAGAGAAATTCAGTACATTTAATGTACAAGATACATTAAATGTATCCTTCATATTGTTCATGTTAACAAAGTGTTATAATTTTAAAAAAAAATGATCTTGTGGTTTTTAATATCCTGAGGTTTTGTTCCTTTGACTCTACTATTGTTTCACCAAGAAATTTAAGTGAAAGTGTTGATGTTCACCAACTAAATTGTGTTTCCTGTACACAGCCTGTCACCCAGTCTAAAATCACTTTTCAGAGAGATCTAGAAAGGCAAAAATTATCCCCAAAGTTCATTACAAGGATTATCCCAGAGTCTTTTGTGATTATGAAACAAAGGAATCAAAGCATGGTGTCTTCTACACTTAAAGGATGCAGAAACAAGAAATCCAGACACAGCCAAGACTTCACTTTCATTATAGAAAGCATCTTTGTTTAAATTTTAGGTTGCCTACTTAGCCTTCCTATTCAGGATATTTGCAACGGAAATAGTTGTCAAGTTTGCCAATGTAAAAACAGGAAAAAAGTAATTTTAGTAGCAAATACCAGGACCCTGATACAGGCTGTTATATATGGTGTCTTTCATATGAACACACACACACACACACACACACACACACACATATATAAATGTATATATGTTATATATACATTTATATATGTATATATAAATTTAATTTTGAAAAGAAATCATTTCTCTCCCAGGGATTTTAGTTTAAGGAAAAGCAAAACAAAGTATAGTTATTCAAAGGGAAATAATGACAATGAATCATATTGATAATTTCTTATTACTCCACAAATAGGAAGTAAATAGGACATGATTTTTTTAAAAAGGAAAAAAATCAAAATAAAAGAAAATATTCCCTACCCCAATTTTCTCAATCAAAAAGAAAAGAATCAAAGTAAACTCTGTGGGGGTAGAAGTAGTCTTATTTGTCATGATTTTGACCTAGACAGTAGATTATAAGATTTTCCATCTCTCCAAAGTTATGACCTGATTAATACTTGCTCTTTTTTTTGGGGGGGGGGGATCATCTAAGGATGTGAAATATCAGAAGGGTTCCAGTAATATTTAAGGGCACGAACACAGAATTTCATAGTAAGGAGGTACCTTCGAAAGTACTTCATACAACACACTCATTTTGCAGATGTGTAATTAAATCCAGGATCAGGAATGACTTAGTCTAACAGCATGCATTTTAAGAGTCAACATCAGACTGCCTGACTTTTTAAAATTTCTCTTTCAGTTAATTGTCCTTACACCTAACAATTGGGGAAATACAAGAAAGAGAAATGTCTAGAAAAGTGGTAAAGCCATAATTTTGCTGACATAGAGCCAAGGAAAATGTATGTCCCTTGTCAAACAGGGCTATCATTATGAGTAGTGGCTCTATGGAATGTGGAAATTCTCATAAATGGAGGCTTACTTACCTCTTTTGTGTAAATCAAATACGGAAAAGTTCTTAGTTCAAACAAAAAAGAAGGCACCTAATCAATGTTGTTTGAAAGGAAATGCCCCTGGCAGGGGTAGCTTTGAGCATCATTAGTCATAGAATTCTTGGAGCTGGAAGGGAGGCAATAGGTGGGCCAACCCAGGGTCTCTCAACCCCAGCATTAGTGACATTTGAGGTAGGATAAGTCTTTGCTGTGGGGGACTGTCCTGGATACTGTAGGATGTTTAGCAGCATCCCTGGCCTCTACCCACTGGGTGCCAGCAGCATGCTCAGCCCCAGTCATGACAGTAATATCTGGGGCAAAGTCATGCCAGTTGAGAACCACTGGTCCCCTCATTTCACAAATGCACTGAGTAGAACTGGTTAACCACACAATCACAACTAGAACACATACTTCAGAGCTCTTTCTGAAAAACCAACCTGCCCTAGTTTCCCTTTGGTTCAATTATGTATCATAATGAATAAGGGCATCAGATTTGCATGAATGTGGTTTCTGAAATGTGAGGTGAAACTAGCCTGACTTTAGAATATGCTGCAAAGGGCCAGTCCTTCTATCAAATGCAATTCATGAGGGCCTAATACTTCCCAAAAGCCATTAAGCCACAGATTGAGAAAAACACCTCTATTTTTCTGAGCCTACCCTATGGGATAAATATCATATATACTTGCTTTTACTTGAGCAAGTAAAAGATGCTAAGCCTCTCAGCTCTCCTGGACAAAGATAACTGACAATCTGGGTCCTGGTAAGTTGTTTCTTACCAAATGCATTTTCTGTTTTCAAGGAAAAGTAAGGTAAAAAATATTAAAGATCTAAAGGTTCAAAAAACAAATTTGTATTTGGATGACTGGGCTACAGTAGATTAAATTTCACTTAGGATGTCTAGATTTGGAGGTTAGAACATTATTTTTAAAAACCCTATAAACCTATCAGCTCTCCCATCTCAAAGGAATAACCAGTTTTGAACTTACAAATTTACTACAAATTGTTCTTTTCACACAGCCTTTGAGATAAAGAAAAGTACATTTTTAATCCTGGCGTTTTTTTTTTTTTCCATATATTTATTTTAAATCACTTGCTTCACTAACCTGATTTCAGTTTTCACAGGTTGGACTTCTAAAGCTGTCTTTGGTTTCTTTAACGGAACTTAAAAAATAGTTTATTTACCAGTTTTAGCTCTCTGTTTCATTCTGTCCTGTGCACCCTCTTGATTGCTCTTCTCATTTGGATTTATTGTTTTCTCTGCCAAAATGACAAACTCACAGTTATTTTATCTTAGATCACAGTGAGGAAGAGAAAGTTTCCAAGTCTCTTCATATGACTCAGCTTCAAATTTCTATATCTTGCTGTGACCTTTACATTTGTCATCATGCAAAGCTGGCCTAATCTCACCCACACTTTAAAATATCTAACAATCTCTCCAATAGTTAGAGATTATAACATTTATTCTAAACACATCAATCTTAGCATTTATATTCAAAGAATACATACAGTTTTTTACTACATCCTCCTCTAAATATATTCTACCTAGAGTCCATTTCTCATAGGTCAAAGAAAATGTTCATAGAGAAAAGAAAACCACAAGCCCCTCACCCAGGTTGCATTTCCTATGTACATTTATTGATAACTAGCCCCCCAGATATGTTAAGGAAGTTGTAGAATTGAATCTGTTTAGAGGGGGAGGGAGGAGATCATTGTAGACAATGTCCTGGGAGAGGTGTGACATACAGTATAAAAGACAAAACTATACCAAAGCCATGTTGCTGTCACCATATAGTTGTATTCACAGGCTGACACTGACTCAAAGTTCAAGAAGTTTTGAGAAATAGACTCCTCTGAAGTAAAACATAAGAACACATCTTTTCTCTTGCCAACAAATAAAATGAACTTTCTAAACTTTGAATAATATTTATCTTGGCTATTACTTAAAATTATTTTTACACAGCTACCTTCTCCTCTTAAAATTCTGTTGTCTGATACTTTTCAGGTGAAACCAATGGAGAATTTTAAACTCTGTTTTAACAAAACCTTATTTTAAGTACTATTTGTCTTGCCTTTCCCTGGCTTTTCTCAAACAAATATAAAGGAAATAAAACCTTACTTTAAAACCATAATATACAAAAATGTTTAAATAAAAATAAAATAAAACAATTTTTTTTAATTTTAAAAATTTGAAGAAAAGAAACTTAGCCTTCCAAATAGAAGTAATAAAAGTTTAGATATAATGACTACAGCTTTTTATTTCATAAACTTCAACCCTATTAGATGTAGATAAAAATGAAAATAAAGATTGAATTCAACCAAAACAAAAACAAAGAAAAGGAATATAATTTACATGAGAGGTTCTAAATATGGTAATCATCACCTCTCATAAATAAAGATATCTGGGGACATCACGAGTTAACAAAACATAGGACATATTTATATAAAGCTTTCAGATTATCATTGTTTCCCAATAGACTGGGGTACAGTCAGACACTACATATTCACCAATTTGTTAAACTACTAATGCTTCAAAGCTTAACTAATTATTAGAATTCAGTTGCTTAACTAATTATTAGAAGTATTCCATCTATTATGATAGAAGTGGCAAAGGTCTTCTTTGTGTGTCTGTTTTAAAGCAAGTAAAAAGACTCCCTCTTGTGAGAGCACCAGAATCACAATTAACTGCTGAACCATCATTGACAGGAAAACACTGAACTCACCAAAAAAGATACCCCACATCCAGAGAAAAAGGAGAAGCCACAATGAGATGGCAGGAGGGGCGCAATCACAATAAAATCAAATCCCATAACTGCTGGTTGTGTGACTCACAAACTTGAGAACATTTATAACACAGAAGTCCACCCACTGGAGTGAAGGTTCTCAGCCCCACATCAGGCTTCCCAACTTGAGGGTCTGGCAATGGGAGAAGGAATTCCTAGAGAATCAGACTTTGAAGGTTAGTGGGATTTGATTGCAGGACTTTGACAGGACTGGGGAAAACAGAGGTTCTACTCTTGGAGGGCACACACAAAGTAGTGTGTGCTTCAGGACCCAGGGGAAGGAGCAGTGACCCCAGAGGAGACTGAACCAGAACTACCTGCTAGTGTTGGAGAGTCTCCTGAAGAGGCAGGGGGTGGCTGTCTTTCACCATGAGGACAAGGACACTGGCAGCAGAAGATCTGGGAAGTAAT